>NC_069702.1:32081589-32408256 GCF_023699985.2 Odocoileus virginianus
GTCCTTCACTATCTCCTAGAATTTGCTCAAACTCATGTCCATTGAATTGATGATGCTGTCCAACCATTTCATCCTCTGTCTCTGCCTTCTCCTCCTGCCCTCAGTCTTTCCCAGCATCAGGGTCTTTCCCATTGAGTCAACTCTTTGCATTAGGTGGCCAAAGTATTGGAGTTTCAGTTTTAGCATTGGTCCTTCCAATGAATATTCAGCATTGATTTCCTTAGGATTGATCGGTTTGATCTTCTTGATGTCCAAGGTCCTTTCAAGAGCCTTCTCTAGCACCACAGTTTGAAAGCATCAATTCTTTGGCACTCAGCCTTCTTTATGGTCCAACTCTCACATCCATACATGACTACTGGAAAAACCATAACTTTGACTCTATGGACGTTTGTTGGCAAAGTGATGTCTCTGCTTTTTAATACACTGTCTAGGTTTATCATAGCTTTCCTTCCAAGGAACAAGCATCTTTTAATTTCATGGCTGCAGTCACCATCTGCAGTGATTTTGGAGCCCAAGAAAATAAAGTCTGTCACTGGGGGATAAATATTCAGTTCTCTAATAGGTTCCCAAAGTCCTTCCTCCATTTCCTCATGAGAATGGGGATAATGGAGAGAAAAGTCATAGAATTTTAAAAAGATTCAATGTATTTAAACAAAAACAAAAGCAAATGTGGTTCACTCATTTCTCCCACACCTTCCTCTCACACCCACTTCTGGCATCCACTATTCTGTTTTCTATATCTGTGAGCTTGGTTGGTTTATTGATTTTCACATAAAAGAGATTATACAATGTTTATCTTTCTTTGTCTGACATTTCATTTAGTGTAATGCCCTCAAGATCCATCAATGTCAAAAAAGGCACAATGTCATTCTTTTTTAAAGGCTGAGTAATATTCTCTTGTATATGTATAACTCACAATATCTTTATCCATTCCTTCACTGATAGATACTTAGGTTATTTTCATATCTTGGCTATTGTAAATAATGCTGCATTGAACATGGTGGTGCATAGGATTTTAACTTTCTTTTCCAGAGAAATGGTCTTCTTTTTTCCTGCTTTAACTTGAGTTCTTTTTGTACATTTTAGGAGGTCATGGTGGTAAGGTTTACAAAATTGTTTTTAAACTATTAGTACCTTGGGCTTCCCTGGTGGCTAAGATGGTGAAGAATTCACCTGCAATGCAGGAGACCCTGGTTTGATTCCTGGGTTGGGAAGATCTACTGGAGAAGGGATAGGCTACCCACATCAGCATTCTTGGGCTTCTCTTGTGGCTCAGCTGGTAAAGAATCTGCTTGCAATGTGGGAGACCTGGGCTTGATCCCTGGGATGGGAAGATTCTCTTGAGAAGGGAGCTACCCACTTCGGTATTCTATTTTATTAGTATCTTGTAATTTTCATGTAGTTGACTTACCACTTGTTTTGAAATGTGGGAGTACTTGCCACCTCTTATTCTGTTCTGAATCTTTTGAGTCTCAGATAAAATGCAGATAGGAAAATGCTCATTTTAATGTCAAGTTTTGCTAGTACTTACATTTCTTTGACACTTTTTTCCTAGTGGTTTTAAGGAATTTTTTCTTACATGAAAGTCAATTATAATTCATTAGAAACAAAGACCATATTGTTATTTTCTTTTGTAACCCAAACCATTCCTCTTGACCCATTTCACCTTTCATTCTGAATTGTCACTTAATTCTAAGTAACTTGTTGATTAATTTTGGAATTAACTTACCAGTTGACAACCTCTGACTCTAGTTATTATACTAATATATAGAAAAGAAATCAATGAATATTTCTCTAGTTGAAGTGCTAACAACTAATTTGGCAATAGATAAAGAAACAATGCAAAAATGAGTGAGGATAGAAGCAAATTAGGCTTCAAATTTGGCATATCTTTTGATTCTTCTCTTTTCAGATGCTATATTTTTATGGTTGCTTTCCCTTCCTTTTGGAAATTTCAAATCACCCAATTCCAGATTTGTTCTTTGTTAAGTTATTGGTCCCTTTTCAGCTGACTTTGCTTTGTTTTTCTACTTGAATTAATTCTTGGTTATTTGGGTCAGATTATTTCTTTATTTTTTGTAACAAACTTCTTTTTGTTGATAATTGTACTTATTTCTTTTTTTTTTTTCATTTATTTTTATTAGTTGGAGGCTAATTACTTCACAACATTGCAGTGAGTTTTGTCATACATTGACATGAATCAGCCATGGATTTACATGTATTCCCCATCCCGATCCCCCCTCTCACCTCCCTCTCCACCCGATTCCTCTGGGTCTTCCCAGTGCACCAGGCCCAAGCATTTGTCTCATGCATCCAACCTGGGCTGGTGATCTGTTTCACTATAGATAATATACATGCTGTTCTTTCAAAACATCCCACCCTCGCCTTCTCCCACAGAGTCCAAAAGTCTGTTCTGTACATCTGTGTCTCTTTTTCTGTTTTGCACATAGGGTTATAATTACCATATTTCTAAATTCCATATATATGTGTTAGTATGCTGTAATGTTCTTTATCTTTCTGGCTTACTTCACTCTGTATAATGGGCTCCAGTTTCATCCATCTCACTTCTATATACAAAGTGGGCTTAGGATACGAGACCAAATGAACAGGTTTCAGTTGATAGTTTCAGAAGTGCTTAGCATTGGTTTTATCAGTTTTTTAACAGTATCTAGTTTTCGTGATTTGTTTTGGGAAAACTTTCTATGTTTGGAGAGTCTCAACATGCTATTTTAATGAAATATTTTATTATTATAAAATAATACATTATTATTGTAGAGAATATAGGAAATTCAAAGGTGGAAGTAAAATCAGCTGTCATTTGATCACACAGAGATAATTAATATTATCATTTTGGTGTGTTTTCCTTCAGTCATTTTTATGTGTACGTTTAACAGGAGTATTCCTAATGTATGACCTGACTCATTTTTGTTTTGTTTCATTATGTAGACCACAGACCTAGAATACTGATAGATGTGTTGATTATAGGCAGCCTTGTTTGGCTTTGTAGTTTAAAAGGAATTCCTTTCCCCTAGTGCTAAGCAGAATATTAATAGATAATACTTCTGTTGTTCAGTCCCTCAATTGTGTCTGACTGTTTGTGACCCCATGGACTGCAGCATGTCATGCTTTCTTGTCCTTCACCATCTCCTAGAATTGCTCAAACTCATGTCAATTGAGTCAGTGATGCCATCCAACCATCTCATCCTCTGTTGCCCCCTTCTTCTCCTGCCTTCAATCTTTCTCAGCGTCAGGATCTTTTCAAATGAGTCAGCTCTTCGCATCAGGTGGCCAAAGTATTGGAACTTCAGCTTCAGCATTAGTCCTTCCAATGAATATTCAAGATTGATTTCCTTTAGGATTGACTGGTTTGATCTCCTCGCAGTCCAAGGGACTCTTAAGTGTTCTCCAAAACACCACAGCTTAAAAGCATCAATTCTTCAGCATTCAGCCTTCTGCTTGATATTTTGGACCAGTGTCACAGATGACGCTTTGGACCAGTGTTAAAGATGATACTTTGGACCAGTGTTTTGTGATTCGCTGGATCATCGAAAAAGCAAGAGAGTTCCAGAAAAACATCTATTTCTGTTTTATTGACTAAGCCAAAGCCTTCGACTGTGTGGATCACAATAAACTGTGGAAAATTCTGAAGGAGATGGAAATACCAGACCACCTGACCTGCCTCTTGAGAAACCTGTATGCAGGTCAGAAAGCAACAGTTAGAACTGGACATGAAACAACAGACTGGTTCAAAATAGGAAAAGAAGTACGTCAAGGCTGTATATTGTCACTCTGCTTATTTAACTTATAGGCAGAGTACATCATGAGAAACGCTGGGCTGGAAGAAGCACAAGCTGGAATCAAGATTGCCAGGAGAAATATCAATAACCTCAGCTATGCAGATGACACCACCCTTATGGCAGAAAGTGAAGATGAACTAAAAAGCCCCTTGATGGAAGTGAAAGAGGAGAGTGAAAAAGTTGGCTTAAAGCTCAACATTCAGAAAACTAAGATCATGGCATCTGGTCCCATCACCTCATGGGAAATACATGGGGAGACAGTGGAAACAGTGTCAGACTTAATTTTTTTTGGCTCCAAAATCACTGCAGATGGTGACTGCAGCCATGAAATTCAAAGACGCTTACTCCTTGGAAGGAAAGTTATGACCAACCTAGGTAGCATATTAAAAAGCAGAGACATTACTTTGCCAACAAAGGTCCGTCTGGTCAAGGCTATGGTTTTTCCAGTGGTCATGTATGGATGTGAGAGTTAGACTGTGAAGAAAGCTGAGCACTGAAAAATGGACACTTTTGAACTATGGTGTTGGAGAAGACTCTTGAGAGTCCCTTGGGCTTCAAGGAGATCCAACCAGTCCACCCTGAAGGAGATAAGTCCTGGGTGTTCATTGGAAGGACTGATGCTGAAGCTGAAACTCCAGTACTTTGGCCACCTGATGCGAAGAGTTGACTCATTGG
Source organism: Odocoileus virginianus (assembly GCF_023699985.2). Lineage (NCBI taxonomy): Eukaryota > Metazoa > Chordata > Mammalia > Artiodactyla > Cervidae > Odocoileus > Odocoileus virginianus. The sequence continues at coordinate 32,086,062 of NC_069702.1, forward strand.
AAAAGACCCTGATGCTGGGAGGGATTGGGGGCAGGAGGGGAAGGGGATGACAGAGGATGAGATGGCTGGATGGTATCACCAACTCGATGGGCATGAGTTTGAGTAAACTCCGGGAGTTTGTGATGGACAGGGAGGCCTGGTGTGCTGCAATTCATGGGTTTGCAAAGAGTCAGATACGACTGAGTGACTGAACTGAACTCAACTGAACTGAACTTAGAGACAAGGTTAAACAAAGCTTATTTTTCTTTAACCTTAGGGATTCCCAGGGCCAGTATGCCCATATATTGTGACACAGGGATGGAAGGTTTACAGTGTTCAGGTTCTCCACATTTACATTAGTGCAGAATCCTTAATCTTTTTCAAAAAACATCTTGTATGACAAAAACTTCGGGAAATGCTTCTTTTGGGTTTCACTTTTAAGTATGATGTTGCCCTTGGCTTTACATGGATAACATATTCTAATAAGTAATGCTAAAAATACTATTTCTAATTCATGAAATTGCTTTAAAATGTTAAAATAAGGAATGAATACTGAATTTTACTAACCACATTTTTTGGACATCTATTGCAATGATTATGTACATGGTTTTCCAACTTTGATCTAGAAGATGTGTTAATCAATTCCCACAATAAATTCAATATCATTTTACAAAGTTATGCTTTCTAAGCTTCAGTTTCAGTGTATATAAACTAAAGATAGTAGTGATACCTCCCTTAATGAGATATTAAAATTAAATAAGAATATGCATGTAATGTGCTTAGCAGCCATTTATGGAAAATAGTAAGCTTTTATTATGATGAAAATAGCCTTGGCTATAACCCATAAGCATTGGTTAATAGTTCTCCTATTTTATTTTTTTTTCTACATGATGTGTAATTGTTATTTTAATTTTCTCTTTAAGTTAATAACTGTATAGGTGGATGTTTTACATTTTCATTTTTATTAGCTGAAGTAAATTATTAATTTCCTGCTCTGTGGCACTGTGACCACTGGTCATGTTTTGAATAGCATTTTCTTTGAGAATTTGAGATTTCTCTCTTATGGGAGTGGTATAATTTCAGTTTTTTAAAAAATCGCTTTTCTAGATACGTTTGGGAAGATACTATTTTCTTTTGTAAGCCACAGAGTTTAATCTATATTTGTAGACTGATAATTATTAGATGAGGCTGGATCAAGATGGTGGAGTAGGAGGATATGGAACGCACTTCCCCACATGAATATATTAAATCCATTTACACATGGAATAATTCACACCAAAAGCTAAGTGGGAACTGGCAGAAAGACTCTCATACAACCAAGGCTACAGGAAAGACATATGTAGTTGGACAGGGAGGGACCATAAATGACTGGATTGGGACCTATGCCCCTGGGAGGGGACTCAGAGCAAGCAGGAGAATACACAAGTAGAGGCCCAGCAGGGGGCGTGAGTGCTTCCAGCCGGGGAGTGAATGCCCCAGGCCCGGGGACCTACCGGCAAAGGCAAGCCCCCTTGACTGGTGGGAGGGCTATTGGGGCTAACAGGAGGGCCGTAAAGAGCGTGGACTCTTCCTGTGAGGAGTGTGTGCACACTGGCTTACATGGAAAAGGTGGATTGAAACCATGGAGCTGGCTAACTTGTTTCCCACGACTGTGTCAGTGCATGCCCCATCTGAGCCCCATCCTTAGCTGAGTGAACGCTGCAAGTGTCTACTCCACGTTACAGCTCCACGTGGCGCTAGATCTAGCGCTGCTCCTTTCACCAGTGAGCAGACTTGGCTTTGGGACACAGGGGTGACCTGGTCCTGAGCGGAGTCTGAAGGGGCAGTTGTGGCCATTGTTGGTGCTTACTCAAGCAGTGCTCAGAAGCAACCCAGAACTCTGGTGGTAGCCACTCTTCCACTGCTCATGCCCCAGTATATGCCAGAAGTCCAGGCAGACCCTGCCTGCCCTGAGGTGTGGTTCTACAAGAGAGTGGGCATGGCAAAGTCTGCGCAGAGTGATAGGCTGGGTGGAACAAAGGATATCTGAGCAGAGTGAGAGAAACAATTTCTGGCGCATGCATAGGCAGTGCATTGGAGATAGCTTGGACCTCTATGGCCAACATGAGCTGAAAGCTCTCACGGGGCCCCCCTTGGTTCAGTGCCCCCACCCCCCAACTCTGGGGTGAGGGTATCAGAGATAGAAGAGAGGAAACTACACCCTTAATGAAAACAGAGGCAACTTGGGCATGACCTTCAGAGGTTTTGCTCTGGCAACTTGGGATTAGACACTGACAGGCAGTGAAGTCCAGACAGCAGAGGGGAAGTCCCGCCTCATACCCAGCTCCTACTCTAGCTCCTTCCTCTCCAGTGTCACCTCCACTAAGGTGAGAGCTGTCAGCACACCCCGAGGAAAGATGCGACTTGCATATATGTCAAATCCAGCGGTGCTACCAAAGGCATTGAGCACAGGCAGTCTACATAGAAATGCCTCACACAAAATAACACCCCTTCAAGACTGCAATAGTTAACTGTTTCACCTAGATTCATAAAGGCAGAGAAAATCAAGTTAAATGAAAAGGCAGAGGAAATGATCTTAGTTGAAAGGGCAAGAGAAACCCCCTGAAAAAACAAACAATAAAACAAAAATAAGTAATTTACCTGGTAAAGAATTCAAGGCATTGGTAATAAGAATGTTAACTGAATTAGGGAAAATGAATATATGAACACAGTGAAAGATTTAACAAGGAAATAGAAAATATAAAAGATTCAGCCAGAAGTGAAGAATTCATTAACTGAAGTAAACAATAATGGAGTGAATAGCAAACTAAGTTATAGCATGCACAAGTGACCTGGAAAATAGAATAATGAAAACCATTGACTCAGAACAACAAAAAGAAAAACAAATTAACAGAAGTGAAAACAGTTTAAGAGAGCCCTGGGATAATAGTAAGCAGACCAACATTCATATTATAGGAGTCCCAGAAGGAGAAGAGATAGAGAAGGGAATAGAAAGTGTATTTGAGGAAATTAATGAGGATTTCCCAAACCAGAAGAAGAAAACAGATCTCCAGTCACAGGAATTATTTGGCATTTATTTGGCACTCAAGATCTCAAATAAAATGAACCCAATCAGACCCACACTAAGACATAACAAAATGGCAAAAGTTAGATAAATAGATTCAAGGGATTAGATTTAATAGACAGAGTGCCTGAAGAACTGCGGATGGAGGTTTGTAACATTGTTCAGGAGGTGGTGATCAAAACCATCTCCTTGGTTTTAATTTTAAAAGTAGCAAGTACTACTTTTTCATTTTAAAAGCAGCAAAAGAAAAACAAAGAGTCATACACAAAAGAATCTCCTTAAGACCATCAACCGAACTTTCCACAGAAACTTTGCAGGCCAGAAGGAAGTGGCATGATATATTCACAGTCCTGAAAGGGAAACATCTGCAACTTAGGGCCCTCTACTCAGTGGGGTTATCATTTAGAATCAAAGGAGAGAAAAAGAACTCAACAAGCAAAAGCTAAGAGTTCCTCAGTATTAAACCTACTTTAAAGAAACATTAAAGAGTCTTTTCTAAGTGGGAAAGAAATAAAAATCTGTAAGAAAGGGAAAATCACAATAGGATAGGCAAATACAGAGTAAGGACCAAAGATCAACCATTTAATAAGCCAGTATGAAGATTAAAAGAAAAAAAAATTGTAAAAACATCTATAACTACATTAAAATATCAGCTAAATATGAAGACGTAAAACATGATATTGAAAGCATAAAATGAGAGGGGAGAGAGCAAAAGATGTAGATTTTTTAGAATATGCTTAACCTTAAATGACCATCAGTCATTCAAATAAAATAGAGACCAAAAAAAAACCCCCCCCCAAACCAATTGAAAAGATCAATGAGACCAAGAGCTGTTTTTTTTTTTTTTTTTTAATGAAGATAAACAAAATTGATAAACCTCTAGCTAGGTTCACCAAGAAGAAAAGAGAAAGGATCCAAATAAATAAAGTAAGAAATGAAAGAGAAGAAATAACAACTAACACTATAGTGATACAAAAATTTGTGACAATACTATGAACAGTTATATTCCAACAAATTGGACAACTTAGAAAAAATGGGCAAATTTCTAGAAAAATACACCTACCAAGCCTGAACCAAGAAGAAACAGAAAATTTGAACAGAATGATCAGTAAAAGTAAAAATGAATTTGTAATAAAAAACTCAGAAAAATATTCCAGGACTGGATGGATTCACAAGAGAATTCTACCAAATATATAAACAATAACTAACACCCGTCTTTATCAAATTATCACTATTAGCCCTTATTGCAAAATTCAGACAAAAAAAGTAGGGAAAACCACTAGACCACTCAGGTATGACCTAAATCAAATCCCTTATGATTACACAGTGGAAGTGACAAATAGATTCAAGGGATTTGATTTGATAGACAGAGTGCCTGAAGAACTATGGATGGAGGTTCATAACATTGTTCAGGAGGCAGTGATAAAAACCATCCCCCTGGGGGGAAAAATGCAAAAAGGCGAAATGATTGTCTGAGGAGACCTTACAAATAGCTGAGAAAAGAAGAGAAGTGAAAGGCAAAGGCGAAAAGGAAAGATATAGCCATCTGAATGCAGAGTTACAGAGAATAGCAAGGAAAGATAAGAAAGCCCTTTTACGTGAAAAATGCAAAGAAATAGAGGAAAACAATGGAATGCGAAAGACTAGAGATCTCTTCGAGAAAATTAGAAATATCGAGGGAACACTGCATGCAAAGATGGGCTCAATAAAGGACAGAAATGGTATGGACCTAACAGAAGTAGAAGATATTAAGAAGAAATGGCAAGAATACATAGAAGAACTATACAAAAAAGATCTTAATGACCTGGATAACCATGACGGTATGATTAATCACCTAGAACTAGACATCCTGGAGTGTGAAGTCAAGTGGGCCTTAGGAAGCATCACTATGAGCAAAGCTAGTGGAGGTGATGGGATTCCTGCTGAGCTACTTGAAATCCTAAAAGATGATGCTATTAAAGTGCTGCATGCAATATCCCAGCAAATTTGGAAGGCCCATCAGTGGCAACAGGACTGCAAAAGGTCAGTTTTCATTCCAATCCCAAAAGAAGGGCAATGCCAATAAATGTTCAAACTTCCACACAATTGCACTCATTTCACATGCTAGCAAGGTAATGCTCAGAATCCTTCAAGCTAAGCTTCAACAAGAACCAAGAACTTTCAGATGTACAAGTTGGATTTAGAAAAGGCAGAGGAACCAGAGATCAAATTGCCAGCATGTGTTAGATCATAGAAAAAGAAAGATAATTAAAAAAATATATATACTTCTGCTTCATTGACTATGCTAAAGTGACTGTGTGGATCACAACAAACTGTGGAAAATTCTTGAAGATGGGAATAACATACTGCCTTACCTGTCTCCTGAGAAATCTGTATGTGGGTCAAGAAGCAATACTTAGAATTAGACAGAGAACAGACTGGTTACAAATTGGGAAAGGAGTATGTCAAGGCTGTATACTGTCACCTTGTTTATTTAGCTTATATGCAGAGTACATCATGTGAACTGCCAGGCTGGAAGAGTCACTAGAATCAAGTTTGCCAGAAGAAATATCAACAACCTTGGGTATGCAGATGATAGCACTCTAATGGCAGAAAGTGAAGAGGAATTAAACAGTCTCTTGATGAGGGAGAAAGAGGAGAGTGGAAAAAGCTGACTTAGAGCTCAATATTCAAAAATCTAAGATTATGGTATCTGGTCCCATCACATTATGGCAAATAGATGTGGAAAAAGTGGAAGCAGTCACAGATTTTATTTTCTTGGGCTCCAAAATCACTGTGGACAGTAACTGCAGTCATGAAATTAAAAAAACACTTGCTCTTTGGAAGGAAAGTTATGACAAACCTAGACAGAGTATTAAAAAGCAGAGACATCATTTTTGCTGCCAAAGATCCGTATAGTCAAAGCTATGGTTTTTCCAATAGTCATGTTTGGATGTGGGAGTTGAACCATAAAGAAGGATGGATGCTGAAGAACTGATACATTCAAATGGTGGTGCTGGAGAAGACAGTTGAGAATCCCTTGAACTTCGAGGAGATCAAGCCAGAAAAGCCTAAGGGAAATCAACCATGAATATTCACTGGAAGGATTTATGCTAAAGCTGAAGCTCCAATACTTTGGCCATTTGATGTGAAGGGCTGACTCACTGGAAAAGACTTTGATGCTGAGAAGGGTTGAAGACAAAAGGAGAAGAGTGAGGCAGAGGATGAGATGGTAAGATAGCATCATGGACTCAATAGATATGAATCTGAGCAAACTCTGGGAGATGGTGAAGGATATCAAAACCTGGCATGCTGCAGTCCAGGTGGTTGCGGAGTTGGGCATGACTTAATGACTGAATAACAGCAACAATAATGAACGATCAGAAAGAGGAATTAAGAAAATTCTCATTTAAAATGTATCAGAAAGCATAAAATCCTTAGGAATAAACTTAACCAAGGAAGTAAGAGACCTATAATCTACAAAATATAAAACACTGATAGAGGAAGTTGAAGATGATACTAATACATGAAAAGACATCTGTGTTCCTCATTTGGAAGAATTAATATTGGTAAGATGATTGTACTATCTAAAGCAATCTGCAGATTTAGTACAATCCTTATGAAAATACCCAAAACATTTTTTCACAGAAATAGAGCAGATTTATTTGGAAATCATAAAAGACCCCAAATAGCCAATGAAAATTTGAGAAAAGGCAGCAAAGCTGGAGACATCATGTACCCAAACTTCAGACCATAATAGAAAGCTACAGTAATCAAAAGAGCATGGTACTGGCACAAAAACAGGCACATAGATCAATGAAACAGAAGAGAGAGGCCTAAAAAACCCTGTATATTTATGGTCAATTAATTTATGACAAAGGAGACAAGAATACAGTAAAGACAATCTCTTCAATAAGTGGTGCTTGGAAAACTGGATGGCTATATGTAAAAGGAGATTAGAATGTTTCCTTATATCATGTATAAAAACAAACTCAAAATGGTTTAAAGATCTAAGTATAATTCTCAAAATCATAAAATTTGTAGAAGACAACATAGGCAGAACACTCTGATATAAACTACAGTAATTTTTTTTTGGGGGGGGTCATTTTCCTAAACAAAAGAAATAAAAGCACAAATAAACTTAAAGCTTTTGCACAACAGAAGAAACCATTGATGAAACAAAGAATGAATGAAAATGATGTGATTCACAAGGGGTTTATATTCAAAATATGTAAACAGCTCATGAAACTCGGTATCAAAAAAACAAACAGTCCAATTAAAAAGGAACAGAAGACCTGAATGGGTATTTTCCCAGAGAAGACATACAGATGATCAATAGGATTAAAAAATGCTTATAGCTAATTATTCAGTTCAGTTAGTTCAGTTCAGTTGCTCAGTTGTGTCCGACTCTTTGAGACCCCATGAATCGCAGCACGCCAGGCCTCCCTGTCCATCACCAACTCCCAGAGTTTACTCAAACTCATGTCCATCGAGTCGGTGATGCCATCCAGCCATCTCATCCTCTGTCGTCCCCTTCTCCTCCTGCCCCCAATCCCTCCCAGCATCAGGGTCTTTTACAATGAATCAACTCTTAGCATGAGGTGGCCAAAGTACTGGAGTTTCAGCTTCAGCATCAGTCCTACCAGTAAACACCCAGGTTGAGAAAAGCAAATCAAAGCCACAAGGAGATATTGTTAACTACTCAGTTCAGTTCAGTCGCTCAGTCATGTCTGGCTCTTTGCTACTCCATGGACTGCAGTACACCAGGCCTCCCTGTCCATCACCAACTCCCAGAGTTCACTCTAACTCATGTCCATTGATTCGATGATGCCATCCTACTACCTCATCCTCTGTTGTCCCCTTCTCCTCCCTCCTATAATCTTTCCCAGCATCAGGGATTTTTCCAATGAGTCAGTTCTTCATATCAGGTGGCCAAAGTATTGGAGTTTCAGCTTCAACATCAGTCCTTCCATTGACTATTCAGGACTGATCTTTAGGATGGACTGTTTGGATCTCCTTGCAGTCCAAGGGACTATCAAGAGTCTTCTCCAACACCACAGTTCAAAGGCATCAATTCTTTGGTGCTCAGCTTTCTTTATAGTCCAACTCTCACATACATACATGACCACTGGAAAAACCATAGTTTTGACTAGATGGACCTTTGTTGACAAAGTAATGTCTCTGCTTTTTAATATTCTGTCTAGGTTGGTCATAACTTTCCTTCCAAGGAGTAAGTGTCTTAATTTCATGGCTGCAGTCACCATCTGCAGTGATTTTGGAGCCCCCCAAAATAAGGTCTGCCACTGTTTCCACTGTTTCCCCATCTATTTGCCATGAAGTGATGGGACTGGATGCCATGATTTTAGTTTTCTGAATGTTGAGCTTTAAGTCAACTTTTTCTTCTCTCTTCTTTCACTTTCATCAAGAAGCTTTTTAGTTCTTCTTCACTTTCTGCCATAAGGGTGGCGTCATCTGTATATCTGAGGTTATTGATATTTCTCCTAGCAATCTTGATTCCAGCTTGTGATTCCTCCAGCCCAGTGTTTTTCATGATGTACTCTACATATAAGTTAAATAAGCAGGGTGACAATATACAGCCTTGACGTACTCTTTTCCCAGTTTGGAACCAGTCTGTTTCATGTCCAGTTCTAACTGTTGCTTCTTGACCTGCATACAAGTTTCTCAAGAGGCAGGTCAGGTGGTCTGGTATTCCCATCTCTTTCAGAATTTTCCACATTTTGTTGTGATCCACACAAACAAAGGCTTTGGCATAGTCAATAAATACGAAATAGATGTTTTTCTGGAACTCTCTTGTTTTTTCAATTATCCAGCTGATGTTGGCAATTTGATCTTTGGTTACTAATTATTAGAGAAATGCAAATCAAAGCCACCATGAGATATTACCTCACACCTGTCACAACAGCTACTATCAAAAATTCTACAAAGCAAATATTGGCAAAGATATGGAAATTAGGTACACTTGTACATTATTGATGGGAATGTGAATTGGTACAGCCACTATGGAAAGATAATATGGAGATTCCTCAAAAAACTAAGAACTGTCAGCAATTCCATTTCTGGGCATATATATGAAAAGTAAAAGCACCACATTGAAAAGATACATGCACCCCAATGTTCAAAGCAGCTCTATTTAAAATAGCTAAGATATGGAAACAACTCAAGTGTCCATCAACAGATGAACTGATTAAGAAGTAAAATATATATGCAATCAAATTTCACTCAGCCATAAAAAGAATGAAATTCTGCCATTTGCTGCCTTGTAGACAGAGAATCTATTCTTAGTGAAATAAGTCAGATAGAGAAAGACAAATACTGTATGATCAGTATTTGATAGTTCTATAAAGCAACAGACTCACAGATAAAGAGGACAAGCTAGTGGTTTCTACTGGGGAGAAAGAAGTAGAGAGGGGCAAGATAAGAATATGGGATTAAGGAATATAAACTACTATGTGTAAAATAGAGAAGCATCAAGGATGCATTTTATAGCACAGGAAATTATAACCATTATTTTGTAATAACTTTAAATGGGGTATAATCTGTATAAAAACTAATAATGTAAATCAACTAGACCTTCATTGAAAACATAAAGAAATGATTCTTTTAAAAAATCATTAGTTAATTATTTTAATTATCAGTAGGAAATTCTATGTATCAGTTTTTTATTATTATTTTTTTGCCTAAACATTGATTTTTGCCTGAAATTATCACTCTGACTTACCAGTTTTCATTTGTCTTCCATTTGTCTTCTTTCTTGACCACTTGATTTGTCAAAAATTCTCCCTGTGCAGAAGCTATTTTGTTTCAATTTCTTCATTTAATGGTCTGAAATTTATTTATATTTGACAATTTGTTATTTAGCTCTTAAAGATTTGTGACTGTTGTGTATACTGTTGTGAATGATATCTTTTTATCAACATAAAATAACACCCAATTTTGTTTTTATTATCATTTAGTTTAACTGATAATTGGTGTTAACTTTTTTGAGACCAATTCAGAAAATAACACTCAAAGGATATTGTTCAAATGAAGATGAGTTTATTACTTAATGGCAGTAAAATAGAAACCACCTATGGGTGAATATTTAAGGTGTTTTTTGGTTTTGTTAAGGTGGGTATTGAAGGAAGAAAACTGAATAGATTTGTGCAGAGTTTTTGATATTATAATTTAGGATTGGTGGACACAGCAAGATGAGAGTTTTGAAGGAAGTCTTAATGAGTAAACAGTTGTTTGATAACAGAGGAGTTTGCCTACTTAACTCTTTTCTTGAGAAGGGAGCTGTGCCCAAAGAAGAGGCAGGTTGAGCTGGCTTTTGTTTGAATAAATGGATTTTAATGAGTTCATAAAATAAACAGTAATGTTATTTTGAAACTATTTTTCTGAGTAAGAATTTACTGGAATAGTAAAATCCTGTTAATGTAGGACAATCAGTTCTTGATTCTATTGAATTTTAGTTACAGGCAGTTTGTTCTCATTTTGATAAATCTTTGCCTATCTTTTAAAAACATTTTAGTGCCATTTTATTTTAGGTATGCCTCTTGGAAAGTGTATATTTAGATTATGTTTCTTAATTCAGTTTGAGAATTTTTGTATTGTAATGGAGAAATATAAGCTTTTTGTACTGCACTCAAATATTTTATCTTGAGTCCTTCATCTTTGAAAAAATATTTCCTTAGCCTTATGAAATGTGGTTGTTTGCTTTAGTTTTATCATCTCTAGTAATGGAAATGTAGAAGGAAATGGCAACCCACTCCAGTATTCTTGCCTAGAGAATTCCATGGACAGAGGAGCCTGGTGGGCTGCTGTCCATGGGGTCACACAGAGTTGGACACGACTGAAGTGACTTAGCAAGCAGCAGCAGCAGCAGTAATGTAAAGTTGCAGTCCTCCTCAATGTTATAATCTGAAATTCAGCCATTCTTACTGGAATAGATGCTACCTTCAATATCTCTTCTTTTGATCATGATTTTTGACATTTTTTTTTCAACTTTATACTCCAGTGCTTTTGAACTGTGATGTTGGAGAAGCCTCTTGAGAGTCCCTTGGACTGGAAGGAGAGTCAACCAGTCCAACCTAAAGGAAATCAGTCCTGGATATTCATTGGAAGGACTGATGTGAAGCTGAAACTCCAGTACTTTGGCCACCTGATGCAAAGAATGGACTCATTGGAAAGGACCCTTGATGCTGGGAAAGATTGAGGACAGGAGAAAAGGGGACGAGATGGTTGAGAGGATGAGATGGTTGAGAGGATGAGATGGTTGGATGGCATCACTGACTCAATGGACATGAGTTTGAGTGAACTCCCGGAGTTGGTGATGGATAGGGAGGCCTGGCGTGCTGCAGTCCATGGGGTCACAAAGAGTTGGACACAACTGAACCGAATTGATGCTCCGACTAATAATAGTTATAGTTATTTACATTTAACTTTGTTAAAATTTTCTCACAGTGCACTGCTTATGTCTTTATATCCTAACTTTCCCATTCTTTAACTCTTTATTTTGATATCTTTAAGGCTTCCCTGTAGTTCAGGTGGTAAAGAATCTGCCTTCGATGCTGGAGACTGGGTTTGATTCCTGGGTTGAGAAGATCCCCAGAGGAGGGAATGGCAATCCACTTCTTGCTTGGAGAATCCCCTTGGACAGAGGAGCCTGGTGGGCTACAGTCCACAGTCCATGGGGTCACATAGAGTCGGACACAACTGAGCTACTAAGCACAGCACACAGGAAGTTTTCAAGAAGGGCAGAGGTTGTGTTTTTGAGCTCTTGTACATCTGAGAGTCTCTCTGTTGTTTTAAAAAATGAATGACATTACATTGGGCCTAATTATTAGATTATAGTTCTATTTCTCTGAAAATTATATATATATATATATATATATATATATATATATATCGCTTCATTATTTTTCTGTTATGTAATTTTAGAGCCGTCGGAGTCCTGGTTTTTATTCATTAGTGGTTAATCTTTTTAGTTTCCTCTGCCTTTCCACAGAGTTTTTTCCTTGATTGTGTTACTTAAAAAATTTGCCTGAAAAGTTGTAAAAAAAAAATGGTCTCTTTGTATTTCTTTATTTATTTTTGTTTGCCTTATTTTTTCAATCATGTTTTGGTTATTTCTTTGATTACAGATATTCTTGTTTCTTGAAAATATTCATAAATGTTAGTTTGATTCTAACTCTCCCTCTTTACATCCTATGCTTCCTCACATTGTTTTCATTTTGTTTCTTCATTGTTAGTCTCCTTAGAAGATATTAAAGCCATTTTTTTTTTTTGGTTTGGTTATTATGATTTGGGTTTCTTTGAAACACCTTTTGATTATATTTATCTCCTTTTACATCTTATTTTATTGTCTTTGTGCCTCCTCATTTAACTGTCCTTCCATTTTATTGTCTTTTATCCCTTTGGTTCCCTGGCTTTGTTGGCCACTTTTTATTGCATTATACTGAAGATGCCAGAAAGTTTTCTGAAACTTTTTCTTTTGGTTCCTCAACTGGATTAGTTTCAGAGATTTGTTCACTCTGCATCTTCAAAGATAATTTTCCCTTTCTCTTAGATTTTGTTAATTTTTAAAAAAACTGCCTCCATCTCCTTGCCCCTGAGCATTCAATTTCTTTCTTTAAAAATTTTTTTTTAATCTTATATTAGAGCATGGTTGATTAACAATGTTATGTTAGCTTCAGGTGTATAATCAAAGTAATTAGCCTCCAACTAATAAAAACTAAAAAAAAAAAAAAAAAAAAAAAAAATAAAAGTAGGATTTCAGCCTTTATAACCAAAAAAAAAAAAAAAAAAAAAAAGTGGTTCAGCTATACATATACATGTATTCTTTTTCAAATTATTTTTCCATTTAGATTATTACAGAATATATTCCCTTTATAATAGTGTAGGTTCTTGTTGATTATCTATTTTAAATATAGTAGTGTGTACATGTCAATCCCAAACTCCCAATCTGTCTCTCCCCCGACACTTCCTCTCTGCTAACCATAAGTTCAGAAAGAACATTTGATTTCTTGGGAATAAAAAATATTGATACCTTAGCAGCCAATTTGTATGTGGCTTATGTTGGCTTCACTGTCTGGGTGATTGTTGAGAATGTTTCTCAAAGCTACTGATTTTCTCCTCTTTCCTACTTTTAAGTCTTGGTTCTCTGAAACATTGAAATGATGGAGTTTCTCAGTGTTTCTCAGCAGCAGTGATAGGATCAATTATAGAACTTTAAAAAGTTCTATAATTGAACTTTTAAAAGTCCAAGTCTGGACTTCAGACTTGGAAATTCTGTGCATGTATGAATGTATTTGAGAGAATAATGGAGCAGGGCTTGGAAACCTGTATTATAAAAACGAGGTTTGATCTGACAGCCTTGGACCAGTTACTATCTGCTGCTAAGGTTTCCATTAAAGACACAAGAAAGAAAGCATCCTCATGCTTTCTGTCCATCTGACTGGTCAACCAAGATGAATGGAGGGGGAGCTCGGGGGGGTCAGAGAATACAGAAGAAAAATATGATAAAACAGACAGAAACACAGCGAGAAAATTTTAGCAACTCCAAAATAAACTTGTAAGCAGAGAAGAGTTGGTTCCATTCCAAAAAGAATCTAAATTTGAATTAAAAGTAAACAACAACAGATTTGAGTACTGGCAAGTACTTCAATTAGTACTATATTTTTCTCAACTCCCACCAGCTGGTTTTACTGTTGGAGATTACTCCTTCTAAGAAACACTGGCAGGCAAGCAGCCTGTGTATTTGCACAGGACCCTGTGCTCAAAGGGCCCCCTGCTTGGCTTGATTTCCTCTCATCATTCTCTTGAAATTCTTAATTTTATCTTTGGACTTGTAGTGAATTTGCAGTGGGATGATGGGGTATGTGCGTGAACAGAGGAGATACACACAATACATCTGTCTGCCATTCCTCACAGTCCCATTTGTATATTGCTTTTGTGGTGAGCATAGAATTCTGGTGGACCCACCATGTGTGGGATTTTGAGACTCAAAGTGAGTTACTTGGAACTTAGTATGTTAATTTCCTATTGCTGCTATAATTACCACAGACTTAGTGGCTTGAACAATACACATTTGCTTACAGATATAGAAGTCAGAAGTCTGAAATGTGTCCTATGAGGTTAAAATCAAAGGCTTTTTTTTTTTTTTTCCTGGAAGCCACAGGGGAGAATCTGTTTCCTTACGCTCAGTAGCTTCTAGAGACTGCCTGCATACTTTGCCTCATGGTTGCATCCCCTGCTCTCGTTAAAGCCAGTAGTATAATATTTTCCAGTTCCTTATCTACTAGCATTGTCACATTGCTTTCTCTGATCCTCTTATGCTCTGTCTTCCTCTTAAAAGAATTACCTTGGGTTTACCTGGATAACCCAGGATAATCTCTCCATCCCAAGATCCTTAATTAAATCACTTCTACAAAATTCCTTTTGCTATGTGCAGGAACATATTCAGAGGTTTCTTGATTAGGTGATAGACACCTTTGTGGGTCCGGGGGATCATTATATAGCCTACCACACTATGTGAGGATACCACACTTTTCATTGAATCACAATTTGCTTCAAACACAGAAAAAGTCAATGGAGTTTCTAAGAAACACAGGTGACCAAACAATTTATCATTTCTTGCCTGTGACTCTTCTCTGCGTTAGCCTACTACTCGTTCTCTAAACAACGCCACAGAAGAAAAGGGTAAGAAGGTCCCCTTCAGTTTCGTTCACTTTCAGTCTTTTCCGTAGAAAGAAAGAAAGAAAAAAAAAGAAAGAGAAGTCATGTCTGACTCTTTGTGACCCCATGGACTGTAGCCTACCAGGTTTCCTCTGTCCATGGGATTTTCCAGGCAAGAATACTGGAGTGGATTGCCATTTCCTTCTCTGAGTAAGTCTTTTCCTTACTCATCAGTAAACCAAGAGGATTGGTAGAATGTGTATGTATCAAGATTGAAATAAAAATAATGGTAGCATTTCCACTACTCTGGGGAATAAAATACTAACACGTGTATGAGCTGTGAAAAAAATTATTTCAGTGACTCCCCATATTATGTATTAATTTCAAACTGACACTGTACAGTATAACAAAGCACAGTAAAATCCATCTTAATAACTTAAAATTTTAATTTTCTTAGAATAACATTACATAGAAAATAACAACTCCAGATATGTGCATCTGTGTATATTTGTGTGTGACAGTGATGTCATTGAAGAAAGAAAAAAAATATATATATACATACATATTTTAGTACTTTAAAAAATTTATTTTAATTGGAGGCTAACTATTTTACAATATTTTGGTGGTTTTTGCCATACATTTACATGAATCAGCCATGGGTGTACATGTGTTCCCATCCTGACCCTCCCACCTCCCTCCCCATCCTATCCCTCAGGATCATCTCAGTGCACCAGCCCTGAGCACCCTGTCTCATGCATCAAACCTAGACTGGTGATCTATTTCACATATGATAATATACATATTTCAATGCTATTCTCTCAAATCATTCCACCCTTGCCTTCTCCCACCGAGTCCAGAAGTCTGTTTTTTACATCTGTATCTCTTTTGCTGTCTCGCATATAGGGTCATCGTCACCATCTTTCTAAATTCCATATATATGGTTAATATACTGTATTGATGTTTTTCTTTCTGACTTACTTCGTTCTGTATAATGGGCTCCAGTTTCATCCACCTATTAGAACTGATTCAAATGCATTCTTTTTAATGACAGTAATATTCCATTGTGTATATGTATCACAACTTTCTTATCCATTCATCTGCCGATAGACGTCTAGGTTGCTTCCATGTCCTGGCTATTGTAAACAGTGCTGCGATGAACCTTGGGGTACACATGTCTCTCTCAATTCTGGTTTCCTTGGTGTGTATGTCCAGCAGTGGGATTGCTGGGTTGTATGGCAGTTCTATTTCCAGTTTTTTAAGGAATTTCCACACTGTTCTCCATCATGGCTGTACTAGTTTGCATTCCCACCAACAGTGTAAGAGGGTTCCCTTTTCTCCACACCCTCTCCAGCATTTATTGTTTGTAGACTTTTTGATAGCAGCCATTCTGACTGGCGTGAGATGGTACCTCATTGTGGTTTTGATTTGCTTTCTCTGATAATGAGTGATGTTGAGCAACTTTTCATGTGTTTGTTAGCTATCTATATGTCTTCTTTGGAGAAATGTCTGTTTAGTTCTTTGGCCCATTTTTTGATTGGTTGCTTATTTCTCTGGAATTGAGCTGCATGAGCTGCTTGTATATTTTTGAGATTAATTCTTTGTCAGTTGCTTCATTTGCTATTATTTTCTCCCATTCTGAAGGCTATCTTTTCACCTTGCTTATAGTTTCCTTTGTTGTGCAAAAGCTTTTAAGTTTCATTAGGTCCCATTTGTTTATTTTTGCCTTTATTTCCATTACTCTGGGAGGTGGGTCATAGAGGATCCTGCTGTGATTTATGTCAGAGAATGTTTTGCCTGTTTTCCTCTAGGAGTTTTATAGTTTATGGTCTTACATTTAGATCTTTGATCCATTTTGTGTTGATCTTTGATCCATTTTGAGTTTGTTTTTGTGTATGGTGTTAGAAAGTGTTCTAGTTTCATTCTTTTACAAGTGGTTGACCAGTTTTCCTAGCACCACTTGTTAAAGAGGTTGTCTTTTCTCCATTGTATATTCTTACCTCATTTGTCAAAGATAAGGTGTCCGTAGGTGCATGGATTTATCTCTGGGCTTTCTATTTTATTCCATTTATCTATATTTCTGTCTTTGTGCCAGTACCATACTGTCTTGATGACTGTGGCTTTGTAGTATAGCCTGAAGTCAGGTTGATTCCTCCAGTTCCATTCTTCTATTTCAAGATTGCTTTGGCTATTTGAGGTTTTTTTGTATTTCCATACAAATTATGAAATTATTTGTTCTAGTTCTGTGAAAAATACCGTTGGTAGCTTGATAGGGATTGCATTGAATCTATAGATTGCTTTGGGTAGTATATTCATTTTCACTATATTTTTTCTTCCATTCCATGAACATGGTATATTTCTCCATCTATTTGTGTTATCTTTGATTTCTTTCATCAATTTTTTATAGTTTTCTATATATGGATCTTCTTTTTTCTCTAGGTAGAGTTATTCCTAAGTATTTTATTCTTTTCATTGCAATGGTGAATGGAATTGTTTCCTTCATGTCTCTTTCTGTTTTCTCACTGTTAGCGTATAGGAATGCAAGGGATTTCTGTGTGTTAATTTTATATCCTGCAACTTTACTATATTCATTGATTAGCTCTAGTAATTTTCTGGTGGAGTCTTTAGGCTTTTCTGTGCAGAGGATCATGTCATCAGCAAACAGTGAGAATTTTACTACCCCCCCCCCCCCCACCAATCTGGATTCCTTTTATTTCTTTTTCTGCTCTTATTGCTGTGGCTAAAACTTTCAAAACTACGTTGAGTAGTAGTGGTGAGAGTGGGCATCCTTGTCTTGTTCCTGACTTTAGGGGAAATGTTTTCAATTTTTCACCATTGAGGATAATGTTTGCTATGGGTTTATCATATATGGCTTTTATTATGCTGAGGTATGTTCCTTCTATGCCTGCTTTCTGGAGGGTTTTCATAATAAATGAATGTTGAATTTTGTCAAAGGCTTTCTCTTCATCTATTGAGATAATTGTATGGTTTTTATCTTTCAATTTGTTAATGTGATGTGTCACACTGATTGATTTGCGAATTTGAAGAATCCTTGCTTCCCTGGGACAAAGCCCACTTGGTCATGATATGATCTTTTAAAAATGTTGTTGGATTCTGTTAGTTAGAATTTTGTTAAGGATTTTTGCATCTATGTTCATTGGTGATATTGGCCTGTAGTTTTCCTTTTTTGTGGCATCTTTGTCTGGTTTTGGTATTAGGATGATGGTGGCCTCATAGAATGAGTTTGGAAGTTTACCTTCCTCTACAATTTTCTGGAAGAGTTTGAGTACAATAGGTGTTAGCTCTTCTCTAAATTTTTGGTACAATTCAGCTGTGAAGCCATCAGGTCCTGGGCCTTTGATTTCTGATTACAGTTTTGGTTTCTGTGCTTGTGATGGGTCTATTAAGATTTTCTATTTCTTCCTGGTTCAGTTTTGGAAAGTTATACTTTTCTAAAAATTTGTTCATTTCTTCCAAATTTTCCTTTTTATTGGCATATAGTTGCTGATAGTAGTCTTTTATGAGCCTTTGTATTTCTGTGTTGTCTGTTGTGATTTCTCCATTTTCATTTCTAATTTTGTTGATTTGAATCTTCTTCCTTTTTTTCTTGATGAGTTTGGCTAATGGTTTGTCTATTTTATTTATCTTCTCAGAGAACCAGCTTTTAGCTTTGTTGATTGTTGCTATGGTCTCCTTTGTTTCTTTTGCATTTATTTCTGCCCCAATTTTTCTGATTTCTTTCCTTCTACTAACCCTGGGGTACTTCATTTCTTCTTTTTCTAGTTGCTTTAGATGTAGAGTTAGGTTATTTATTTGATTTCTCTCCTGTCTCTTGAGGTAGACTTGTATTGCTATGAACCTCCCTCTTAGCACTGCTTTTACTGAATCCCATAGATTTTGGGGTGTTGTGTGTTTTATTTCATTTGTTTCTATGCATATTTTGATTTCTTTTTTGATTTCTTCTGTGACTTGTTGGTTATTCTGAAGTGTGTTGTTTAGCCTCCATATGTTTGTATTTTTAATAGTTTTTTCCCCTGTAGTTGACATCTAATTTTACCACATTGTGATCAGAAAAGATGATTGAGATGATTTCAATTTTTTAAAATTTACCAAGGCTAGATTTATGGCCCAGGATGTGATCTATCCTGGAGAAGGTTCTGTGTGCACTTGAAAAAAGGTGAAATTCATTGTTTTAGGGTGAAATGTCCTATAGATATCAATTAGGTCTAACTGGTCAGTTGTATCATTTAAAGTTTGTGTTTCCTTGCTAGTTTTCTGTTTAGTTGACCTATCCATAGGTGTGAGTGGGGTATTAAAATCTCCCACTATTATTGTGTTACTGTTAATTTCCCCTTTCATACTTGTTAGCATTTGCTTTACATGTTATGGTGCTCCTATGTTGGCCTCATATATATTTATAATTGTTATATCTTCTTCTTGTAGTGATCCTTTGATCATTATGTAGTGTCCTTCTTTGTTCCTTTTCATGGCCTTTATTTCAAAGTCTGTTTCATCTGATACAAGTATTGCTACTCCTACTTTCTTTTGGTCTTCGTTTGCGTGAAATATCTTTTTCCAGTGCTTTGCTTTCAGTCTGTATGTGTCCCTAGGTTTGAGGTGGGTCTCTTGTAGACAGCATATATAGGGGTCTTGTTTTTGTATCCATTCAGCCAGTCTTTGTCTTTTGGTTGGGACATTCAACTCATTTACATTTAAGGTAATTATTGATAAGTATGGTCCCATTGCCATTAATTTTGTTGTTTTGGGTTCAAGTTTATAAACCTTTTCTGTGTTTCCTGTCTAGAGGAGACCTTTTAGCATTTTTTGAAGAGCTGGTTTGGTGGTGCTGAATTCTCTGAGCTTTTTTTTTGTCTATAAAGTTTTTGACTTCTCTTGCATATTTGAATGAGATCCTTGCTGGGTACAGTAATCTGGGTTGTAGATTTTTCTCTTTCATTACTTTAAGTATGTCCTGCCATTCCCTTCTGGCTTGAAGAGTTTCTATTGAAAGATCAGCTGTTATCCTTATGGGAATCCCCTTGTGTGTTATTTGTTGTTTTCCCCTTGCTGCTTTTAATATTTGTTATTTGTGTTTGATTTTCATTAATTTGACTAATATGTATCTTGGCATGTTTCACCTTGGGTTTATCCTGTTTGAGACTCTCTGGGTTTCTTGGGCTTAGGTGGCTATTTCCTTCCCCATTTAGGGAAGTTTTCAATTATGATCTCCTCAAGTATTTTCTCATGGCCTTTCTTTTAGTCCTCTTCTTCTGGGACTCCTATGGTTTGAATGTTGACACATTTAACATTGTCCCAGAGGTCTCTAAGGTTGTCCTCATTTCTGTTAATACTTTTTCCTTTTTTCCTCTCTCCTTCATTTATTTCCACCATTCTATCTTCCACCTCACTTATCCTATCTTCTTCCTCAGTTATTCTACTGTCGGTTCCCTCCAGAGTGCTTTTGACCTCAGTTACTGCATTATTCATTATTGAATGACAGTTTAAATTTTCTTCTAGGTCCTTGTTAGACTTTTCTTGCGTCTTCTCAATCCTTGTCCTCAGACTATTTATCTGTAACTCCATTTTATTTTCAAGAGTTTGGATCATTTTTACTATCATTATTCTGAATTCTTTTTCAGGTAGACTCCCTATCTTCTCCTGTTTTGTTTGGTTTGGTGGGCTTTTATCATGTTCCTTTACCTGTTGGGTATTTCTCTGCCTTTTCATCTTGTTTAGATTGCTGTGTCTGGAGTGGGCTTTCGGTATTCTGGTGGCCTGTGGTTCCTTTTTATTGTGGAGGTTTCACCCAGTGGGTGGGGTTGGACGATTGACTTGTCAAGGTTTCCTGGTTAGGGAAGCTTGCGTCGGTGTTTTGGTGGGTGGAGCTGAATCTCTTCTCTCTGGACTGCAATGAAGTGTCCAATAGTGAGTTTTGAAGCGTCTATGGGTTTGGTGTGACTTTTGGCTGCCTGTATTTTTGTGTTCAGTGTTATATTCTTACATTGTTGGAGAATTATCTTGGTATGTCTTGCTCTGAAACTTGTTGGCACTTGGATGGAGCTTGGTTTCAGTGTAGGTATGGAGGCTTTTGGATGAGCTCTTGTCGATTCATGTTCCCTGGAGTCAGGAGTTTTCTGGTGTTCTCAAGTTTTGGATTTAAGCCTCCTGCCTCTGGCTTTCAGTCTTATTCTTACAGTAGCCTCAAGACTTCTCCATCCATACAGCAGTGATGATAAAACATCTAGGTCAATGGTGAAAAGATTCTCCACAGTGGGGGATACCTGGAGAGCTTCACAGAGTTAGACGGAGAAGAGAAGAGGGAGAAGAGAGATAGAGGTGACCAGGAAGAGAAGAGGGGGAATCAAAAGGGAGAGACCAATCTAGCATGTGATCAGTTCCCTAAATGTTCTCCACAGCCCCGAAAACCCAAAGAGATCCACAGAGTTAAGTAGAGAAGAGAAGTGGGAGGGAGGAGATAGAGGTGACCTGGGGGAGAAAAAGAAGAGTCAAAAGGTGAGAGAGCAATCAAGCCAGTAATTACACTCCTAAGTAAAAATGGGTACTGAAGATTGGATTCTTAAAGGTACAGAATTGATAACAAATACCAAAAAGCAAAGATTAAAAATCTAGAGTAGAGGTTAGAGTCTCAAAAATACAATATTGAAAAACAAAATAAAATCACAAAAGTTATAAAAAAGCATATGAAATTTGCTTTAAAAATAGGATTTTTTTTTTTGCAAGGTAATGCTGCTGCTGCTGCTAAGTCATTTCAGTTGTGTCCGACTCTGTGCGACCCCATAGATGGCAGCCCACCAGGCTCCCCCATCCCTGGGATTCTCCAGGCAAGAACATTGGAGTGGGTTGCCAGTTCCTTCTCTAAAGCATGAAAATGAAAAGTGAAAGTGAATTTACTCAGTTGTGTCCAACTCTTAGTAACCTCATGGACTGCAGCCTACCAGGGTCCTCTGTCCATGGGATTTTCCAGGCAAAAGTACTAGAGTGGGGTGCCATTGCCTTCTCCATTGCAAGGTAATAGTAGGTCTTAAAAATAAAAATTAAAGGAGTAATACAGAACTTAAAAGTAAATAAGATTAAAAAAATTTTAAGAATGATAATAGTAAAATATATCTAGGAATTTCTCTGGATCTGTTGAGGGCAGTGTGGGGTCAGTTCAGTTTCAGATAGTTCCTTGTTCCAGCTTATACTTCTCAAGGTCTATAGGTCCCTTCCAATGTAGCCAGTGCTAACTACAGGGTTTTAATCTGTTGCACCTATCACTTCCAAAGCTGCTCCCTCTTCTTTGTTTATTTTGGCTTCCTCTGTTTGCACGTCTCTTCAGTATCTAACTTCTGCCCTGACACAAGGGGACGATGGTGGTCACTTATGTAGTCTCACTTGTTCAGTTGTGCTGCAGGGAGGGAGGAACACTACAAGCAAATATCACGGGCGTGTGTGGGGAGCGCTCGCAGTGTCTGGGCCACACTGGGTTTGCCCCCGCTCACGGCGTGTGTGCTTTCCCGGTCTACACTGCTCAGGCTCCAGGCTGCTCTGCAGGGGGACTGTCAAACCGGGCTTTGGGTTGTGTGCGCTTCCCAGGTCTAAGCCGCTCAGGTTCAGGCTCTCAGGTTCTTCACAAAGGCACAGACTCGGTTGGGCTTGCATTTTGTGCCCTTCCCAGGTCTGAGCAGCTCAGGTAACCAGGTGCTTGGCGAGCGCACACTCCCCAGGTGGGGGTGCGTCTTTTCACCTCCCCGGTCCCAGGTGCTCGGTTTCCTGGGTGCATCACGGGAGCCCTGCCTCAGGTGTGCTGTGTGTCTCCTCTGGGGAGCTGATCTCTGGCTGCAACTGTCCTGGTGGGCGTCAAGCATCCAGGATCCCAGGAAGACTTGGTTAGCAACTGGGAGCCTGCTCACATTTTGTTAGAGGATGCTGTCTCTGGGGCCGAGTCTGCCCCTTGCCTTCCAGCTCTGGCTGTCGCCCACCTGCCTCCCTGCCTCTGGCAGGTCTGCTGCTGGCTAGCTCTCCTCTGGTATTCACTCAGTCCTTTGTTCTGTGAGCGGCCTGGCAATGCCTTAGGTTAGAGCTTTTCATGGGGAAAGTTCTCTCTCTCTTTCCTTTTTTCCCCTCTCTCTCTGGCTATCCCACTGGTTGGGTTGCTGTCTCTTCTTAGCTCCCTCAGATTGCCTTCAGGGCATTCAGGCCTGGTCCTTACCCTAAGCAATGAAGCCAGTGCCTCCCTCTTCAGCCCCTGTTTGCTGGTGGCGGATGCAAGCATCTGGCCTACTTCTCCACAGGGAGTTGCAGTTAGGCATGAAATCTGTGGGTTTTATTTATTTATTTTTTCTCCCAGTTATGTCACCCTCTGAGATTCCAAACCCCCTCACAGACCCACTGGTGAGAGGGTTTCCTGGTGTTTGAAAACTTCTCCTCTTTTACAACTCCCTCCCTGGGGCGGGTCTCTGTCCCTAACTCTTTGGTCTCTCTTTTTATCTTTTATATTTTGTCCTACCTCCTTTTGAAGACAATGGGCTGCCTTTCTGGGTGCCTGGCATCCTCCACCACCATTCAGAAGTTGTTTTGCAGAATTTGCTCAGCGTTCAAATAATCTTTTGATGAATTGGTGGGGGAGAAAGTGGTCTCCCTGTCCTATTCCTCCACCACCTTAGCACCACTCCCTCCCATATTTTAGTACTTTTAAAGCACTTCTTTCCTGCTTTCTGAATAAGGAGTTCCTAATTTTCAGCTGCACTGGGTTCTGCAAAGTTTGTGGCTGACCCTGATTCCAGGAAGCAAATAACTACTGTTAGTCTTCCTTATGACCTGACTGTCTTGGGTGGCCCCACATGGCATGGCTTAGTTTCATTGTGTTAGACAAGACTGTGGTCCTGTGATCAGATTGGCTGGTTTTCTGTAATTATGGTTTTAGTGTGTCTGCCTTCTGATGCCCTCTCACAATACCTACCATCTTACTTGGGTTTCTTTTACCTTGGATGTGGGGTATCTCTTCACGGCTGCTCCAGTAAAGTGCAGCCGCTGCTCCTTACCTTGGACAAGGTGTATGTTCTGTTTATTGACTACACCAAAGCCTTCAACTGTATGGGTCACAATAAACTGTGGAAAATTCTGAAGGAGATGGGAATACCAGACCACCTGACCTGCCTCCTGAGAAACCTGTATGCAGGTCAGGAAGCAACAGTTAGAACTGGACATGGAACAACAGACTGGTTCAAAATAGGAAAAGAAGTAAGTCAAGGCTGTATATTGTCACTCTGCTTATTTAACTTATATGCAGAGTACATCATGGGAAATGCTGGGCTGGAGGAAGCACAAGCTGGAATCAAGATTGTCAGGAGAAATATCAATAACCTCAGATATGCAGATGACACCACCCTTATGGCAGAAAGTGAAGAGGAACTAAAAAGACTCTTGATGAAAGTGAAAGAGGAGAGTGAAAAAGTTGGCTTAAAGCTCAACATTCAGAAAACTAAGATCATGGCATCTGGTCCCATCACCTCATGGGAAATAGATGGGGAGACAGTAGAAACAGTGTCAGACTTAATTTTTTTTTGGCTCCAAAATCACTACAGATGGTGACTGCAGCCATGAAATTCAAAGACGCTTACTCCTTGGAAGGAAAGTTATGACCAACCTAGATTGCATATGTATTGGATGATGAAAAAAAAAAAAAAAAACCCAGAGACATTACTTTGCCAACAAAGGTCAGTCTGGTCAAGGCTATGGTTTTTCCAGTGGTCATGTATGGATGTGAGAGTTGGACTGTGAAGAAAGCTGAGCACCAAAAAATTGATGCTTTTGGACTATGGTGTTGGAGAAGACTCTTAAGAGTCCCTTGGACTGCAAGAAGATCCAACCAGTCCACCCTGAAGGAGATAAGTCCTGGGTGTTCATTGGAAGGACTGATGCTGAAGCTGAAACTCCAATACTTTGGCCACCTCATGCAAAGAGTTGACTCGTTGGAAAAGACCCTGATGCTGGGAGGAATTGGGGGCAGGAAGAGAAGGGGATGACAGAGGATGAGATGGCTGGATGGCGTCACTGACTCGATGGGCATGAGTTTGAGTAAACTCCGGGAGTTTGTGATGGACAGGGAGGCCTGGCATGCTGCCATTCATGGGGTTGCAAAGAGTCGGACACGACTGAGTGACTGAACTGAACTGAACTGAACTGAGATCCTTATCTGCTCCTGTATTAACTATGTTGCAATATCACACATTATGTTGCTACTAGAAAATTTGCAGCACTTCCATGAAAGAATTATAGTGGAACATGCAAGTAAAATCTTATATTATCATGGAAATAATTTTGAGTATTTTCATGGAAATTTCTGACCACACTGGTAGAACTGTGGCCTTGTATCCACAGTTTATCTTGCCACAGGGCCTTTGCATATACTCTTACCTCTGATTAGGACAGTGCTTTTCTTGTCTACCAGTTCTTCTTTCTTTTTCAGCTTGAGGATCATTTTCCTCAGGAAAGCTTCTTTTATTTCCTTCAAAAAGTCATGCTTTGTGATTTTAGGCTTTTATAATGCTGGGTACTTCCTGTGTAAAATCATTTGTCACAGTTCTACATATATCTGTATGGTTATGTTTCATGATAATAAGGCTGTGCCTCACCATTGCATCCCATGTATGTAACATAGTATCTTATTCATATAGCTACTGAATAATTATTGAATGAATGAATAAATATATTAATTGATCTCAAAAATGGTAGAGTTATTATCTAGAATAAATTTCTAAGTATTACCAGAGATAATCAATAGGACCACTATTTTTTCTCAAGACCAAGACATGGAAAGTTATAAACATTGTTCTCTCTACATCACAACAAAATAAGAAGAATGAAGGTGCTGATAAAACATAAGGGGTTTGAATTGAAATAATTTCTTGATATTCAGTTTCTACTTTAAACTAGAATTTTGAGATGACAAATTAGGAATAGATCAGTTATTCAAATACTTTGGTGGTTGCATGCCAAACATTTGGCTACCTCTAGCTATAGAAACTACCAGATAACAGTAGATTGTAACATCTACACCAGGTGGTTTATTGGGGGATGACTTCAACATCTGCATCTTACAGTGCTGAGTAGAACCAAGACTTTAGATGCAGGAATCAGTAAAGATACTGCGTTGGGTTTTTTTTTGCTAACAATTTTAGGGAAATGATTTCAGTGATTTAAAAAAACATTGAATTATTATGGGTGTATGAAAATGTCATTTTTTTTATACCCAAGAAAAGATCATATGCGTAGTCAAAGGACTGCTCAGATTCTTGAGTTTAGGACAAAATTTTGTATAGGTTTTAGGGGATAGGTGAATTTCTGGTTTCTTGAGCTGTGACAGATTCTATGGCTAATTTGATATCAAGGTCTAGGGCTACCTTATTTCTATCCCTGTTCCTACTTCAGTCAGTGCTTGGATGAATGAAGGTGTTTAATAAGAATGAATAAGTTGATACTTCATGCAAACTTCTTTTCTTCACCAATGTCTCTAGAAGCTGAATTGAGCTAAATTATTTATTGTATAGAGTAATAGTGTCTTGAGTAAATTTGGTAGTTTAATACCCAGTTTCCAATTAATTTAATTTATAGGATTGTATTGATAATCCTGTTTTCTTATTTTCTGCTAGAGATGGGAACAAGTCATTTATGTGGCTGATAGAAGTTATTAACATTGTCTACTGAAGATTTCAAGGGCATTTTCATTTTTATGCCCGCCTGTTATTATACCAATCCAGCAGGCAGTCATCTCCTTTGCCTCTTCAGGTATGAAATGGCAGCTGCTATAGAGACACAGCTTGGTCACTGTTCACACAGTGGAGCAGAAGTTAATCACCGTTTGAAAACAATTGGCTGACTTTAGACCAGAGAGTTAATTAAAAGGAAACTGTTGAGACAAGAATTATACTCATTTTTTTTTTTTTAAAGTTTGCCTGTATGACTAACAATTGAAATCATTGAGAATAAGGACTGAAAGTTGGGCTCCTAAATTCTAATAAATTTGGTTTACTTAACTTTTAGATGGCCTTAATCTAAATTTACTTTGTTCCCTTCTGTTTTTAATGCACTCTGCCTGGAAAATGATATTATACTGTTCAATGTCATCTGTCTTTTTACAGCTGTAAGATTACAATTTTTTTTTTCCCCTTAGGTTTAGCTTCTTACACTTCTTTAGAATGAATTTTGTCTTTCTCTCAAGACCTGCTAGCCAAAGTCACTGGATAAAAGACCCTTATAAAAATATTCTCTAGGCTTTAAGTCTTTGTAATTTTAAATCCATTGACTAATTCAGTGCCATTGAGTTCTCAATCTTCAAAGGGACTTCTTTTCATTTAATGGTCTTGCTTTCATTGAGATAAAGATATCTATTTTTGAAACACCTTTAATCCAAATGAAATTGAAATTATTAATTGAATTGTTCTGTATTTCCCCTTAAAAAGGGTTTTCTAATTCTATGCCCTGTCATTTGTGTGCATAGAAAGGACCAGAAAGGAGGTTAGTGGGAATGATCTACACTTTGGGATTAATGTGATCTTTTTAGAAATACAGAATCTATCATTTCAAGGTCAGCCTAAGGAGAAATAATGCTTAAACAATAATATTTTTATTGTGCATAACACTGCATATTTTCTCAATATTGTTATCTCATGGATTTTGAAGAGGACAGTCTGGTGCAACATAGTGTAACAGATTTTCATCTCCAGGGTTCGATTTCTTGAGTTCAAATCTTGACACCATTCTTAGATCCTATGGGGCCTCTTTCCTTATGTCTGATAGGCTGATAGTAATAACAACATCTGTCTCATTGGATGTTTTAAGGTTCCAGAGAACTAAGAATAAGTAAATTTCTTAGAATAAGGCCTGGTCTAGAATTAGAAGTATCATCATCATCATCATCATCACCTAAATTACTCAAGAATCCAGCTTGAAATATGACCACAATTATAATCCCTGAGGGCTTCCTGGGTGGCTCAGTGGGTAAAGAATCCACCTGCAATGCAGGAGACTTACGAGACATGGATTTGATCCCTGAGTCAAGAAGATCCTCTGGAGGAGGGCATGGCAACCCATTTCAGTATTCTTGTCTGGAGAATCTCATGGACAGAGGAGCCTGGTGGGCTACAGCTCATAGGGTCACAAAGAGGCAGACACAACTGAACGGACTGAGCACATATGCACGCACACATTCCCTGAACCTCAAATCCCTGTAGATTTGGGAAAAGCACTATTTATTGTTCACTCCAGTGTTAATTTTCCTTTCTTCCTTGCTAACAGAATGCTGTTAGCAAAGTATCCAGTCATGGATATAAATTGTGAGATGTAAGCTTGTCATAGCTCTAGCATTTCTAGCCAGTGAAATGGAAAAGGGAATTTCCTGAGGTAACCATTTTCCTTTGTAAGTAACAGAGCTCATTTGTACCCTTCTCTTTTTTCCTGCTTTAGATTTTGTGACCTGAGGATATAATACCCAGTAGCATGGCCATCATCTTATTACCCTGAGGTTACAAGCCACTGGCAAATTTTATACTCTGGGAGGGACAGGTAGGAGGAGAAAAAGAGACTTGGTCTTTGTTGATGGCATTTTTGAAAATGGGACCACTTTTAGAATTATAAATGGTCAATGTTCTTAAGTTTAGAATATTATTAGTAAATTTTTCTTACTTGCAGTTGAAACCATCTTCACTGGTACTGAATTCTTTTGTTTGCAAGTGACAGAGTCAACTCAAACTAGGGAATTTATTCAGGCACTGAGAACAGTTCATACAGTCAAATAAATTGCTACAAGAACCACAGTGGTTCTACAGCCCTCAGAGATGGAAACTAGGGCTTACAGAGATGGAAACCACTGTGCATTTCCCTCTCCATCCCTCCTCTCTACTACTTTCTGTGTCAACCTCACTTATTCCTACTGCAGATAAACTCTGTTTCCAGTGGCATGGGTGCATGGGTGCCGAGGTGCTTCAATTGTGTCAGGCTCTTTGCAACCACATGGACTGTAGCTGGCCAGGCTTCTCTGTCCACAGAGCTTCTCTAGGCAGGAATACTGGAGTGGGTTGCCATATTCTCCTCCAGGGTATCTTCCCAACCCAGGGATTGAACCTGTGTCTCTTATGTCTCCTTCACTGGGTTCTTTACCAGTAGCACGAGTATTCAATTGGAAAAAACAAACAAACAATAAAAGCAGAATAATTTCTCTTAGCTTCTGTTTGAAAAATAACTAGAAAAGGGTTCCAATTTGATTCTTGCACCAATTGCTACAGCCAGGGGAGGAGGTTAGATCAGTCCATTGCTTTGACCAGGGAAGTGAGGTCTATTTCTGGTAGATTGGGACAATACACACATGTTGGGTAGAGAATGACTGTGGGGTGAGTAGCCATCCCTATTTATTTCTAGTGTAAAAATTTAGTAGTTGTGAAAAAGGTTTTCCCTGGGGCCATTCAGGTCATGGCTTAAATCAGTTTTGATGTGTTCTGTGCTAGGGTCATTTCTCATCTCCCTAGACAGTTTGACCCTGTGTGTATGTGACCAGGAGAAATTAAAAACCTGGAGAGTTGTGAGGGAATGTTTTCCTGTGAGATTCACTAATGTGTCTTGTATTCTTATTTCGGAGAGGCTGTTTGCTCTGTGAACTATACTACACTGAGACTTGAAATAGGATCATCCAGGAAACACTGGACTTGAAATGTGATGGCAGTAAGATTATGTGTTAAAAATTCCTGGGCTCTTGTCAGAGCCTACTACCAGTGGCTGGTTCTGAGCCCCTTTATAGGAATTCTCTGCCTCTTTACCTCAGGCGTTTTTGGAAGGTCTCTCATAAGTGCTCACAGAGACCCATGCAGGGTGCCTTGAGCACTGCTCCACGGTGAACATAGCTGCTGGTGCCACGCTGCCTGCTAGGGCTGCTGCCACTCTTAGAAATGCTGCCTCTCAAACACTGCTTTTTTCCACTCCGAGCTCTGTTGCCCTATTTGGCCAAACCCTATGATTATTACCCCTTGCTCATGGGAGCTCTTTCTCTGCCTCTCATCAAGCTCCTGCCACAGATATGACAATGGCTCTGAGGCACCCAAGTTACCCAGTAGCCCATGGAACAGTGAGGGGAACACCTCTGCCCTCTTCACATGCTACATGCTTAAAGGCGTGTCTAAACCTCAGTCTCTTATGGGGGTTTTAGTGAAGAGCTTGGGTCTAATTTCTTATGTTATAGCCTGCCCCCTTTCCCTTGCCTCTCATAACCTCACTGCATAACACCTGGACTTAAAGATCATGCTTGGGGCTGTGCCATGACTAGACAAACACCGGGGACATCCTCCACCATTTCCTCTTGACATTTTTTTTTTCTCCCTTTTGAGCTAAGTTATTTCCTAGGAGTTTCTTCAGGTTTGAGTAAAAGTGGATTTGTGGCAGACTTATTGTACTTACCACTTATTTTATCCTGAATGTGCAGACTTGTCTAATCTGAGAAGTGGGTACCACTAGGCCCATAGTTTTCAATCTTGGGTTTAGAAGATCAGAAGCATTTCAGGAAAAATACTTCTACAGGAATTTTGATGCTATTTTGTCTAGTACAGTGTTGAAAAAAGTAACACAAAATACCCTCACTACTACTACTTACTATTTCCATTATTTTATAAATGAAAGATGAAAAACCTCAAGAATAACAGAAATGACATAGTTTTAGTAAAAAAGTATTCTGTTTCAAAAATATGCAACTGAAAATATACCTACAGACACATTCAGCAGTACCTGAACCTGACTGCACCTTATAATATACATATATACATTCCCAGTTTCTAGACTTCATCCCTAGAAATGTTGATTTAAGACTGGCGATCTATATATTTAAAGAGCTCCCTTGGTGATTCTAATGCAGCTGGTCAGATTAGCATGGGGACTATTTTTTTCTTTTCTTTTTTTCTGCCATGAAGTGGTGAAAAATCAATTGCAGATCAACAATGGTCTATAGACTGGTTCTTGGGACTCAGCTGGCTCAAATAAAATATGGAACCTTGATTATCTAGTATTTCCCTGAGATGCCCTTCTGCTTTCTTTCCTAACTGAAAGAAAAATGTACTAAATGATAAAATACTAGAAAGGACAACTATGTGACTTGATCCAGGTCAAGCATGACAAGTGAGTGTTAAGTGATAACGAAGCTCCTGTTAGTTGGCAGTGCCTCTGCTAGAATGTCATGCTGAAGAGGATGCACTGCTCAGCCCAGGCTCAGAAGAAATGTAATGATGGATTAGCACTGTCTCCTGCAGGGTAGAAGAGAAGTGTGTGGCTTGTGTGGCATTATTTGCTGCTTTTAGTCTGGCTCCTTATAGGTGCACAATATTTGAGCAGATGTTAGTGGTTTTATCTGCTCTAGCATTCTCTTCACTTATTATAGGACAGAACCCACCCATTTGAAACTATAGTAAAATAATTCCTGTAAGCCTCTCATCTCAAAAGTCTTCATACATTAGAAAGTCATTTAATCTAGAGCCGAGTTTCAACTGCTGTATTTACATTGAAGCCATACTACTGTGTTACATCTATGTGGCTGCTAAGATACCTTATATTGAATGAATGTTTATTGGCTGTTTGCTACACATCAGCTCTAGGCAGTGAAAATAGGTCCCAAGAACGGAGAATCCTTGGACTTCCCTGGTGGCCCAGACAGTAAAGAATCCACCTGCAATGCAGAAGACTCAGGTTTGATCCCTGGGCTGGGAAGATCTCCTGGAGAAGAGAATGGCTACCTTCTCCAGTATTCTTGTCTGGAGAATCCTATGGACTGACGATCCTGGCAGCTGTCTATGGGTTCACAAAGAGTCAGACATGACACAGTGACTACCTATTTTCACTTTCATGGAGAATCCTTGTCTCCAGGGGATTTTTTTTTTCCCCCCATTGGGGGAAGTAGATCTCTAAATAAATAAGAATAATTTAAAATATATAAAGTACTCCAAAAACAGAGAAAGAATTAACTCTGGATTTTCAGTGAAGAAGAAAGAAATTAAACATTTCAGTTGAAATAGTGATAAAAGGGTGAAACAGGTCACCAGCCCAGGTTGGATGCATGAGACAAGTGCTTGGGCCTGGTGCACTGGGAAGACCCAGAGGGATCCGGTAGAGAGGGAGGTGGGAGGGGGGATCGGGATGGGGAATACATGTAAATCCATGGCTGATTCATGTCAATGTATGACAAAAACCACTACAATATTGTAAAGTAATTAGCCTCCAACTAGTAAAAATAAATGGGGGAAAAAAAAAAGAAATAATGATAAAAGTTAGCCAAGTAAGTTGTTTCAAAGAAAACAGTTTGCAGGTCCTGGAATATGTTGCTGATGTGGTTGTTGAGTCTTTGGGCTACAATGTTTAGTCTTTGGGTTACAGAGATGTTTACTCCTTTGAGACAACATGTGCTTCATTTATAATCTCTGACGGTGTTTAGTTTACCACCATATTTATCTAGAACCATCTCCCTCAATAGGTTGTAAGCTGATCTATCCAAATAAGACAATCTATCAAAATATGATGTAGTAGGACAGAGTGAGAATGCCTAGACATTAATCTTAGAACTCTTATTTGTTAACTGTGTGAACTTGGGTAAGGACATTTAAAAAATTCTTTATAATTACTCATGTGCAAAGTGAGGATAATAATAACTACCACATTAATTTTTTGTGAACATTAAACAAAGTAATGTACGTAAAGGTTCTCATCTTAGCACTTGGCACTTAGTGCTCAGTAAATGTTAACCATTATCAATAGTATTATGTGTCCTTGAGCTCTAAATCTGTACCTATGTTACCATGTGCTCTCATTAAATATTTGTTGTTTGTGTTGAAATTAAGGACCCTTCCTTGATTTTTCTGAGTCTCTTCTCCATCTTTCCATCTATCTGTACACCTACACTCCATCAATCCATCTGGCCATCCATCCATCCAGCTTATCTGCTATGTGTCTAACACTGCTCAACACACACACATTTGCCACAAAAAGCTCACAATCTTGGCTTCTGAGTCTTCTTCAACCACCTTTAACTTTTCTTTCTGACACCTTTCTCCAAGTATTTTAGACAGAATTGTGTGTAAAGCTTTACTGGAATAACTTAATCCTAACTGTTTTGATTTCTAGGAAAGAACAGTGATGGTGAATTTATTGAGGAGACAAATGGCACAAGCAATATTTATATTAAGTGAGACCATGTACCACTGAATTTTATGAGATAGAGCACAGTGTCACACTCAGAGGTACATAGTTTCACTTCATACAAATATTGTTTGTGCCATTTGTGTTCCCAATAAATTCACCATTACTATTCCTTCCTAGAAATTGAAACAGCAAAGTGAATCAGCTGTATGTGTATACATAGCCCATCTTTCTGTAAGTTTTCTTGAATGAGTGCTTTTCCATTCTCTGTATGCCTTAAATGAAACTTGGTTTGGTTTTTTAATAATTTTCATCAGTTAAACTGTTATTTGCTAAGGAACAAGACTACCAAACTCCCTACTCTGCCTTTCTAGAAGTCCCTGAGCTCTTAGCATAAACTTTAAAAAATCTATTTGATGATTATAATGTCACTCTGAGTTACCCTTAAAGCAATATCAAGTAACTTTGCTTTTTACTCCTCCCCCAAATTTGTACTCTTAGAAAATAAAATACATTGAATCAATTTCATTCTTCGTTTTATTGATAATGTCTAGCAAATTGACTTCTGCCTAATAAGTACTCAATACATATTTATTAGGGGAAAAAGTAAATGAATTATGGAATTGACATTATAGCTTTGTATTTTTTGGAAGGGTACAGGTGTACTGAAGTAATATGAATCAATGTCCTAATTTGGACGTTTGCCTTTTCAATTAATTAATTAATTATTCTTAAGGTAGGAGTGTGTATGCATGATTTAATATGTGTGTGTATGTGTGGGAAAGGGTTGGGTGTGATCCAGTGATCACTTTATATTGAACAACTATCTGGTTTTCTTGAAGGGCTACAATTTCACAACTGGAAATATGGTTAGGTCAAAATCTCATCTAAAAACTCTTAATGTTTCTACAATATAATTTTGAGTTGAGTCCAATAACATATAAAGCATCGAGATAAATCAAATTAGTGCCATATATTCTTGGAGTCCCACATCTTCTTTAGATATATATTCCAATGAGTTCAGCACTTGACACTCCTTTTTGCTATCTACTTCTACTGCTATTTGACCTCATTTATATTAGTATGTTAGATAAAACTGAAATAAAGGAGAAATTACAAATAAGGTATTATTCATACCACACATTGTGGCACCATTATTTTTAACTAAATCTTGGGAGTCAAAATTCTTATGGGAAAGATATCTAAGCTTTTCGAATTATATTATATCCATAAATGGAACTAGTGTTTCAAACAGCGTTTATCTCAAAGTTTGAGTTATAGCTTGCTTCATTGCTCCCTAAACACCACATTTTCCACTATAGATGTAGGACATATGCTTCTTCAGTTCAGTATTCTGTGGAGCTCAAGTGTGCACATTTACATTGGCAGCTCCTTGGAAAGAAAAAAATTGCATGAGGAACACTGAAATCTTACAGTAGAGGCGGTTCAAAATACAAATGTTGAAGCGCTAAGCTTTCAGAAAGTAATAATTTTCCTGAATTTTATTAGAAAGAGTATATACGAGCATAGCAATGAATGGTAAATCAGTATCTCTCTCTCTTTATCAGCTTTTATGATCGGCATTAATGGCAGCAACTGTCACAAAGATTATGGCTGCTTTATTTCAAGGGAGTCTAAGAGGCAGAACGTAGTACGAGTGTTTTATAAACATCTATTTTTAAAGTCAGCCATTTGGGTTTTTCAGGGATGACAAATGATTCCTAGGAGGGCTTAAATAGGGAGAGGGATGGAGTGAAGGAGGGAGAGAAGTGGGGAAAATAGTATCATTTATTTGATAAAGAAATTTGGATGTTAGTTATTGTGTACATTTCTCTTAGCCATTTTATCCCAGCCTAAGTGGTGCCAAAATTATTTTATTGGTCAACTATCTTGGGACTGAAAAAGCCACATTCTGACCAGAGCCATGTGACTTTTACTTCCCATTACAAATCAGTATGGGCCTCCAGAGTGTAGTTGGTTTAACTACGTTTGTGATTATTTTGTGAAAGATAAAATCCTGTATCTGTCACTTTCCAGACCTTTAAGCCCTTATGGGAGGTTTGCAAAGTCGTAGGAAGGAGATAATCTCTACCATCTTTCTTCTAGTGTATTCTATGTGCTTGATAAGGAGAGCTAATGTATATGGCTCTGGCACGAAGGGTTCCCTAAGCAAACTCTGTTCCTATTGAATAGAAACATTACCATTAGCAAGAGAGAAAGCTTTCAGGCAGTACCTGACTTAGAAATATTTTGTAAGTGGATCAGATGTAAAAAAAAGAAATCAACATTCCTGCTCTGTTCTCACTGTCTGTTAGAGCTGCAGCACAGAAGCCATTGGAGGTTTTTGAAAATGTGTTGGTGCAAAAATGGAGGCAAGAAAGACCTACATAGAGGACCTGAGCTTCAGTCTATATAACCATTCCTCTAGTAAACTCTGACATTTCAAACCTCTTTTTTTCCTTCACTCCCAAGTTGTCAGAATATCTCTTTGGTTCAATTATTTATTAATTAACAAATAGTTATTTAGGATTTAATGTGTGCCAGACACTCTCCTAGGCTCTGAGTATATCTTGGTGAGTGAGACAGAAACAGTTTCTGTCCCTAGAAAACTCAGATGGAGGGGACACAGTTAGACAAGGAAGCTAAGTGCTGGAGAGTCACACAGCAGAGCCTCCTGGTTTGGTCTCTGGAGATCAGAGAGGGCTTCCCAGATGAAGAAGAGTCTAAACTAACAACTAAAGGATGAATTAGGGGCTCCCTAGGTGGCACTAGCTAGTGGTAAAGAATCTGCCTGCTAATGCAGGAGACACAAGGGATGCAGGTTCAGTAGGTAGGTTGGGAAGATTCCCTGGAGAAGAATATGTCAACCCACTCAAGTATTCTTTGCCTGGAAAATCACATGGATAGAGGCGCCTGGTGGGCTACCGTCCATGAGGTCACAGAGTCGGACGTGACTGAGTGATTAACACTGTCACTTTGAATTTCAAGGGATGAATAGAAGTAAAATTTCACATTGGCTGTTTTCAGAAGCATAGTGTATAGATATATGAAATAACATAAATTGTGAAACACTAGATACAGATTAAATTTTATTATTCAGTTCAGTTCAGTTCATTTCAGTCGCTCAGTTGTGTCTGACTCTTTGTCACCCAATACACTGCAGCACTCTAGGCCTCCCTGTCCATTGCCAACTCCTGGAGTTCACTCAAACTCATGTCCATTGAGTCGGTGATGCCATCCTACCATCTCACCCTCTGTCATCTCCTTCTCCTTCTGCCTTCAATCTTTCCCAGTGTCAGGGTCTTTTCAAATGAGTCAGCTCTTCGCATCAGGGGGCCAAAGTATTGTAGTTTCAGCTTCAACATCAGTCCTTCTAATGAATATTCAGGACTGATTTCTTTTACGATAGACTGGGTGGATCTTCTTGCAGTCCAAGGGACTCTCAAGAGTCTTCTCCAACACCACAGTTCAAAAGCATCAATTCTTTGGCACTCAGCTTTCTTTATAGTCCAACTCTCAATCCATACATGACCACTGGAAAAACCATAGCCTTGACTAGACAGATGTTTGTTGGTAAAGTAATGTCTCTGCTTTTTAATATCCTGTCTAGGTTGGTCATAACTTTCCTTCCAAGGAGTAAGCGTCTTTTAATTTCATGGCTGCAATCACCATCATCAGTGCTTTTGAAGTCCCCCAAAATAAAGTCTGCTACTGCTTTTACTGTTTCTCCATCTATTTGCTATGAAATGATGGGACCGGATGCCATGATGTTAGTTTTCTGAATGCTGAGCTTTAAGTCAACTTTTCCACTCTCCTCTTTCACTTTCATCAAGAGCCTTTTTAGTTCTTCTTCACTTTCTGCCATAAGGGAGGTGTCATCTGCATATTTGAGGTTATTGATATTTCCCCTGGCAATCTTGATTCCAGTTTGCATTTCATCAAGCCCAGCACTTCTCATGATATACTCTGGATATAAGTTAAATAAGCAGGGTGACAATATACAGTCTTGGCATACTCCTTTTCCTATTTGGAACCAGTCTGTTGTTCC
The DNA here is from genome assembly GCF_023699985.2 of Odocoileus virginianus. Taxonomy (NCBI): domain Eukaryota; kingdom Metazoa; phylum Chordata; class Mammalia; order Artiodactyla; family Cervidae; genus Odocoileus; species Odocoileus virginianus. The sequence continues at coordinate 32,122,970 of NC_069702.1, forward strand.
ATGTCCAGTTCTAACTGTTGCTTCTTGACCTATATACAGATTTCTCAAGAGGCAGGTCAAGTTACCTGGTATTCCCATCTCTTTCAGAATTTTCCACAGTTTATTGTGATCCACACAGTCAAAGGCTTGGGCATAGTCAATAAAGCAGAAGTAGATGTTTTTCTGAAACTCTCTTGCTTTTTTGATGATCCAGCAGATGTTGGCAACTTGATCTCTGATTCCTCTGCCTCTTCTAAAACCAGCTTGAACATCTGGAAGTTCACGGTTCACATACTGTTAAAGCCTGGCTTGGAGAATTTTGAGCATTACTTTACTAGCATGTGAGATGAGTGCAATTGTGTGGTAGTTTGAGAATTCTTTGGCATTGCCTTTCTTAGGAATTGGAATGAAAACTGACCTTTTTCAGTCCTGTGGCCACTGCTGAGTTTTACAAATTTGCTGGCATAATGAGTGCAGCACTTTCACAGCATCATCTTTTAGGATTTGAAATGGCTCAACTGGAATTCCATCACCTCCACTAGCTTTGTTCGTAGTGGTGCTTCCTAAGGCCCACTTACCTTCACATTTCAGGATGTCTGGCTCTAGGTGAGTGATCACACCATCATGATTATCTGGGTCATGAAGATCTTTTTTGTCCAGTTTGTCTGTGTATTCTTGCCACCTCTTCTTAATATCTTCTGCTTCTGTGAGGTCCTTACCATTTCTGTCCTTTATTGAGCCCATATTTGCATGAAATGTTCCCTTGATATCTCTGATTTTCTTGAAGAGATCTCTAGTCTTTCCCATTCTGTTGTTTTCCTCTATTTCTTTGCTTTGATCGCTGAGGAAGGCTTATCTCTCCTTGCTATTCTTTGGTACTCTGCATTCAAACGGGTATATGTTTCCTTTTCTCCTTTGCTATTTGCTTCTCTTCTTTTCACAGCTATTTGTAAGGCCTCCTTAGACAGCCATTTTGCTTTTTAGCATTTCTTTTTCTTGGGGATGTTCTTGATCCCTGTCTCCTGTACCGTGTCATGAACCTCCGTCCGTAGTTCATTAGGCACTCTGTCTATCAGATATAGTCCCTTAAATCTATTTCTCCCTTCCACTGTATTAGTAGTCTTCTTAAAATGAGGTGATCTTTAAATATTAGATACCTTAAAATATTTAAATATATTTTGATATGTGTTGTGTTGGTAGTATTGTTATTGGAGGTAGGAATCAGCTTGTCATTTATAGGAATATTGTTTTCCATAATCACATAAAGTATATCATTTTCTAGAACTAGTGCTCTGCATGCTTGTATGTTCAGTCCCTTCAGCCTCTTTGTGACTACTGATTGGAACCCACTAGGCTCCTCTGTCCATGGGATTGTCCAGACAAGAACACTGGAGTGGGTTGCCATGCTCTCCTCCAGGAGATCTTCCTGACCCAGGGATTGAACTTGTATCTCCTGCATTGCAAGCAAATTCTTTACCACCTATCCACCAGCAAAGTCTAACTGGTGCTCTATAATCATCTAAATACTTGGACTACTTCAATTTAAGGACCCAGTTAGCTAAGGACTTTCCCATTAGGAGGGTCTGGAAGGATAAACAAAGTCTGTTCTGGAGTGGGCAGGGTTAAGACTATTCATTGCTTGCTTCACTCATGGGTGGATGGTTGTAGTGTGATGGGGAGTCATAAAATCTGGATTCTTGTTCTGGTATAGCAAATAAATAGGCAAATGACCCATGAAAATTCACTTAGTTTCATTTAGTCTCCTATCCTCATCTATAAAATGATGCCTTGTTAAAGGCAATCTCTGATAAACTTTCTAGCACAGTTTCTTGCTTTTAAGTACTAACACTAATGCTGTCTCCAAATCATTCATTGTTGCCTTCTTTTCTCAACTTGCTATTGGGAAACTCAATAAAGATTAAGTCACTTGCTGATTTCCTTACTCTATGGAGCATTTTGCTTTGCTCTTAATTCAAAAGAGAGGAGATGCAACTTGCATGTACATCTAAGTATATTCACATGTATATGTGTATAGTTATGTATAGGTGCCAACTGTCAAATTGCTAAGTCAAAAATATCTTCAGAATGAAAAATGTCCAGAAATATGTCAATTCACCATTTTACTCCCCTAACTTATTTACTTGAACTCCTTTCTTCTGCCCCAGATTCATGAAAGATCATTTGTAGAAGGGATTAATAGGTAGCATATGTGGTGGCTTAACTGAATTGAGGCTTACATAATACAGAAGTGCAAAATCTGATGTGCAGTAATTTTGATGTATGTCAGAGACTGAAATAAGGCTGCAGATATTTTGTACAGTGGAAAACAATGGTAGGTAATTTTTGTGGGATATTTTAGCTAATCAATGAGACTGTTTCAAAGGTCTATCCCCACAACTCAGAGCTTTCACTTTAGACTACTGGCTTAACTGTTCGCTTACTAAAGTGAAAAGTTTTCACCATCTCAAATAAGGCAGCTGCACAGAGAATGAGTACAGTTATGCCTTAAATCTGTTGCTCATGTTCTGTTACCTGCAGATATCTTTGTAAATGTAAAACAGTAACTTTGACAATAATTCTTCCTCTGAATTTACAGTGTAGCCCTTACTCAGTGTCATATCCCCTGCCCCTCACCCAGCTAACACACACACACACACACACACACACACACACACACACACACACTGCTTATGTGATCACCAGTCATCACTGTATGTTTGTAAGACAGAGGAACATGCAAGGGACACCATGACAGATGCCTAACAAATGAGCCAACATGAAGAAGATTTCAGTAGCTTTTTCCTGATGAAAACTGATTTCTAGGCTTTATCTGTCTTTGCAAACAGAGTCAGAATCCTGGATGACATTTAATTTTATTAAAATTGAACAAACAATGGTCGTAAGTTGATGTATAAGCTGTTGATGCTTTCATGTAAAACAAATAAATGGCAAATCAGAGAACAGGATGTAAAAGCAACAGCAAAAATCTTTCATGCCTCTTACTCTCCTGCAGCAATCAGACAGCAAGCTGATGCCAACCCTTGTCTCTCTGGATTTATGAAAATCCCAAGGGAAGAAACAAATCACACATTTCCCCTCTTCACTTACTCTTATACTAGTCCTGTCAAAATTGTTTTCTTCTATTTTTATATTATTGATATTATTTGTATTACTTTTTATAATTGGTAAAGAATAGTTGCTCAGTCAAGTATGTCCAACTCTGTGACCACACGGACTGTAGCTCATCAGGCTCCTCAGTCCATGGGATTCTCCAGGTAAGAATACTGGAGTGGGTAGCCATTTCTTTCTCCAGGAGATCTTCCTGGTCCAGGGATCAAAGTCAGGTCTCCTGAATTGCAGGCAGATTCTTTACCATCTGAGCCACCATGAAAGCCCCAAAGAATATATAGGTAACAGAAATTAAAAGCGTGCTTAGGTATTGTTTTGGTAATATGAAATTTTTCTTTTCTCATTCTTTTTCTAGTGGAAGAAATAAGTGTTCATGTTTATTGATTATAGATGGTGAGTTAGTACTTTAAAACATGCACAGACATACAGATGTGCACATATGAACACATACACACACACACTTGAAAGCAGAACATTTCTTTGGATTCAGGATACCAGAGTTCTAGGTCCCAAAAAGTCTATCAGTAGATGTGTGCTGGAGTTGGGGGCTCCACTAGGTTACCCAGATCCCCTGTTCCCTAGAGACTGATGGCTAACAACTGCATCCCCATCTGCAGACAGAACTTTTCTTGTCTAGGCCAGTCAGTGGTGGTACAAAGGAAGGCCTTTTATAGATTGGTGATTGACCTGCCCTTGAGTCAGGTTCTGGTCTTGATTTTATATTTCTTCCCCAAATATTCTCTCTCTCTTTTTTTCTTTCTGAATTCTATCTCTCCAAAAACGGTGAAGCCTGCTCCATTTCCTCTGTGAAGTTTTCTGTGACAAGGCCAGCACACACTGATTTCTTACTTCATCTTATTTCTATAGTGTCCAAACCTCTACACATGCCTAAATGCTTTCTAATTGACAGATTATCTTCACATATCTTCCCTTATTTGATCATCAAAACTGCTCCATGATTTTGTGAAAATAAGTATGATTGTTCCCACTTCACAGTACAGAAGGCCAAAGGTAAGAGTGGATGAGTGGTTTGCTTTTTAGGTCACAATCTGGTATATGATGAGCTGGGATTTAAATCTGTGTGTGATAAGTTCATACTTGGTGATGATCTTGCCACTTACACATGCTGCCTTCTCAGGATGCACTCAGTGCTGTGCCGTTTAGTTAAATTATGTGCATGGAGGTTTTGATTTGGGCTTCATACTTGCTGTGGTAGATATTGTGTCTTCTCTATCCCAAGGATGTAGGCAGGCCTTTAAGTTTTTTGACTTAGGGTTCTGCTAATAGCATTGGTGTTTCAGGCTTGGAAGGAAATTTTGTTGGGTCCCCAGAAGATATCTTCATTCAGATTTTCAAAAGCATGGAACTTCTGTATAAGGACTGGGTCAAAGGAGAGTTGGTTCCAAATATCAGGAGAATCAGAAGTGGATGAAGTTGGAGAGGTGAGAGACCTTGAGAGCTTTAGCTAAGACTTAGGAGGAATATTCCAAGGTCATCAATAGTGAGGACTAGTCTTTTCTCCTGGGGGGCTTCCTGTGGTTGAGGCTGGAGTTCAGTGACAAATGTTAATACTCTCATCCAGGGAAGCTGAATAGTCTTCTTGCCCAAGTGTTACCTGGAATCACTGGTGGCATAGGATTGAGGCCTCTTTCACGCTAGTTCTGTGTACATGTCAGTGTTGACCAGCATGGGCTGAATATCCAAGAACTCTTTCTTGAATATCTTTAGTTGCAGAAGATTCACAATTTTGGGGTAATTATGAGAAGGGGTGGTTCTTTCCCTCATTAATGATATTTTCATTCCCTACTATATAGGCAGATATGGGTTTGAAGCAGATTTTTATAATTGAGAAAAGGTGAAGTACCATGACACTTCTTATACCTGATCTTTGTGGAGTGGTGGTCTCACACTCACCTCAGATGCAAACCATTATTATTGGTTTTACTAATTGATCATCTCTTGGATGAGACTGCAGTTTCTCTTGGATGGAGGCTATCCTTGAATTAGTTTAAGTAGCCTGAATCATTAAAACTGTATAGTGGAAGTAGTAGAAATTCATTAAAAAACAATACGACCAAACCAAATGTTCAGATATAGACTTAATTCTGATCTTAGATCAAGAACCAACTAATTTGAATACTGAATATTCTGTTGAAGTAAAAAAATACTTTTTTTTTCTTTTTCTTGATTTTTCTGAGCCAGTCTGGCCACACCCTTGAAGGTTTCTTCCCCAGTCATAACCAGAATTGCAAGCTTCACCATGCACACAACTCCAGACTCTGCTGCTGTTTTCATTTTAAACCCTTTGTTCTGCTTTGTCTTCCTGGTCTTGCCTTTTGTTCTTTCTTGCCTAGATTCTGCTACTTTGCCTAAGCTCTTGAGATGAGTGTCCCAATTTTGTGACCTAATTTGGCTTTGTTTTATCCCCTGGACCTTGCCTCTGGATCATCTTTAGAATTTGGGCCATTCTGGTCTTACTCATGACTCCCAAGATTCCATTCTGAGTCCTGTGTCTGGGAAGGGACATCATACTAGATGATCTGGTAAAGTAAACTAATGGTCAGTTAAAGTACATCAAGTAGATGGCACATACCCAAGTTACTATATTGTACAGGTATGGCTTAGTTTTATACAAACCTACTGAATATTAATATAATGTATATGATAAGGTTTACCAAGCAAAGTCTATTGAATTCTAATTTATTTGGTCTGATGGAATTTCAACATTCTTTAACTAAGAGAATGTAAACAAAAATAAAACAACAATAGCAAAAGCTCTACTTTGGAATTTGAAACTGATAGAGAGGTGTTTTGTCCCTAGTTAATTTTATGTATTAGGTTGACTGTAATAGTTTATAGAAAAACCCAAGTGAACTTTTTGGCCAAATGAATATATCTCTGAATAAAGAAGTTCTCTGTTATTGACCACCATTTCCTTTAGTTTACAAATGGATTTTGTTTTATGCCTGGCCCAATGAATGTATTTGTGTATGCTTATATCCATTAATGGAGATTCTAAGGATTTAATAAACTCTCACTTTTTGAGGCAATTCTAGGTTAGAGAAGCTCTATGTACTTATTTAATCCTCATAGTAATCTGGGATGATGTGTATTATTACCTCCATTTGAGAGGTAAAGGTGAAGTACCTTGGCCAATGTATAAAGCCAGTAAGTGACTGAGCTTAGATTTGAGTTGAAGCCTTTTGACTCTGAATTCTGCCCTTGTCCCTTTGCACCAGTGGGAAGTGACAATTCACTCAGTCCACACTAAGCCTAAATCTAGGTTAGTATTTCTCAAAATATGATGAATTTATGAAAGTATGAATAGGGCCACCTACATCAGAAGCACCTGGGAATGTTTATTAGAAATGGAAACACTCCTGCCTGACCTCTGACCTATTGCACCAGAATCTCAAACTCATTACAGGTAATTCCTTTCTCCCTTCCTCTATCTCTCCATCCTTTTCTCTTTCATTCTTCCTCCCTCCCTCCCCTTTTCTCTTTTATTTTGTTCTTTTGGCCTTCACACATGCATAGCCTCTTCCGTTATCAACAACCACCACCAGAGTGGTACATTTGTTATAATTTGTGAACCTACATTGACACGTTATTGTCATTCAACTCCATAGATTATGTTAAAGTTCATTCTTGGTGTTGTATATGGGTTTGGAAAAATGTTTAAGGCCATGTATCCATTATTATGGCATAATCAAAGTATTTTCATGGCTCTAATAATCTTCTCTGCTTTGCCTACTCATCCCCCACCTACCACCCCCTGGCAACCTCTGATCTTTTTGCTTTCTCTATAGTTTTACTTTTCCAAAATGATGTTTGACTGAAAGTATACAGTATAAATCCTTCTCAGATTGGCTCCTTTTCATGGCTTAAGATCTCAATTTTTGGTACTGAGTAATATTCCACTATCTGGCTATATACACCAGTTTATTTATTCATTCACATACTGAGGAAAGCTATGGCTTTTCCACTAATCATGTACAAATGTGAGAGTTGGATCATAAAGAAGGTTAAGCACCACAGAATTGATGCTTTTGAATTGTGGTGCTGGAGAAGACTCTTGACAGTCCCTTGGACTGCAAGGAGATCAAACCAGTCAATCCTAAAGGAAATCAGCCCTGAATATTCATTGGAAGGACTGACGCTGAAGCTCCAATACTTTGGTCACCCAATGCAAAGAGCTGATTCATTGGAAAAGACCCTGATGCTGGAAAAGATTGAAGGCAAAAGGAGAAGAGGGTGGCAGAGGATGAGATGGTTAAATAGCATCACCAACTCAATGGATGTCATTGTGAGCAAACTCCAGGAGACAGTGAAGGACAGGGGAGCCTGGTGTGTGACTGTCCATGGGGTGGCAAAGAGTTGGACACAACTGAGCGACTAAACAACAACAACAATAATACTGAAGAACATCTTGGTTGCTTCCAAGTTTTGGCAATTATAAATAAAGGTACTGTAAATACTTTTCTGCATATTTTTGTGTGGATGTAACCTTCCAAATCCTTTGAGTAAATACCAGAGCATTACATTTCTGGATGGTATGAGTATGTTTATTTTGTAAGAAACTGCCTGCCTGTCTTCCTATGTGGCTGTACCACGTTGCATTCCTATTAGCAATGAATGAAAGTTCTGGCTGCTCCTCATTTTCCCAGCTTTTGGTGTTATCAGTGTTCTGGGTTTTGATCATTCTAATATGTATGCAGTGATATCTATGGTTGTTTTTAATTTCTATTTCCCTGATGATACATTGCCAACAAAGGTCCGTCTGGTCAAGGCTATGGTTTTTCCAGTGGTCATGTATGGATGTTGGACTGTGAAGAAAGCTGAGCACTGAAAAATTGATGCTTTTGAACTGTGATGTTGGAGAAGACTCTTGAGAGTCCCTTGGACTGCAAGGAGATCCAACCAGTCCATCCTAAAGGAGATCAGTCCTGGGTGTTCATTGGAAGGACTGATGCTGAAGCTGAAACTCCAATACTTTGGCCACCTCATGCAGAGTTGACTTATTGGAAAAGACCCTGATGCTGGGAGGGATTGGGGGCAGGAGTTGAAGGGGACAACAGAGGATGAGATGGCTGGATGGTATCACCAACTTGATGGGCATGAGTTTGAGTAAACTCCGAGAGTTTGTGATGGACAGGGAGGCCTGGCGTGCTGCGATTCATGGGGTCACAAAGAGTCGGACACGACTGAGCGACTGAACTAACTAACTGACTAATGTGGCTTAGAGCATCTTTTCATATACTCATTGCTTCTTTGGTGAGGTAGCTGTTAAGGTCTTTAGCCTATTTTAAAATTTCATTATTTGTTTTCTCATTGTTGAGTTTTTATTTTTTGCATATTTTGTATAACAGTCTTTCATCAGACATGTCTTTTGCAAACATATTCTATCAGCTTGTGGTTTGCTTTTTTGTTCTCTTGACAGTATATTTTGCAAAGGAGAAAGTCTTTTTTTAAAATAAAGTTAAGCTTATTAATCTGTTCCTTCATGGATTATGCCTTATTATTATATCTAAAAAGTAATTACAAAAACCAAAGTCATCTATATTTCCTCTTTTTTATCTTTTACAAGCTTTATAATGTTGCATTTTACATTTAGCTCTCTGATCCTTTTTCAGGTTAAGTTTTGTAAGGATGTAAAGCAGAGACATTACTTTACTAACAAAGGTCCATCTAGTCAAAGCTATGGTTTTTCCAGTAGTCATGTGTGGATGTGAGAGTTGGACAATAAAGAAAGCTGAGTGCAAAAGAATTGATGCTTTTGAACTGTGGTGCTAGCATGCCAGGCTTCCCTGTCCATCACCAACTCCTAGAGCTTGCTCAAACTCATGTCCATTGAGTCAGTGATGCCATCTAACCAGTTTTTCCAGTAGTCATGTATAGATGTGAGAATTGGACCATAAAGAAAGCTGACTGAAAAATTGATGTTTTTGAATAGTGGTGTTGGAGAAGGCTCTTGAGAGTCCCTTGGACTGCAAGGAGATCCAACCAGTCAATCCTAAAGGAAATCAGTTCTGAATATTCATTGGAAAGATTGATGCTGAAACTGAAACTCCAATACATTGGCCACCTCATGCAAAGAGCTGACTCATTGGAAAAGACCCTGATGATGGGAAAGATTGAAAACAGGAGGAGAAGGGAATGACAGAGGATGAGATAGTTGGATGGCATCACCAACTCAATGGACATGAGTTTGAGCAAGCTCTGGGAGTTGGTGATGAACAGGGAAGTTTGGTGTGTTGCAGTCCATGGGGTTGCAAAGAGTTGGACACAAATGAGCGACTGAACTGAGCTGAAAATCTGTGTCTAGTTTTTTTTTTTTTGCACGTGTATGTCCAGTTCTAATTTTATTTGTTGAAAAGACTGTCTTTTCTTCTGCCTTTGCTCTTTTGTCAACGATCCTTTGACTATATACGGATCTATTTCTAGACTCTCTATTCTGTTTCACTGATGTTTTTGCCTGTTCTTTCACCAACAGAACACTGCCCTGATTACTGAAGCTTAACAGTAATCTTGAAGTTGGGTAGTGTCAGTTCTTTAACTTTGTTTTCCCTCAGTATTATGTTGGCTATTTTGAGCCATTTTTCTTTCCATTTAAACTTAAGAATATGTTTGATGGTCTGTACAAAAACATTTGCTGGTAGTTTGATTGAGATTGCATTGAATATATAGATCAAGCTGAAAAAAAATTGACATTTTGATAATATTGGGTCTTCCTATACATGAACATGAAATATGTCTCCCTTTTATCCTTCTTTGATTTCATTAATCAGGATTTTGTAGTTTTCTTCATATCTTGCATATGTTTTGTTAGATTTACACCTAAGTATTTTATTTTGGGGATGCTAATGTAAATGATATTGTGTTTTTAATTTCATGTACAACTTGTTTATTCTTGCTATCAATATATAAGAAAGAGATTTTTTTTTTGACTTTTGTGTCTTAATCTCTTATCCTGTGACCTTGTTGTAATCACTTATTAATTCCACATTTTCTATATATTGCCAAACTGTTACCTTAATGGCTTATCTCATTTGCATTCCACAAAAATTTATGAAAGTTCCTATTCCTAACATTTTCCCTGAAAGATTTTATTGTCAAACTTTTAGATTTTGAAAATCTAATGTGAGTAATGTATTCTCTTTACAATTTTATTTTGAATTTCTCTTATTAAGTGAGATTGGTCATTATTTCTTGTCTTTGAGGGTCATAAGTTCTAGCTCTGTGAAATATGTGTTCAAATCCTTTATCCATATATCTATTAGGTTGTTGGTCTTTTTAATTGGGGATTTTAGGAGCTCTTTTTTATATCTATTCATGCTGGTCTTTCCCCCCTGTGATATCAGTTATAAATAATTTCTCCAAGGTTTAACATACATTTTGACTTTGTTTATAGTGTTTCTGCTGTGTAGTATATTTTTAAATTATTAATCAATCATTTTTTTACTCTTTTTTCTTGAGTTGCTACTGAATGTTGAGATAGGAAGTTTTTTCTGATTACAGGTTGAAAAGGCATTCATCTGTGTCTTCTTTTATATAAAATAAACTCATATATAAATTGTTTTTTTTACTTTATATATCTGATATTTCTGAAGTTTATCCTGGTGCATGATGTGAGATGCAGATACAATTTTATCTTTACCCAAAAAACTTTCCAGTTTTTCTGAAGCTCATTATTGAAAAGCTTGCCAGGTAGTTTCTAGTCACACCAGGGTTTGAGGATACAGGTTATAAGAACAAAATCTTTTTTAGAAGAAAAATGAAATATACATATATATTCTTTCCAGATATAAAAATACTATAGAAGATGTATATATATACACACATATGTATATATGCTTTCCAGATATAGAAAATAAATTAGCATATAAAACTTTATAAAAGTTAGGAGTAATGATTTATTTTTTATTTTTAGAAAAAACTTTTTTTTCCCATTTATTTTTATTAGTTGGAGGCTAATTACTTTACAATATTGTAGTGGTTTTTGCCATACATGGACATGAATCAGCCATGGATTTACATGTATTCCCCATCCTGATCCCCCTTCCCACCTCCCTCTCCACCCAGTTCCTCTGGGTCTTCCCAGTGCACCAACCCCAAGCACTTGTCTCATGCATCCAGCCTGGGCTGGTGATCTGTTTCGCTCTTGATAATATACGTGTTTCGATGTTGTTCTCTCAAAACATCCCACCCTCGCCTTCTCCCACAGAGTCCAAATGTCTGTTCTGTACATAGGAATAATGATTTTGAGATAAGCATTAGTGCATATTTAACTAGAGCCAAAATTCATTCTTTCATATCTTTTTAACTTCCCCCCACACATCTAATTCCAAGTTTACCAATTCAAAGTTTTCTGAAGAGTAGGAGTCTCTCAGTCTTGTTATAAAAAAATAAATTTAAAAGTTGGTTTGTCAAAATACAAGCCTTAATTTTATACATACCCGGTTACAAGCTTTTCAATAAATGAAGATTGAATATTAAAGTTACAAGCTTTCAATAAATATCCGGACATGTTCCAAGCTAAAAGTTTAGAAAACAAGTTTTTTTTTTTTTTTTTTAAGATAATTTAAACCAGATGCAATACTGTTATAGAATCTCACTATGGCAAATAGATGGGGAAATAGTGGAAACAGTGGCTGACTTTATTCTTTTGGGGCTCCAAAATCACTGCAGATGGTGACTGCAGCCATGAAATTAAAAAATGTTTACTCCTTGGAAGGAAAGTTATGACAAACCTAGACAGCATATTAAAAAGCAGAGACATTACTTTGTCAACAAAGGTCTGTCTAGTCAAGGCTATGGTTTTTCCAGTGGTCATGTATGGATGTGAGAGTTGGACTATAAAGAAAGCTGAGTGTGGAAGAATTGATGCTTTTGAACTGTGGTGTTGGAGAAGACTCTTGAGAGTCCCTTGGACTGCAAGATGTAAACAGTCCATCCTAAAGGAAATGAGTCCTGGGTGTTCATTGGAAGGAATGATGCTGAAGTTGAAACTCCAATACTTTGGCCATCTGATGTGAAGTGATGACTCATTGGAAAAGACCCTGATGCTGGGAAAGAGGGCAGGAGAATAAGGGGATGACAGAGGATGAGATGGTTGGATGGCATTACTGACTCAATGGACATGAGTTTGGGTGAACTCCAGGAGATGGTGATGGACAGCGAGGCCTGGTGTGCTGCAGTTCATGGGGTTGCAAAGAGTCAGACATGACTGAGAGACTGAACTGAGCTGAATGTTGTTCAGAGCAAAATTGGCTTCATCTGATTACTCTGAAAATCAGCATGACCACTGGCAGTTAGAGTCAAATAGTGTCAGAAATTTTGTCCAATTCCTGTTTTCTGAGGCTAAAATTATTGCCTCTACTGATACCCTCCAGCTAAAGACCATCAGGAACACACCTGTAGATGGAAGATTTGGATTTATGCTCACTGTAATGAAGGATGAAGGGAGACCAAACTCACAGCCTTGAGAACCTGCAGGGCATCCCAGTAAGAGTGCTAGAAAGGGCTTGTAGAATAGAATTTTGGTGTCAGTTAGGGAAAATTTTATGAATCTTATATCTTTGTTCTGAAGTTTTGTTCCAGATTGGATACTGTCAGGAAGTCAGATAATCCTGTAATTAGGTATATGAGTAAATCTTAACTGGAAAGAGGGACAATTAGAATGAGGATTATGCTATAGCAGCATTCACTCACAACAGGAAGCTGTTTGGTGATTTTTCTGATTTGGACAATGTTTAATTTTCCTCTGTGCTCAGACCTGTTTATACAGTAGTCTTGTTTCTTCTCGATTTCATGGTCTGTGAGATCTTTGTCTGATGTAGATTTTTTAGTGAAAAAGTGTTCATGATATTTTCTAGGAGCTGCTTTTTTTCTTTGGTGTTTCAAATAATGCAGAACTTTCCCCCATTTGTCCAACTTGAACACAATGAAATATACCTCAATTAGACAGGATAACAAGTTCCTGCTGCTGCAGTAAACAATTCCTAAGTCTCAGTTGCCTAACACAGTAATAGTTTCTCATGCACAAAAAATCCATTATGGATATTTCTTGTTGGGCCATTCTTCAAGCTCTACCCATCTTGTGCACAATATGTGGCCATCCTCAATATGTAGACTCCAGATAAGCCACAGGAGAAGAGAAAGTGGAGAAATCACACCAAATAATTAAATATCTGTTTGCATAAGTGACACACTTCATTTTCCTTATGTCCTGTTGGCTAGAGTTAATCATATGACCTTATGAGGTGTTTTAGATAGGGCTCTCCAGGGAAACAGAATCAATAGGCTGTGTGTGTGTGTGTGTGTGTTTTGTAAGGAATTGGCTCACATGACTACTAAGGCTGGCAACTCCAAAACCTGCAGGTAGGCCAACAGACTGGACACCCAGAGAACAGCTGATGCTGCAGTTGAAGTCTGAAGGCTGTCGATAGGATTCCTTCCTTCTCAGGGGAGATCAGTCTTTGTTCTGTTCAGGACTTCGGTTGATTAGATGCGACTCACCCATATTATAAAGGACAATCTTCTTTACCCAAAGTTCACTGACATAAATATTAATCTCATCCAAAAAACACCTTCATAGAAATGTTTGATGAAATATCTGAACACCATGGTTCAGCCAAGTTGACACAAAAAATTAATCATCAAGGGAGGTATGTGATTTCTACCTGGACTATTTCCCAAACTGCCTGACATTGGTAGTATGGACCATGAATCAACAAAAATGCATATTTTTAAAAAAATGTGCATTCATATACATTTTTGTTAAAGAAATAACTTACATTTATTTAGCACTTACAATTTTATTTTCAGTGTAATAGATAGGACAGGGATTGTTATTTCCATTTTGCAGGTAAAAATTTAAGCTATAATAGGTGGCTTATTCAGGGTTCCATAAGAAAGTGAAAGACTCAAGTCTAAAAGCCCAATCTTCAGTGCTATTATCCATCACAAGCACAAACAAAATAAGCCAAGTGAACCAAAGAAATCATTCTTGGAATTGACATATAGAGGGAAAGGCTCAGATTTCTATCATCTGCTAATTGGGAAAAATGTCTTTAGCCTTGCATATTTAAAAAAAAATGAAAATAAAGAATTGGCATAATTTCAGTTCATACCGTAAATCTGATTGCAATATCATGGAATATTCAGACTTTCAGTACTGTGTTTTTAGGAAGAATGGTTAGTCCAAGAGGTGACAAGGTGGCATGATATGAATTAATTATATTTAGGGCTTTTCATAATAATTGAGCTCACTAGTGTGAGACTCATATGAGGTACACAGTGGTGAGCAAACCCAGTGGAGCTGCCAGACTTTATAAAGTAAGCACTAGCCAACTGCCCACTTGAGCTTAAGAGCCAGCAGCAGACTCACCCTGGTGATTTTTGCATTGCTTCTAAGAGACTGCCAAGGCATCAAGCAGCCAGCTGAAACCAGTCTCAGGAAAATCACAACATTCACAGTGGTTTCAAACATACATATTATATAAGCTGAATAGTAACAACACAGTCTGAATTCATGGTGATAACTCTTTTTAATTCCCTTAAAGATGACATATCTCTGGCATACAGGAGGTAATGCTGGTGAGTCATAAACATGCCAGCAGGAGAGGATTTTGTTCAGAATGACCCTCTAGGATATTTTGGGGCAAAGCATATTTAATAATGATGACAGAAATTGAAAACAGCCACTTCTCATTGTACCAGTCTTCTCTGTTGTATCCACCTTTTCTAGCAAGGTCAAGAGTAGGCAATTAATAAAAGATTTCTATGCTTTTAGTAGGAAACAGATGTTGAACTATTAACCCTACCTTTTCTGGCATCTGAACTGACATTCAGTTTATGGGAGGGAAATGAGACAGAGAAACCATGGGAGTGACTACAAGAGTGAAGTAAGTGCCAGCTGCTTAGAGTGGTGGAGGATCCCACGCTTGTTGGATCATTGTGTGTGTAACCATAATACATCAAAAATTTTCCTAAATGGTTTTCTCTCTCCCCAGTCTCTTTCTATTGATTCATGTTTGTTCCATTTTTATATCTGCTGTTAAGAATGACACAGAAAGAAAAGGAATTGTAGGTAGAGTCAGTCCTTGGGATTAAAAAACCCTGTTATTTTCCTGGTTGTCGAGTTTCACTGATTCAGAACAACTTGTGATTTCTTTCTCTACGGCTTTAATTATCTTTGCTGTCAGTGACATAAGCTATAGGAAAGGACAAGACAGAAACTTTATTTTAAACTGGACTGAGAATCACTAAGTCTCCCCAATTCCTACCAGCTCTGGAATTATAGTTCTTCTAAGAGATATTATATACTTAAAGTTTTTAAAGTTTAACTTTTGAGTTGTAACCATTTTAATTTTAAAATTGTTGTCAGAATAGGGAGGGAAGTATAATAATTAGGAAGCACTTTAGAAATATACTCAAAGAGAGTTTACTGTTGTGATAGAAAATCCACAGATTTAAAACTACCAAGCATGTGCAAAAAGCAAAATATGTGTTAAACATTTTATTCAAACATAGCATGAAGTAGACTTTAAGAAACTTCTGTTAATGCTTGAATCAACAGGTAATAATTTCCCTTTGCTTCCCAATGCACTTAAAGACATTTACTCATATAAATAATGTGTAATAGATATACTACAAAAAAGTCTGATTTTCTTTGTAAAATTTTTTTATTTTATTTTTTTTTCCATTTATTTTTATTAGTTGGAGGCTAATTACTTTACATCATTACAGTAGTTTTTGTCATACATTGAAATGAACTAGCCATGGATTTACATGTATTCCCCATCCTGGTCCCCCCTCCCACCTCCCTCTCCACCCGATCCCTCTGGGTCTTCCCAGTGTACCGGGCCCGAGCACTTGTCTCATGCACCCAACCTGGGCTGGTGATCTGTTTCACCCTAGATAATATACATGTTTCAATGCTGTTCTCTTGAAACATCCCACCCTCGCCTTCTCCCAGAGTCCACAAGTCTGTTCTATACATCTGAGTCTCTTTTTCTGTTTTGCATATAGGGTTATCATTACCATCTTTCTAAAGTCCATATATATGTGTTAGTATACTGTAATGGTCTTTATCTTTCTGGCTTACTTTGCTCTGTATAATGGGCTCCAGTTTCATCCATCTCATTAGAACTGATTGGTACATATACACCATGGAATATTACTCAGCCATTAAAAAGAATTCATTTGTAAAATTGTTTTAAATTGAAAGATAATTACTTTACAATGTGTTGGTTCCTAATTTTCTGATGTAAGATTAAGATGAATGTCCATATTTTCTAGTCAACATTTTACTATTTACTAAACAAAAGATTTAACAAAATTATTGTTAGATTTGGATATTTAATAGCTTTTCTAAAAGGTTAAACCATTTTTTAATTTAAGTTGGATTATATTAGTTAATCGACCAGTTGTAAATTTGCAGGATACAGAAATCTGTTGCTTTTCTATATGTGAATAATGTGAATATGTGCATAATAAACTGCTATTAATAGAAAGAGAAGGAAAGAAAATAATTCTGTTTATAATTGCATAAGAAGAATAAAATACTTAAGAGTAAACTTAGCCAAAGTGCTGAAAGGCCTATACTCTGAAACTATAAAATGTTGACAAAGGAAATTAAAGATGATACAAAGAAATGAAGTTTTCTTGGAAGAATTAATATTGTTAAAATGCCTATATTACATAAAGCAATCTATAGATATAATGCAATCCCTATCAAAATATTCAGGACATTTTTCACAGAATAGGACAGCATAATTTTAAAATTTGTATTAAAACACAAAGCGTACCAAATTGCCAAAGAAATCTAGAGAAAAAAGAACAGAGCTGAAGGTATCATATTTCCTGAACTTCAGACTATGCTACAGAGTTACAATAAAATAGCATGACATTGGCACAAAAACAGACACATAGATGAATGGAACAAAATAGAGAGCCTAGAAATACACCCGTATACCTGTGGTCAATTAATCCATGATAAAATAGGCAAGAATATGCAATGGAGAAAAGACAGTCTCTTCAATAAGGGTGCTGGGAAAATTAGATAGCTACAAATAAAAGAATGAGATTAGAACAATTCCTCACACCATATATAAAAATAAACTCAAAATGGTGTAAAGACCTAAATGTAAAATCTTAAGCCATAAAACTCACAGAAGAGAACATAGGCATAATATTCTTTGATGTAAATTGTAGCAATATTTTCTTGGATCAGTCTCCTGAAGCAAAAGAAATAAAAGTAAAAATAAACAAATTAAACCCAATTAAACTTAAACATTTTTGCACAGCAAAAGAAACTATGGACAAATTGAAAAGAAAACCTACTGAATGAGAGAAAATATTTGCTAATGATATGATTGACATGGCATTAATATCTAAAAATCTATAAACAATTCATACAACTCAATGTCAAAAAATGAACAGCCCTGTCAAAAAATGAACAGCCCTATCAAAAAATGGGCAGAAGAGCTAAATAGGCATTTTTGCAAAGAAGATATACATATGGTGAACAGGCACATGAAAGGATGCACAATATCGCATAGTCATTAGAGAAATGCAAATCAAAAGCTTAATGAAATAGCACCTCACACCTTTCAGAATGCCTATCATCAAAAAGTCTGTAAATAACAAATGCTGGCAAGGATATGGAGAAAAGGGAAGAGTTGTACACTATTGGTGGGAATGTGAATTGGTACAGCCATTGTGGAACACAGTATGGAGGTTTCTCAAAACAACTAAAAATAGAACTACCATTAATCAGTCAATTCCACTATTGGATGTATATACAGAAACAGTGAAAACATTACTTTGAAAAGATACATGCACCCCAGCATCCACAGCAGTATTATTTACAATAGCCAAGAAATGAAAGTAACCTGTGTCCATGAACACATGAGCTAATAAAGAAGATAAAGATATTGGAAGTTATAGAGTATTACTTAGTCATGGAGTATACTCAGCCATACAAAGAATGAAATCCTGCCATCTACAATAATGTGGATGGACCTCGAAAGCATTATGCTTAGTGAAATAAATCAGACAAAGACTGGATGTTATCATTTATATGTGGAATACAAAAAATAAAATAAATGACTGCATATAACAAAATAGAAACAGACTCACATATTGAGAACAAACTAGTGGTTACCAGTGAGGAGAGAGAAAGGAAGAAGGGGCAAGACAGGACTAGAAGATTAAGAGATGCAAACTACCATGTGCATTATGCTTCATTAAAAAATAAAGATTTCTTGTTTCAGCAACTTTCAAATATGCAATAGAGTATTATTAACTATAGTTGTCATGCTGTATTTTATGATGAATGAATGAAAATTGCTAAGTCATGTCTGACTCTTGTGACCCCATGGACTGTGCCCGCCAGACTCCTCTGTTCATGGAGTCCCTTTGCCATGCATTTCACCCACTCTCCAGTCCCTGCCCAGGCAACCACCAATCTGTTCTGTGTATTTATGAGCTTATTATTATTATTTTTTTAGGTTCTACATATAAGTGAGATCGTATGATATTTTTCCTTTGTCTGACTTGATGGTGGTGATTCAGTCACTAAGTTTTGTCTGACTTTTGCAATCCCGTGGATTGTAGCCTACCAGACTCTTCTGTCCATGAAATTATCCAAGCAAGAAGACTGGAGTGGGTTGCCATATCCTTCTTCAGGAGATCTTCCCGACCTAGGGATTGAACTTGTGTCTCCTGCATTGCAGGTCAATTCTTTACCACTGAACCACCAGGGAAGCTTGTCTGACTTATTCTAGTGTAATTTCCCTGAGGGTTGCAAATGGAAGGATTTGTTTCTTTATTATGGATGAATTCTGTTCTACTGTCAATACCATTACTTTTATAAGCCAAGTAATTGTGCATTATATGGTCAACTAATTATCCTGCATGACATCAAAGTATATCTTTAGAACTTTCACAATAAAAAGATCATTTCAGCTCTAGAAGACCACTATACTTCCTTATAACATCTCTGTTGGTAAAATAGTTAGATGAGCAGACGGGTAATAGAATTGACTCAGATGATGTGGTCTCTGTGTCTGTCTTTCACTTGTTTTATCTTCTCTATTCTGGGACTTTTACATAATCAGACAAGTAGGTTTCAGATAAAATCCTGTTAGCATTTTATTATTCTTTCTCTGGAAGATTCAAGGGTTTCCCAGGTGGCACTAGTAGTAAAGAACCCACCTGCCAATGCAGGAGACTTAAGAGACTCAGGTTCAATCCCTGGATTGGGAAGTTCCCCTGGAGCAGTGCACGGCAACCCACTCTGGTATTACTGCCTGGAGAATCCTATGGACGAGGGAGCCTGGTGGGCTGCAGCCCATAGGGGCACACAGAGTTGGACATGAAAGAAGTAACTTAGCACACACATGGAAGATACAGACTAAGGGAAAATAGCTTCCTATTTATCTCAAAATTTCCAGTCTAATACTGAACTTGGCTGAAGATGGAAACAGATTTAGAGGTATTGTTAGCGCCTTTTCCTCTGTATTCTTAGATGGATCTTATATTCAAGGAGCTAAAACAAATTAAAATAGAAATGTGATAGGTCTTTGATGTTTAATTGCAGATTAAAGTGGGGTTCTGAATCTCTGAGCTGGTTAATTTTAATTTCTGTACTCCAGTGTTAACTTTCAGTGGAGGAAAAGTGACACATAATATGGCTTGAACTACGTGTTCTCTTCTGGGCTTTTCTCAGATAATGAAGAACAGCAAATAGCTCATCTGATCTTACATGGTGATAGAGATGATACACACTGCCTTGTAGTCTAAACATTGATGTGCAGAGCTGTAATCACATCTGACGGGTAGGCAGACCAGTTGTCTTTGTCTTCAATCTCTCCTGTTGTATTGCTGTGAAGTGCTGTCACAATGACTGATAGGAGGATTGAAGTTGTAAATTCAGGCCAATGATTCAGTTATACAAGCAGAAATGGTATCTTACTTGTAAAGCAATCCCTATGTGTAAGTAGAATAGAAAATCCCACACATGTGAGTGGTTCCAGGGTGTGAAGGAAGACAGCCTCAGTGCCTTCCAGAATATCTTTCTTATTCTCTTCAGGATTCCCAAAATTACACAGATGAAGTTACAGTCTTTCACTCAAGCCTAAGTAATGATGCAGACAACTCGAATGGGTATCATGTTAAGGTCAAATGGCTATGAAGGGGGTTTTGAGATAGTGGAGAAGAATACTGATCTGTCAGAGACTTGCAATAGGGAAAATGAAATTATCAGAGCAAGTGAAAAAGGGCACTGAAGAAGAAGAAAATTCGTTCATCATAATTTAGTCTTGGATTGACTGTACAGTTTTTGTCCAAGTAGCTGGTTGCCCTATGAGTTTAGCTGTCTATATGCATCTGTGGTTTTATGTTGTTGCTTTCTTTAAATTGTATAACATGTAACCAATAGAAAAAACATTAGAAAAATTTACTACATCTTTAGTTTTTTCTATTGCCATCAGTTTGTTTGTTTCTAGAATGTTTTCTATTAAGGAGGAGTCCTACTAAATATAATGAAGTAGTATAACTTGCCAACATTTGACAAAATTGCTACGTGGCTAGTTCTGGCTGTTTTTCCAAAGTTCTTACATTGTCATGACAGAATAAAAACATGGGATCATAGAATCATATGTCTTTCAGAAGATAAAGTAAATTCATTGAGCTTTTTCTCCAGACTCACTCTACCACAGAGGTAGCTTGAATTGACGAAACCAGTTGTTGGAAAACATAAGTTTTATTTCCTGTTGCACAATTTTTATTTCTACTTTAAACAGTTTTACCTTAATTGAAAAATGGAAATAATATCAGCTATTCCTCAAGTCAAAATGATGTTATAATCATCAGGTAGACTTTTTTAAAAATTGTGGAATAATTGTAAGGATTTCTAGAATGTCAGAGTAAGGAGCTTGTAGTCTCTTTCCTTAGCAAACAGCAGTTTAACTGATGAAAATTATTAAAAAGTGAAACAAAGTTCATTTAAGACATGTAGGGAATGGAAAAATGTTTATTCAAGAAAATCTACAAAAGAGGGGATATATGTATACAGATAGCTGATTCATTTTACTTTACAGCAGAAACTAGCAGAACACTGTATTAATAAAGCAACTATATGCCAGTAAAAGTTAAAAAGAGAATATCTACTAGATCTTAGGAAGAATAGAGTTGTGGCATTGAAGTTTTGTCTTTTTCCCTGACACAGCTGCCAGCCTGCACTCTAGCCGTGTTATAAAAATGCTAACCCAGCTGCGCACAGTCAAGAAGACCCTTTCCTTCCAGCCCCCAGCTTGGGCTAAAGTTTAACCCCTGGAGGGACAGGCTGCCACTTATCATCCCTCACGGCTTCAGCTGTAGGCACACGGAGAGAATTGGTTCTCTTTTTTTCCAGTAGGAAAACTGCTAAAAGAGAAGTGCCCTACTCTCATCTGAACCCAACATTCTTATAAAAATGCAAGAAACCCAGAACAGCCAAAACAATTTTGTAAAGGAATTCTAGAGCATTAACAGTTCATGATTTTAAAACTTACCACAAAACTGCAATAATCAAGGCAATGTGGTTCTGGCATATGGATAGATATATGGACCAATGGAATAGAATTGAGAGTTCAGAAATAAAGTCTTATATTTATAGTCAACTGATTTTTGACAAGGTTGCTAAGACAATTCAATCAGAGAAAGAATAATTTTCAACAAATAGTGCTGAGAAACTGGATTTCCACATGCAGAAAAATGAAGTTGGACCTCTATTTCATACCACACACACAAATAACACAAAATGGATTGTAGACCTGAATATACAAATTTAAACTATAAAACTCTTAGAAGAAGTTATAGGAGAAAATTTTCATGACCTTGGGTTAGGGAATGGCTTCTTTTCTACAACACTAAAAGCACAAATGACAAAAGAAAAAACAGATAAGCTGGACTACATCAAAATTTAATTTTTTTGTGTGCTGAAAATAATGTCACCAATATAGTGAAAATACAATCCACAGGATGGGAGAAAATTTCTGCAAATCAACTGTGTGATATGAGACTTATATACAGTATACATAGAACTCTCATAATTTAATCATAGAAGGCTCAGTAATCCAATTAAAAGATGGACACAGTATCTGAATAGTCATTTCTCCAAAGAAGATTCATGGCCAGTAAGCACTTGAAGTGATGCTCAGTAACATTAGTCACTAGAGAAATGCAAATCAAAACTCCAGTGAGATAAGACTTCATAGTTAAAAGATGACTATAATAAAAAGACAACTGCAAGTCTTGGTGAGAATGTGAAGAAATTGGAACCCTCATTTGTTGCTAGTGGGAATGGAAAAAGTGTAGCTCTTTGGAAAAGTCTGGCATATCCTCAAAATAAAAAGCACACTGTTCTTTTATGACTTAGTGATTCCTTTTTTTTTTTTTTTAAAATTATGGACCCAAAGTCTTTCCAGGTGGTGCTAGTGGTAAAGAACCTGCCTGCCATTGCAGGAAATGAAGAAATGGGGGTTGGATCTCTGGGTCTGGAAGATCTCTTGGAGGAGACCATGGCGACCCATTCCAGTATTCTTGCCTGGAGAATCCCATGGACAGAGGAGCCTGGTTGGCTACAGTCCATGGGGTCACAGAGAGTCGGACATGACTGAAGTGACTTAGCATGCATGCACATGGACCCAAATTAAATGAAAACATATGTTCACATTAAAAAAGCCTGTACATGAATTTCAGAGCAGCATTATCCATAGTAGCCAAAAAATAGAAATTCAAATGTCTAGTTACTGGTGAATGGGAAAATAAAATGTGCATAGCCATATACCAGAATATTATTCAGCAGTAAAAAGAAATAAAACACTAATACATGATCAAAATGGATGAAACCTGAAAACATGCTAAGTAAAAAAAAAAAAAAAAGACAATCACAAAATACCACATATTATATGATCTCATTCCTATGAAATATCCAGAATAGGCAAATCTGTGGAGGATGAAAATGAATTTGTGGTTATCTGAGTCTGAGAGTGGAGTGGGTGGAAAACTGAGGATATGATGGGCTTTTCTTTTTTTCCCGGAGGGAGAAAAATGTTTTAAAATTGTGATGATGGTTATATAATGCTATGACTATAAATATTGAATTGAAAATTTTAAATGGATGAATTATATGTTTCTTAATTATGTCTCAAGAAAAATTCTTAAGTAAAAATTGTTAGCATTTAAAAAACATTTATGTAAAACACTTAATCTTTTCATATTTGTGTGCTTTTTGATAATTATGTTTATCTTACCTTAAGGAGAAAAGGCAAAGCCATTTTTCTTTCAAAAACAATTTTTGTTTCCATAAGGTAACTTTAAGTGATTAAACAATTATCTTAAAGAAGTTAGTTTAAAACCTGACAGTTTCCCTCCTTTGGCAGATTTCATATTTTAATGAGAGAATAAGTCCATGGTAAATGTATGGAAGAGAAACAAATCCATTTTTATTATATAGATTTTTTTTAAAGCATCTACATCTGTGCAACTTAGTAGAAAACAGATTTTATTACCTATGACATTTCAGTGAACAGACTTCAACTTTTTTTTTTTTGAGAATATGAGTAACTTTCATCCTGTAACAGCTTTATAATTTTAAATTCCAAGGTTATATTTTTATAATAGCTCAAATTGGCTAAAAAGTTAAAAACAAAGTATAAATTATAATTCTGTTGAATTTACAAAGTTAATTCTTATAAATTTTGCCTCTCATTTCCATTTAAGACCAAAACACCTCTTTTGAAGAAAGACGACCAAAAATAAGAGTTTGGGCTTCCCTGGTGGCTCAGAGGGTAAAGAATCTGCCTGCAATGTAGGAGACATGAGTTCAATCCCTGGGTCAGGAAAATCTCCTGGAGAAGAGAATAGAAACCCACTCTAGTATTCTTGTTTGGAGAATTCCATGGACAGAGGAGCCTGGCAGACTACAGTCCAAGGGGTCACAAAGAGTTAGACTTGACTGAGTAGCTTCCACTTTGGGATTAAAATGTAACAGCATAGCACAGGGAACTCTACCCAGTATCTTGTAATAACCTATAATGGAAGAGAACATAAATAAAGAATATGTTTACATATATTTATGTAACTCACTTTTTTGTACACCTGAAACTAAGACACTGTAAATCAAATATATTTCAATAAAAATTAAAAAAAAAACACTAAAGATTACCTAAAATAAAATACTAAAATCTATAGATACTTTTAATATTCACTGCTTTACTCCATCTAACTCTGATGTCTCCTCAATCTAAAGAGAGTTCATTGAAATTTTCACTATTAAAGAGGTTTGGATGTAGATTGTAGGCCTGTTCAGAGCTTCTCTCTGCCTCATTCTGCTGTGTCCTGCTGGTCAAGATAGCTTTTAGAGTAACGGTTGGCAAACTTTTTCTGTAAAGGATCAGAGAGTAAATTTTTTAGCTCTGTGGGCCATAAGGTCTTTGTGACAGCTGCTCAGTGTGGCTTTGTAGTGTAGAAGCAGCTGTGGACAATCTATAAGTGAATGGGAATGGCTGTGTTCTAATAAAACCTAATTTACAAGGACAAGAAATGGCTGTGTTCTAATAAAAGCTAATTTACAAGAACTTTCAATTCTATTCCATTGGCCCATCGTTTGACAACCTGCTTTAGAGTTTAATTTGCTTGGA
The DNA here is from genome assembly GCF_023699985.2 of Odocoileus virginianus. Taxonomy (NCBI): domain Eukaryota; kingdom Metazoa; phylum Chordata; class Mammalia; order Artiodactyla; family Cervidae; genus Odocoileus; species Odocoileus virginianus. Next base: position 32,147,770 of record NC_069702.1, read on the forward strand.
ACTCAATAATACCTCCTTGTTTTAATTACTCTTGGCTAGAAATTTAGATGTATCTTATCAGGAAGATGATTGATTCCTTTGACTATGGGACAAGGGGATGGCCTTATGATATTCATCAGTTAGGAACATCTGAGGATGAAACCTAAATGTATACTGACAGGCAACTGGAGGTAGAATAAGGTTCTTTAAATTAGGCGGAGATAACCATAGTAGGGTTACTAAGGGAAAATCAAGAAAGTGTGGGGACAACTGAAACCAACATATGAACCAGCAAGCCCACTTCTAGATATGTACCTAGAGAAGACCATTATTCCAAAAGACACATGCCCCCCCCCCCCCCACAATGTTTGTTGCAGCACTATTTACAATAGTCAAGACATGGAAGCGTCCTAAATGTCCATTGACAGAGGAATGGATAAAGATGTGGTCTATATCTATATCTATATCTAGGCAATGGAATGGGTTTCCCTGGTGGCTCAGATGGCAAAGAATCTGCCGGTGATGCAGGAGACTTGGGTTTGATCTCTGGGTCATGAAAATTGCTTGGAGGAGGAAATGGCAACCCACTCCAGTATGCTTGCCTGGAAAATCCCATGGACAGAGGAGTCCGGTTGGCTAAAATCTATGGGGTCACAGAGTTGGACACAACTGAGTGACTAAGCACACATACAATGGGATATTTCTTGGCCATAAAAAAAAAATGAAATAGTGCCATCTGCAGTGACATTGAGATTATTGTACTAAGCGAAGTAAGTCAGACAGAGAAAGACAAATATATGTTATAGCTTAAAGGTGGAATTAAAAAAAATGATACAAATGAACTTATATATAAAACATAAATAGACCCACAGACATAGAAAACAAACTTATGATCACCAAACGGGGAAGGTTGAGGGGGTGGGTAAATTAATAGTTTGGGATTAACATATACACATTTGTATATACACATCTGTGGGTCTATTTATGTTTTATGTATAAGTACACTTGTATCATTTTGAATTCTTTTCCAGCTGAGCCACAAGGGAAGCCCAAGAATACTGGAGTGGGCAGCCTATCCCTTCTCCAGTGGATCTTCCCCACCCAGGAATCAAACTGGCATCTCCTGCATTGCAGGTGGATTCTTTACCAACTGCAGCTATCAAGGAAGCCCTACTCTATATAAACTAGATAACAAACAAAAACCTAGCATATAGCACAGAGAACATCACTCAAAATTTTGTACTATTGAGCTTCCTTGATAGTATTTTGTCTAATCTCATTTTGAAGGGGTATACAGACATAAGGAAAATAAAGAAATTGAATCATAAAGGATGGCTAAATTCTAAAGAATTATAATATAATTATTTTAAATCTATCTAGCCTCACATGTAAGCCTTTTGGTTTGGAAATACACTTCATGATATGTTCAGACTTTAAGAAAAGTAATAGGAGAAAAGAACAGTTTTGTGGGTCAATGATTGTGATACCATCGTCATCTAAGTCCTTGAGGACCCATCCTGCCCTACAATTCCAAAGATAATTTTATGTGGCCTACCCCACACTTAATTTAGTACTTCAGAGTTTCTAAAGTGATTTTCAACTGTGACAATGTGCCATTTTGAGGCTGTCATGTTGTTAAATGTTAAAATATAGAGTGTGTGAAAATCAAAAGGCTTCTAAACTGTGTGCATTTTCAATATGTCTTGATAAAAAATAATTTCATTGTTTTAAAATCCATTACAATAATGGATGTAAATGACTTGTGACATTAATTTTTTCTATATCCACTTTAGCCTACAATTCTATAACCCGTATCAGTAACCCTAAAGGTTCAACATATTAAAAAGTCTTGCTGATTGGGGATTACATTATGGCTAGCAGTGAACAATGAAGTTGAGAAGGATGTAGGGCAGATCAGTAGATTAGTGAAGTACCCAACAGAAGTATGAAACTACTCAAGAGACTGAAGTCTGTGAATTTAGAAAGTTTCCTAAATTACAAGAGGAAAAATGGTGGAAATCAGCTGAGGAAGTAGAAATAGTTCAGTTGTTTTTTATATTTGAAACCAACTCAATATGACTGCCTAATGGAAACAATTAGAATTTGGTGTCTTGTCTTCTGATACCACAGAAACTTGATGAGAAGTTCTTGGAAGAGGGTTAGATAGCATATAATACATAAACTTTCACCTACGTATTTAGTAACTAGGATGCTTGGAATGCAGCTCTAGCTCTGCCACTTCATATATCTCACTAGGGAACTGTGTGATAACAGCTACAGCCTTTACTTCAACACTCTGTGTTTCTACTCCATTTGTTGAATAAGTACACTGTGATGGGCATTGCGCTACTATGAATACTGCATTCATTTCTAAAGCAACAAAACATATCATTGAACACATGGCACCAGTCACTTTCAGTTAAAAGGACTTTATAAGGTATATGGTACCCCATTTCCTTCCCTTCCTCCCTCTCTCTCTCCCTCTCACGCACACACAGAAACAGAGTTACAGGCAGAGCTATGCTATTTTCCCCATGCAATCCTGCATGATTTATAGGAATATATTATAATGAGACATTGTTGCTCAGTCTGCAAGGTTTGAGAATTTATGTAGTATTGGCTTTGTATTTTGTACTTTTAAAAATGGGAAAGGATATCATCAATCATCCTATCTTCATTTGAATAGTCATTAAAGATGCTATCTGAGGTGCCTGCCACAATTACTAGGTGCAGAGTGGGCCTAGTGACTGTACTTAAACAATATTACTCCTTGGCTTGTATCTACGCACTGTGCTGCTCTGACAGCAGCTGCAATATACCCTGTTCATATATGTGGTGATTCTTCATTATTTTTGATGTCATGGCGGCTTGGCTGTGATGTGCATCACATTTGTCCCAGTAAGTTTATTTATGATTCATAATCTTGTGCTTCTACATTAGGTTCATTTTGACTTGAAGGAATTCTAGAAACTTCTTGTGCTATTTATGGTTGATCCTAAATGAGAAGCAATATTTTAGTTTGGGTTTAGTTTGGGATAAATTGGTGCTCCTAATTTGCATCTTAATAATGCTTTTACCTCTTTTTAACAGTTTTTTTTTGTACTTCTTTTTGTCCCAGGGAAGAATTTAGGGACAATGTTTTGCATTGTGTTTTAATAAAAGGTTCTGTGGACTATTTCCTCAGTATGTTCTGGTATTAATGCATAGTTGGTTGTTGCTGTAGTACTGTATAGAACTATGCAAAAACTCTCCATGATTAATTGAACACCGTATGCTCAATTTTATGCACCTGGCCAAGGTCCTAGATGTGTGGCTTTATGCTTTTGGCTATTGTCCTCTGCCTACTGACTTGTAGGAGATGAAAAAGTTCAGGGAGTTTCCTTTTGGGACCCATTGGGTCAGGCCCTGTCCTCCCTCTCCACTGCTCTCTGGCCCCATTTGAAGAGCCTCTAGGATATACAAGTTTTGGAGGGATTGATGGTGCTTTTCCAAATTGCTCATGATATGAATATGGCCATGGAGCAGGACTGGCTTCAGTGCAAACAATCCTTGGTGCTGAGAATTTGCCAAAAGGTCTGTGAATAATAATAAAAATGACACAGATGATAGTAGTATTTCTTGAATGATTGCTTCTATGTGCTGCTTGGTATGTATTAATTTAACTCGTATCACACATATGCAAACATTATGACAAATGTAGTATCTTGATCTCCATTTTGCAGATGAGAAATTGGAAGCACTTGCTGTTTAAAGAACTTGTTTATAATCACCATGTAGTAAGTGCCTGCACAGGGATTTGGACAGAGGCAGTCAGGGAAAGTGGCCACAGGATACGACCTTACTCAGAGGTCCCCAAGGATCCCTTCCCTGAACTTTGCTTCCTGCCTTCCCTAGTCCTGCTGCTCTAAGCCCAGTCTGCGAGCTGGTGCTGGATTTGCCTGCTTCTCTGGTTGTAGGTTCTTCTCCTGCCCCTTACTTTTTGGATCGTGTCCTATTTCCAGGTCTAGTCTCAGGTCTAGGGCCACCACTTGCCCATTTAATGCCTTTGTTGAATTACAAGAGATTCTCTTGCTTAAGTCAAATTTCTTTCTATGATTGTACAACCTGAGGAGCCCTTATGAGGCAGCAGTGTTGGCTGTGTACACACCACTCTCATACATACAGGTGCCCACATACACCCCTGTAATGCCAGTGTATACACCATTAATAATGCACACATTCTTAATACCCCCACCACCCCCTTCCCAGTACCCTTTGAAGGTTGGAAATTGGGTTCTGAGACCTCAGGGAAGGTGAGGGCTGGCCAGAGCTGTTATGTGCATGTTTATATGTATGTGAAAGTATTAGTCATTCAGTTGTGTCTGACTCTTTCTGACCCGATGGATTGTAGCCCATGGAATGCTCTAGGCAAGAATACTGGAGTGGGTAGCCATTCTCTTCTCCAGGGGATCTTCTTACTCAGGGACAGAACCCGGATCTCCCACATTGCAGACAGATTCTTTACTCTCTAAGCCACCAGGGAAGCCCATTTATATGTATATGCACGCACAAATTCACACACATGTTTGTGTATGTGTAGGTGTATATGTGTGAGGACTCAAGTGTGCACAGCTTTAAGGGCCAGTGCTCATGTAGGAGAGCTTCCTTTCCACCTTCCTAGATGCATCTGGAAACCTCATGATCCCTACTTCTGCTGTAACACACTCATGCAAGTTAATGGAAGTCTAAGATGTAATGGAGGCAGTGCCTCTGACTAAGGTACTACCTGAATGCTCGTGTACCAAACCCTGCACTGCCCCAACTCTGGGGAATATTTCCTTGTACAGCCTAGAAGATAGAGTCTGTGGCCTACTGGTTACATAGTTATTCTTAAAATATAATTTGTCACCATCACTGTTATTGTCACAAATAATTCAATTTATGTAGCAACTAGTCAAACCTAGACAGCCTATTAAAAAGCAGAGACATCACTTTGCCAACAAAGGTCCATATATTCAAAGCTATGGTTATTTCAGTCGTCATGTATGGATGTGAGAGTGGCATCATAAGCTGAGCACCGAAGAATTGATGCTTTCAAACTGTGGTGCTGGAGAAGACTCTTGAGAGTCCCTTGGACAGCAAGGAGAGCAAACCAGTCAATCCTAAAGGAAATCAACCCTGAATATTCACTGGAAGGACTGATGCTAAAGCTGAAGCTACAATACTTTGGCCACCTTATGTGAAGAACTGACTCATTGGAAAAGATCCTGATGCTGGGAAAGATTGAAGGCAGGAGCAGAAAAAGGTGACAGAGGATGAGATGGTTGGATGACAACACTAACTCAATGGACATGAGTTTAAGCAAACTTAGGGAGACAGTGAAGGACAGGGAAGCCTAGTGTGCTGCAGTCCATGGGGCTGCAGAGTCAGACACGGCTTAGTGACTGAACAACAACAATTATCCATGTATCACATCACTCAATTTCCAACATAATCCTGTGGCATAGGCATTATCTTCATTTTACAGATGAGAAGATTGAAACCCAGGGAGGTGCTATGACTCCTCCAAAGTTGCACAGCTAGGCAATAGTGGAGCACTGGTTGGGATTCAGGTTATTTTGACACCAAAGCCTGTGCTTTTAAAAACTATACAAAGCTGCCTCTCAATAGGATTGTCACAATAATGTACTCCAATCCTTGTCTAACTTCCATTTAAATTCTCTTCACACAAATTCTCAGGAAGATTTTTGTTTGTTTTATTGCATTTTTGGGGTCAATCTAAGAGATAGAATGACTAGTTTTCCATTTTCCAAAACAAGTCAGTGCAAATACAGTATGAAGGTAATCAATATCTATTCATATGATTTCAAATAAAAAAATATCAACTATTGTGCTCTGAATATTAACTCTTTTAAAACAACAAAGCAATTTTGTTTTGTTAATAAACAAAGACATTTATTGGGTAAGAAATTTTTTAACTTCTTGTATCTCCTTCAGACAGACAGTGTAATCATGCCTGGGTAACAAATGTTAACTGCAGATATTATCTCTAGTGGCTTCCCTGGTAGCTCAGCTGATAAAGAATCCACCTGCAATGCAGGAGACCCCGGTTTGATTCCTAGGTTGGGAAGTTCCTCTAGAGAAGGGAATGGCTCCCCACTCTAGTATACTGGCTTGGAGAATTCCATGGACAGAGGAGCCTGGCAGGCTCCAGTCCATGGGGTCCTAAAGAGTAGGACATGACTGAGTGACTTTCACTCTTACGTTACCTCATAACAGTCCCCCCTTTTCCAATTTACTTTTGCCCACAGTCTTGTTATATTACCTTATCACTCTGCTCATCACCTTTATCCCCTGTAGTTCACATTTTACACATATGTGCAAGCTAAACTTTTAAATTTATTATGATTTTACTTGTACAAGTTACGGATCTTTTCCCAGACTTACCTTCACTTAAGCTTTGTCTTAAAGAGGTGCTTTTCCTCTCGTCTTTTAATTTTTACCTCCTATTTACCTATTCAAGTTTCCCCCACTAACTTAAATTTGCTGCTAATTTACTTCATCAACTAATTCCTGAGCCACTCATGTCTGAAACTAAAACCCATTTAAAACTCAGGCATTCATTTACAATCTAAAGTTACTGAGATAATCATAAAGGAAAGGATAAGCCCAATTTAATCCAGTGGATATTTATTGAGTTCCGTAGGAGAAATAGTAGAAGCTAAGTACTATCTGAGAAAGAATAAACAAATGATCAGGGGGCTGAGGTCAGGTGGGGAACTGCTGACTTCAGTGATTAAGCTTTACAAGGAGCCATAAATCATGGAGATGATCAGATGTTCCTAGAAGTGGGAGTGTGGGTTGGATTATGTGATTAATGACATCAAGAAATTCTACGTTGTTAGGACTTAGAAAATTAGAAGTATAACCTATGTAAAGCAATCTCTAGAGGTGAAATTGTGAAGAGTTAAGAGAGGGGGTCAGCTGAGAAAGACATATGATATAATGACCATAGGAAACACAATGAAGCTAATAGAGGCAGAGGAGCTGCTGTCTAAGCATTTCCACTTCTCTGTCTGGTGCGGGTGCTGTGTTTGGTGGCAGGAGTCACCATATATGAAGGATACAGACTCTGCAAAAGGGACTCTAAGACAACATAGCCTGATAAAGCAAATGGAAGTTTATTGAGAAACTCTGAGTTTTATCTTCCAAAAGTGATGCTTTCATTATAAATGTATTTTTCTAGATATCTCTATGAGTCATGCAAAAAAATATTTTAAAAACTAGTTAAGCTTGGATAAAATGACTGATAAATTCCAACTCTATAGAATTGGAAGTTAGAAGGGGATGACTGCTCCACCCATTCTTACTAGAAGAAGACTTGAATAAAGGTGTCTATTTTGATAAAGGTAGTAGACAACTCTTGTCTACTGGGAAATTGACATGCTCTGCCCATAGTTTCTAACTGAAAAATACTTGCCAACCTAGGAAATTTATGCTATAGTTTAGTTTTCAAGCAAGCATTCTTTTCTTATCATATGACAGTATATTTTTTCCCCTTTGATGAACATGAGAAATGTGCTATGATACTGCAGTTTAGTCTTGGTATTGAAATTATAAAGTCAACAGACTGTTAGTTTGACCACTTTTTGTCCGAAGTGTTCTGAAAATATTGACGTGTAAAGAGCTTTCTAAGACTGACTGCAGGCTCTCCCCAGAAAAATTTGAGAAGCTGCCACAAAGGAAGAAACATTTCCCCTCATTGGTTAACAAATACCAATGCCATTATAAATATACATGCGTATTGACCTTTTAGTTTGTTTCCCGGAGTACAAATTCAGTGGAGCCCTCATACTGTTTCACATGCTGTGAAGGTATTTTGGGGGCATTGGAACTCAAATGGGGATATCAATCTACCCAGTTCATTTCAGAACCCCTGTATGGAGCCTTGTTTTTGGCTTCTCTGTGGTGCCAGAACAGGGTTCCTGCCAGTCAGCAGGTCTGGGGCTTAAAGATTTCTTCATACTGCAGCTCTGCAAGCCTAAATGAAGAGCAGATTAGAGTCTTAGACAAGTCAAAGGAATACTGAGTGGTTATAAAATCTTCGTTTTTTTGACTTGAAAAACAAATATGCTTGCATTGTCAGGCTGTGAGTACATTGATGCAGGCTTGCATAATACAGCTGCTAAGCTAAAATAACAAAGCAAAAACAAAACCCCAATTATTTTTTTCCATAGAGAGAAGAGACTAATTTTCATATGTGTGATTTTGAAGGACTTTGTTAAATATGGCACTGCCAATCAAAGCACAAATTGAGAGACAGAATAACACTTCCATTTAGAAAGGTATTTTCAGATTCCTTGTACTAAATTTTACTCTGTATGTTCAGCAGTGGCTGCATAATTATTGCTTCCATGTACTGACATGCCAGTGTTACCCACTGTGCTATTGTATTTATACTCTGTATATATTATTTATAATCTTACAACAGCCCTTCAGGGAAGACTTTACTTTCCCAATTTTAACAGAGGAAGCAGAATCTAGAAAATATAAATTCTAGGTTCAAATTCTTATTCCCCACATACTCTTGGTATAAACTTTAAGCGGACTTGTTCACCTCTTTGGGCCTCAGTTTCTTCATCTCTAAGTGTGGACAAAGAAATTATCTATTCATAGTTTTGTTTTGGAGATTAAATTTGTTAATTATATGAATAGGCAACATATGTAAGGGTCTATGGTGAGCATTACATGATGTTTGCTATTATTATTATAGCAGCACTAATATTTGACTATTTCCTGAACATCTAAGAATTTTTCAGTTTTTCACATTATTTTGCTTTAGGGCTCTGAGATATTAGAGAATAAAATGAAATTAAAGATACTTGACCACATGAAGCTTTCATCCTAATAGGGATGGATAATTAAGAAATAATATTAGTAAAATATATAGCATGTTATATGGTAAAAGTGCAAAAGGGAACAGAGCAGTGAATGAGGACAGGGGTTTGTATTCGGGTTTCTATTTTTGAATATAATGATCAGAGGAAACCTTTTTGAGAAGAGTGTACCTGAGTGAAGACTACACGCAAAAAGATGAAAGACTGAGTCATGTGGCTATATGGGGGCTGAGCATGCCAGGCCAGGAGGACAGCAAATGCAGAAACTCTTATGTGAAAACAGACCTGCTAGGTCTGAGGAGGAACAAGATCCCCAGCAAGGTGGGGACATAGGGCAGTGAGATGACAGGAGATGAGAGTCAGCAAAGAGCTACATTCTAGAGGAACTTGGAGGCCGTTGTAAAATTGCTGGCCTTTTAATCTGAGTGCGTTATTAGAGACTTCTCAGCAGAAGAGTGATATGATCTGACTTATTAATTTTCTTAGGATTCCTATGGCTACAGTGTTGGGAATTCACAGGAAGAAGCAGAGAGACCCCTTCGGAGGCCATTGCAGTTATCTAAGCAGGATGTGATGGTGGTGTGGTCCAGAATAGTAGCTGTGGAGGTAGTGAAACATGGTTGGACTCTGGAAATATTTTGAAGATAAAATTGGTAGGATTTGGTGCTGGAAAGGATGGCATGTAAGTGTCTATGTGTGTAAGAGAGGGGGGGCAAGATGGACTCCAATTTTGGCCTGAGCAACTTGGAAGAATGAAATTGTTTTCACTAAGTAAGGCTGTGGTAGAGGTTTAGGGAGAAAGACCAGTCTGGGAGTTCAGCTGGGGCAGATGATGCTGAGTGGGCAGTGTGAGGTTGAAAGATGAAACCCTGGCTAGAGATTAAACTTGGGAGGCTTCAACAGAGAGACAGTATTTAAAGCCTTGGATGAAATCACCAAAGAGTAGGTAGAGAAGGAAAACAGATGAGGCTCAGGGACCAAGGCCTGGGTTATTTCATTACTGAAGTTTTTGAGCTGGGGGGAAACTAGCATGAACACTTAAGAAGTACTTATAAGAAAGTCATGGGAGTGTGCAATTTTAGAAACCACGTCCAGGAAGGGCTAAGGTGTCAAATGCTCCTGTTAGGTGAAGCATGATGCAGGTTGAGAATTGACTTTTGCATTCAAAAATTATGAAGTCATGTTGGCAATGATAAGAGTTAGAAGACTTTTTGTGGAGCTATGGTGGCAAAAATCTTATTGGAGTAAATTTAAAAGAAAATAGAGAAAAATTGGAGATTATTGGCACAGGAATCTCTTTCTAGGTGTTTACTGTAACGTGAAGGAGGGAAAAGGGTCTGTAGTTGGCAGGGCAGGTGAAATCAAGGAACAATTTTTGTTTGTTTTTTATGGGAGAAATAATACCAGGCCAGTGTGATGATGGAAGAGAGGCACAGGAAAAAACAACTTAATATGCAAGAGAGAGAAAAAAATCAGTTGGACCAGTATTCAAACAGGCAAGAGGTGGTGGTATCTATTGCAAAGTAGATGCATTAACCTTAGCTAGGAAAACAGGCAATTAATTTAGAGCAATGAGAGAGAAGGAGAAGAACAGAGGTGGAGAGCAGGGTGGATATGGTAGTAAAACGTGTCCAAGTCATCTGATTGTTTTATTTTTCTCAGGGAAAATAAGAAAAAGTTCAGGGAACGATGACTAGCGTGTTCTGGGTTTCCTATGATGAAGACATGAAGATTAATAAAAGGCATCATGAAACTAGTCCTGATGGTCCCAAGGCCAACCTGGACATCAATGTTGAAGCAGAATGAAAATTTGGCAGTCTTACCTGGAGTGGCAAAGTTTCAGCATTTTCATTTGACACTAGGTGATGAAGTTCTGAAGGATCATGGGATGGCCTTACTGCTAGCACTTGGGAATCCCTCCAAACCCTGTCAATGAAAAGCTGGAGTAGGGAAGCGGACAATTTTACTTTGATTATGCAGATGTCCTTGTATGAGGCTTCCTCTTGGCCCCTGTTGATGGAGAGAACTCTCTCCGAGATCATTGTCCCAAAGTTTCTCAATATTTTGTCTTTAAAAACAAAAGCTATAGATCTGAATAAAACTTAAAGGGATTCAAGGAGTAAAGTAATGGTAATATTGGTATTATCCAATGGTAATATTGAAGAGCCAGTGTCCAAGGGCTAATGAAGTGTGCAGATCCAGGAAGCTTCTGTTTGGGATTAGTTTCTCATTTGTCCTTATTTGAGTCATAGCATGGGGTCAGTCCTTTCTATTTTAGTCAAATTGATTTCCATCACTTAGAGATTATCCAAACAGGAGAGATAATTTCAAAGACTTTGGGAAATCATTAATGAGGGACTGCAAATTATTCACTGCAAGCAGAAAGGTTTGATTTCACAAGGTAAAGTGGTATTCAAACAATCCATTATTTAAAAGTAAATATAATCAGACTGGTTTTCTTAGGCTGAGCCAGTGTCATTATTTTATAGTCAGATATATTATAAAATATATTAATTTTATAAAACAGCAAAGGTTTTTGTGGGTTTCCATATGGAAATGAATATAACATAATTTGCTTTTTAAAATGGAATTCATCACTATGTTCTCAGAGACAAGGAAATAGTAATGATAGTTAGCACTCATTTACACAGGTGCTATATGCCAAATATGTTGTCTTCTTCATTCTTTAGAATAATTCTTGGACCTAAGTATTATTAATCCAGTTTTACAGATGAGAAAACATAAGATCAGATGGATTAGCGGACTGGTCAAAATCAAACAGCCAGTGAAAAGGAGAGCAGGGGCTTAACCCCAAGTCATCTTCCTTTCAAAGTTGTGCTAATATGGCACCTTTTCCAATTCCTTTTACCTTTAACTTCTCATGATAGACAAACAGCCAGGATAGCTTTATGAGTATGCAAGGTAGATGATTTGTTTTTGTTTGGTCACTAAGTCATGTCCTACTCTTTTGAGACCCCATGGACTGTAACCCAGGTTCTTCTGTCCACGGGATTTCCCAGGCAAGAATGCAGGAGTGGGTTGCCATTTCCTTCTCCAGGGGATCTTCCTGACCCAGGGATCGAACATCTCCTGCATTGTCAGGTGGGTTCTCTACTACTGAGCCACAGGGGAGCCTGCATAGATGATTGCATATGCTCAAAAAATAACTCTACTTCCCCTCAGTTCATCACTATAAATCCATCTTTTGGGTCATGATATTTTAGTCTTTTGGAGAAGGAAATGGCAACCCACTCCAGTATTCTTGTCTAGAGAATCCCATGGATGGAGGAGCCTGGTAGGCTACAGTCCATGGGGTTGCAAAGAGTCAGACATGACTGAGCGACTTCACTTTATTTTAGTCTTTGAAAATCCATTCATGTTTAAAATGCTATTACTTGTGCGTAGGGTCATTCATTCAGCCATTATCAGCTAACATCTTTATTACTAGTCAACTATGAAGCATTAATTACCAGATGACTTGACTGCCTGAGGAGTAAAAATGTTAACCCAGGATATAAAGATCTGAAAGTTGAAGACAATTGGGGAAATGTGTCAAGAGGAGGGAAATGTAAATTGATAAGGAGCTGTAGGCCAGAAATTTATCTTCTTGACAATTTGGTCAAGTATCCTCTCTAGGTCACAGTAGAGAATTTTACAGCTGGAATTTGGCCCTTAAAAATCAAGCATTTCAATACTTTCATTTTGCAGATTACAAAGCTAAGCCCCAAGATCACAGCAGGATGGAGGTAGAGATAGGATTACAATGCACAGACTAGAGCCCTTCTCACTATAAGCCACTATATTAGTTTGTTGTCAAGTGAAAACCTTTCAGTACTAATGTACTAGCCCTTCTTCCCTATTTTGGAGTTTGAGCCATGCACCTGTCTTTCCTCACTTCCTTCAGGATTTCTTTAATATAAGAATCATTGCCCTTTAGTTCCCAATCCCTCCCGCCTCTTTGTCATCCTCAAATTCAAGGCCACTAATACATAGATTTTTTTTTTTTACCCCAAGAACTATGCAAAAGGGAGTTAATTATTTCCACAATGTAGATTTAGAAAAAAAGGATGCAACTCTAAACTGCATAATCTTGCTTGAAACATTCTTATTGTCAGTGTTAGGTATACAACTAACAATAAGAAAATGCATAAGCAGCAATTTCAGAAATGTTCAGAGGCAATTAGCTCACAATCAGTCATCTCAAATTCATTATTTTCCAATAAAGAACTCAAAATCTTCTTTATTCTTACTTTCTGGCAAGGTTTTGATTTTGGAGTATGAATGGAAAACAATGGTACTTAATGTACAGAGAATCAGCATTTGCTTTAGAAGCTATTTATGAGAGCCTATGAAATCTTTTAGCTTTGTAGTTTTAACCATCTGCCATGGCCAAAAGAAACCTCTGAAGACTAAATTCCCACACACAATTCTACTAATTTCTAAACTTAATGTGTTGTCCAGATCCTACCAAAAAATGAATAGAATTGAGTCTTATAATCAATCACCATTCATCAAATCAAGTTTCTAAATCCTTTTTCATCTACTGTGGGTACTAAACAAGACAAATGAATAGATTTAATGTCCTTTGAGGTTACGTGGAATTTGAAATTATTAATGGAAATTTACCTATGAGATAGTCAATAGGTCATTTGTGTGGGGGAAGCTGTGCCAGACAGATATTAACCTTTGCATTTACATTTGGTCCTCAGTTTTGAATCCAGCTCAAAATCATACTGGGACTTTCCTGGTGGCTCAGATGGTATAAGCGTCTGCCTACAATGTGGGAGATCCAGGTTTGATCCCTTGGTCAGGAAGATCCCCTGGGGAAGGAAATGGCAACCCACTCCAGTCTCTTATCTGGAAAATTCCATGGACGGATGGAGGAGCCTGGTAGACTACAATCCGTGGGGTTGCAAAGAGTCAGACATGACTGAGCGACTTCGCTTTCACTTTCTTTCACTTTCAAAATCATACTGACCAAATTGACAAGGGAGACTGGCATTCCATGGAATATTGTGTAGGTGATTAGCCTGTATAGAGGCTGTTGTTCAGTTGCTAAATTGTGTCTTACTCTTTGTGACCCCATGAACTGCAGCATGTCAGGCTTCTCTGTCCTTTACTATCTCCCTGAGTTTTCTCAAACTCATGTCAATTGAGTCAGTGATGCCATCCATCTTTTTTTTTTTTTCCATCTATTTTTATTAGTTGGAGGCTAATTACTTTACAATATTATAGTGGGTTTTGCCATACACTGACATGAACCAGCCATGGATTTACATGTGTTCCCCATCCTGAACCCCCTCCCACCTATCTCCCATCCCATCCCTCTGGGTCATCCCAGTGTACCAGCCCTGAGCACTTGTCTCATGCATCCAACCTGGACTGGCGATCTGTTTCACACTTGATAATATGTATGTTTCAATGCTATTCTCTCAGATCATCCCACCCTCACCTTCTCCCATAGAATCCAAAAATCTGTTCTATACATCTGTGTCTCTTTTTCTGTCTTGCATATAAGGTTATCATTACCACCTTGCTAAATTCCATATATATGTGTTAGTATACTGTATTGGTGTTTATCTTTCTGGCTTACTTCATTTTGTATACTGGGCTCCAGTTTCATCCATCTCATTAGAACTGATTGAAATGTATTCTTTTTAATGGCTGAGTAATACTCCATTGTGTATATGTACCACAGCTTTCTTATCTATTTGTCTGCTGATGGACACCTAGGTTGCTTCCATGTCCTGGCTATTATAAACAGTGCTGCGATGAACACTGGGGTACATGTGTCACTTTCAGATCTAGTTTCCTTGGTGTGTATGCCCAAAAGTGGGATTGCTGGGTCATACGGCAGTTCTAACTCCAGTTTTTTTTTTTTTTTTCATTTATTTTTATTAGTTGGAGGCTAATTACTTTACAATATTGTAGTGGGTTTTGTCATACATTGACATGAATCAGCCATGGAGTTACATGTATTCCCCATCCTGATCCCCCCTCCCACCTCCCTCTCCACCTAATTCCTCTGGGTCTTCCCAGTGCACCAGGTCTGAGCACTTGTCTCATGCATCCAACCTGGGCTGGTGATCTGTTTCACCCTAGATAATATACATGTTTCGATGCTGTTCTCTCGAAACATCCCACCATCCCCTTCTCCCACAGAGTCCAAAAGTCTGTTCTGTACATCTGTGTCTCTTTTTCTGTTTTGCATATAGGGTTATCATTACCATCTTTCTAAATTCCATATATATTTGTTAGTATGCTGTAATGTTCTTTATCTTTCTGGCTTACTTCACTCTGTATAATGGGCTCCAGTTTCATTCATCTCATTAGAACTGATTCAAATGAATTCTTTTTAATGGCTGAGTAATATTCCATGGTGTATATGTACCACAGCTTCCTTATCCATTCGTCGGCTGATGGGCATCTAGGTTGCTTCTATGTCCTGGCTATTATAAACAGTGCTGTGATGAACATTGGGGTGCACGTGTCTGTTTCAGATCTGGTGTCCTCAGTGTGTATGCCCAGAAGTGGGATTGCTGGGTCATATGGCAGTTCTATTTCCAGTTTTTTAAGGAATCTCCACACTGTTCTCCATAGTGACTGTGCTAGTTTGCATTCCCACCAACAGTGTAAGAGGGTTCCCTTTTCTCCACACCCTCTCCAGCATTTATTGCTTGTAGACTTTTGGATAGCAGCCATTCTGACTGGTGTGTAATGGTACCTCATTGTGGTTTTGATTTGCATTTCTCTGATAATGAGTGATATTGAGCATCTTTTCATGTATTTGTTATCCATCTGCATGTCTTCTTTGGAGAAACATCTGTTTAGTTCTTTGGCCCATTTTTTGATTGGGTCATTTATTTTTCTGGAATTGAGCTTCAGGAGTTGCTTGTATATTTTTGAGATTAATCCCTTGCTGCTTCATTTGCTATTATTTTCTCCCAATCTGAGGGCTGTCTTTTCACCTTGCTTATGGTTTCCTTTGTTGTGCAAAAGCTTTTAAGTTTCATTAGGTCCCATTCGTTTATTTTTGCTTTTATTTCCAATATTCTGGGAGGTGGGTCATAGAGGATCTTGCTGTATTTATGTCGGAGAGTGTTTTGCCTATGTTCTCCTCTAGGAGTTTTATAGTTTCTGGTCTTACATTTAGATCTTTAATCCATTTTGAGTTTATTTTTGTGTATGGTGTTAGAAAGTGGTCTAGTTTCATTCTTTTACAAGTGGTTGACCAGTTTTCCCAGCACCACTTGTTAAAGAGGTTGTCTTTTTTCCATTGTATATCCTTGCCTCTTTTGTCGAAGATAAGGTGACCACAGGTTCGTGGATTTATCTCTAGGCTTTCTATTCTGTTCCATTGATCTGTATTTCTGTCTTTGTGCCAGTACCATACTGTCTTGATGACTGTAGCTTTGTAGTGTAGTCTGAAGTCAGGCAGGTTGATTCCTCCAGTTCCATTCTTCTTTCTCAAGATTACTTTGGCTATTTGAGGTTTTTTGTATTTCCATACAAATTGTGAAATTATTTGTTCTAGTTCTGCGAAAAATACCGTTGGTAGCTTGATAGGGATTGCATTGAATCAGTAGCTTGCTTTGGGTAGCATAGTCATTCTCACAATGTTGATTCTTCCATCCCATAAACACGGTATATTTTTCCATCTGTTTGTGTCCTCTTTGATTTCTTTCATCAGTGTTTTATAGTTTTCTATATATAGGTCTTTTGTTTCTTTAGGTAGATATACTCCTAAGTATTTTATTCTTTTTGTTGCAATGGTGAATGGTATTGTTTCCTTAATTTCTCTTTCTGTTTTCTTATTGTTAGTGTATAGGATTGCCATCCAACCATCTTATCCTCTGTCACCCCCTGCTCCTCCTGCCTTCAATCTTTCCCAGCATTAGGGTCTTTTCCAGTAGGTTGGCTTTTTGCATCAGGTGGCCAAAGTGTTGCAGTTTCCACTTCAGCATCAGTCCTTCTAATGAATATTTAGGGTTGATTTCCTTTAGGATTGACTGGTTTGGTCTTCTTGTTTTCTAAGGAACTCTCAAGAATCTTCTCCAACACCACAGCTTGAAAGCATCTTCTTCAGTGCTCAGCCTTCTTTATGGTCCAACTTGCACATCTGTATATGATTACTGGAAAAACCATAGCTTTGACTATATGGACTTTATCAGCAAAGTGATGTCTCTGCCTTTTAATACAGTGTCTAGGTTTTTCATAGCTTTTCTTCCAAGGAGCAAGTGTCTTTTAATTTCATGGCTACAGTCACCATCTACAGTGATTTTTGGAGTCCAAGAAAATAAAATCCGTCACTGTTTCCACTTTTCCCCAATCTGTTTGCAGTGAAGTGATGGGAGTACTCAAGGAATGGATCTGATTGTACTGTAGGTAGCATGACTTTAAGAAGAAAATGATCAAAGAGAAGAATGTGCAATAATGTGTTTAAAAGTGAATTAAATACCAATTCAACTCAGATGGTGACTGAGAGGAAATTCAACCAATTAGATTCAGGTGTGTCTTTTTTTGTCAAACTGAATCCAGTCATGACCAAACAATTTGGTAAAAATGCAAAATTTATTTTAAAAATTATTACAACAAAAGGAGAACATGCTTTTGAAGCAGCGAGTATTGATATATTTCTCAGAGGCTTATAAAAATAATAAATGCATCAAACAGCCTGGAGACTTTGTCTCCTTCTAATTTGTTCTAACATTTACTCTGCATCTTAGAGTTGTTATAAAATGAGAAAATAAACCTGACATTCAAGTAGAGTTTGCTACTCATAGAGAGTGACGTGTCTAAAACAAACCAATGTATGTCACAAGAGGTGGCTATGTCAGAATATTGCTGGTTTAGGTTTATGATTTGTCCTTATTTTAGAATTTTATTTAGCTCTTTGCTTTTCATCTGTGTCCATACCCACAATAAAAATAATGATTTATTGTTTATGAATTATTTCCAACTATAGGTGTTATTCTTGAAAACTGGAGAGTAAGAAATATGATACACTAAGTTGAATGATTCAGCTACTTAGTATAATTGCCTGGGAGTTTAGACACACCTTTTTTAACATTAGAATTGTATCTTTAAATGTTAATTATATTTTAATTACTGTGCTGATGTGAATAAGCTTTGCTTTAATTACAGTCTACTTAGTCTTTTGTAAGACTTCCTTCCTCCTCTGTAAAATTATCAACTGAATTTAAGAAATTACCATCAACTTTTAAATTTCTAGGGTATTTTTAAAGATTCTTAGGTATGAATTAATAATTAAAAAATGAAAAGAAAGAATAACTGATAAATTATTGGGATGAATTAAAAAAAAAACTTGACTTTGGTCATTTTACATATCCTTAAACCTGAATTCACTTCTCTAGACTGAATGAAATAAACACATCTAGAATAGAAGGTAGACAGTTCTTAAGACTCAAATAGAATTTGTGAAAGGTTTCTGTATTTCTCTTTGTGCATGCATGCATGCATGCTATGTCACTCCAGTCGTGTCAGACTCTTTGCAACCCTATAGCCCACTAGGCTTCTCTGTCCATGGGACTCTCTAGGCAAGAATACTGGAGTGCCCTGGTACACTGGTTGTGATGCCTTCCTCCAGGGGATCTTCCCAACCCAGGGATTGAACCTGAGTCTCTTAAGTCTTCTGCATTAGCAGGCAGGTTCTTTACTGCTAGGCCACGTGGGAAGCACCATTTCTCTTTGTAGATATAATTGATTTAGCAGTTGGAGAGTAATGGTAAACAGGAAGCAAACCTCTGGTCAAAATGGATTTTTAAAAACAAAATAAACCCCACAGTAAGTCTGCTATCACAGTTGGGAGTGATGGGAATACCACTTAGGAGTAGCATATCCAGCAGCCATCTGTGTTCACAGACGTGCAACCCATCCTCAACAACCAGCTGACATCTAGTACTTAAACACCGAGTGATATTTCCATTTTGGGTGTGTTCATTAGAACTCAGTGGGTAGTGAAACCAGAAATTAAGGAAGAAAGCCATCTCTCTGGAGAGGGTGTCACGGGTGCTCTCTTGGTCTCTCACCTACCCTTCCCAGGTGGGGTGACGTCAGTGCTGACAAAAAAATGAGGACAGTGAGTGGAGAAGTTAATGGATTCATCTAACTGTTGAAAATACAGCTTTTTGTTTTATGTTTGTGTGAACAGGAATGAATTTTCTGCTGAGACACCCCACATAACATGTATATTGGAACAGTCTCAATGACTAGGTAACAGAGGACATTTCTGGGTTTGTGCAAGTGGCTAAAGGAAACTATATAAATATGTGTTGCCAAGAAGAAAGGGGAAAGGTAATCATATTTTTAGAAAAGTAAAGGAAACTAAGGAGACCAGACTATTTTGGAACTAAGGAGCGCATAGGTTAAACTACTGTTAGGTAGCTGCTGCTGGTGCTGCTAAATTGCTTCATTCGTGTCCGACTCTGTGTGGCCCCATGGACTGTAGCCCACCAGGCTCCCCCATCCATGGGATTTTCCAGCCAAGAGTACTGGAGTGGGTTGCCATTTCCTTCTCCACTATTAGGTAGAAAGAGAGAAAATATACATTAGAGAATGGAGTTTTGACATTCCACATTTTTTATAAACAAGTCATGTAATTTTAATCACATAGTTTGCTTTTTCTTCTTTTTTTTTTACCTTTTTCTCCTCCCTCTTTTCCCCTCTTTTCTCTCCCTCTCTCTCTCTTTGAAGTCGGGGTGAGACAGGCATTGGGACACTATTGTTGAGATTAAAAGAAAAGGGGGACCGATATACACTTTTTTCTCCCTTCATTTTATTTGACAGAAAAGAAGAAAAGGTAGTAAAGGAAGGTAATAATTATTGACCCTCAGTATTAACTCTGATCTCTTGGGTAGGCACATAATTAGGTTGTTCTTTAAAATGCATATTATGTAGTTGGCAGCAGACAGGTTCAGATAGGATAACTCCTTATGCAGGCAGCTCTTAAAATGCATATCGGGCACCAAAGGAGCTTTTCTGGTCTATTGGGTAAATATGTATTAAAGTAATTTTTAAAATACTTATATACTCAATAGGCTGGAAGTGGTCAATGGTTTAATGAATTGTCATGCATTTTTAAATGTGTATTATTATTTATTCACTGACCCAAGTGAGAAAGTCTTTTAAAAATGGAATATTCCTGATGACTGTGTAATTTTGCAGTAAAATCTTAAAAGTACTTCAGGAGAAGAGGAGCCAACTTTAAAATTACATTATCTCAATGTTCCTTTGCCTCATTTTTCCTGCCTGCTTTTCCTCTTATGGGATGTATTCTAATAGGTTCATTTAAGGCTTCCCTGCTGGCCTAATTTCATTTTCACAGATTAAAGCTGATTTACACTTGAATTGAAATTTTAGTGTAGAATTTATCTTTTTTTGATTTACAGTGCTTGGTACATAGTAGGCACTCAGTCAATACCTGTTTTCTATTTTGTGTCGTTCTTACAAGCAAACATTAACCTTTTGTCTACTGTATGCTCAGCACAGTGCTGGCTAACAGTCAGTCTAGGACAAAAGTAAAACACCCACAGGCCATACATATATCCAAGGTCCACTTCCAGCATCGTCATCCACTTAATAGCTGCCTTTCCTTGGACAAAACAGCTGCTTCTCTCAGCATCAGTTTTCTCAGAACAGTAGCATCAACCTAGTTGATCAACCTAGTTGAAATATTACATGTAAGGGGCCTTCCCTGGTGTTCCAGTGGTTGGAACTCTGTGTTTCCACTGCAGGGGGTGCTGGTTTGATTCCTAGTAGGGGAACTAGGACCACTCCCCCCACCACCCTCCCTGCTTGCTGCAGGACCAAAATAATAATAATAAAAAAAAGAAATGTTATATGTAAAATGCCTAGCACAATATCTGATATCAAGAAACCTGTCAAGCAATGCTCTCTCCCTCTTGATTTGAGTTTCTATTCAGAAACATGAGAAATATTCATTTCTAATAGCAGAAGCTTTCCAACTCAATAGTGCCCTAATCAAAAATATCAAGAGAAAAAAATTTTAATAACCCAAAAAGCAGGCACCATCCTCTGGTGTCAGGAATGGGAGCAGTCAGAAATTCCACAAGTCCTGTTGGGTACTGATGGGTACCGATGGGTACTGATCGCTGCATCAGCTTTAGTCTGAGGATCCTAGAATCCTATGTGCTAGTCTTACCTTCTCCTCCCATGGTGGCTCCACCCCAACTTTTGAGTTCTTACCCTCCTGTGGGAGTACAGGAAGGCAGACCTCAGTTGCTTCTGCATTTCAGAAAATTCCACAAACAACCTTCTAAAAAGCTAGATTTTCAGAGAGCAAGCAGGGGTAATGATATCTCCAGCAGCACAACACAGTAAATAGGGTCTGGAGAATAAGCATTATTAACATGCTCAATGAGCTGCCTCAAATCCTATTTGGAGGGAGGCATGGTATAAATAAATAAACATGCTCCCTGGATCTTTACAGTCTGAAGTGTAGTGGAAAGGCATTAACATCTCTGGTACATAATTGGATTTGTTTTGCTCTTAGGTGCAGATCTCTAACTTTTTCTGTGTATGCCATATTCACCAATCAGGAGCAGTCTTACCTAGATGGAAGCGTTATCAGTAATGGGACTCTGGGGATCACGTGAAGGATAGAGAAGGAGAACCAGTGGATGAACACTCTTTTGTTCCCTCTTATTCTCACTGTGTGCCTGCTCTTTCAGCAGAATCTGGGTAAATGAACTAGTTAGAAGTTCAAGTGCTCATTGCTATGGTCTTGGACCAGAAAGCTTTGTCTTGTTATGTGACCTAATTTATAATGGAGATTTTATATTGTTTACTTTTACCTATTGGAAGATTATTTTTATATATTTAATATAGTCCTAAAACTGTTTTAAAATTTTGTATTTGGTCATATATGACTGTTTTTAATAAGAGATTGTTATTTTTTAAGCCACCAGCAGTAATAAGCAGCTTTCCCTTCCCAGTAAAAATGGAGAAATAGAAGAGTTTGCAATCTTTCCAAATGACTCTATGAAGGGAAAAATACAAAATATTTGGAAAAAAATGACATTGCATTGGATGGATCCTTTTAGAGACAAACTTAGGTCCCATCAAAACTTTGGGACACATATAAGCTTTGAGACAAAGTAATGAAAATGGATTTAGGGAAGAAAGAATCCAGAGGCCTGAGGGGAATTTTTTTTTTTTTTTTTTTCTGAGATCAGCTGGGTTTATAGGGAAAGACTGGTTAGAAGTTTAGAAGAAAGCCTCAAGTTTAGGCCCCAATCAAGGGAGCACAATTTAATTAGTGGAAATATAGTTCAGTTCAGAGATAGCCTGGAGGACACAGCTTGCCCTGTTTGTTAAGAGCACAGCTTATCACTTTCAGGGTAGGGGAGAGAACAGATACCAGATGGATTAGGTGAAGATGCATCATTGCAGCCACAGACACTGATAACATAGAAACTTTTCTCAGTGATTTTTCAGCCTCTGGCTTCAGAATAAGAAAGGGGCTTTCACAGAATGCTCATTGAAAGGTAGAGGTGGTTAACATGCAAGGCACACATGTGTTTAAAAATGGGGGCATGTAAAAGGGACCTAGGAGAAGGTACAGGAAAGATTGTTTTACAAGAAAAGCAGGTGCATGCCAGAGGCAAGGATATTATAGGATAAGCAGGGATGACCTAGATGCACTCAAAATCTATAATCTCAGATAAGAAAGGTGGTACGGGAATCAAGACCAAGAGCCACAGATGGCCCTAGGAGACTGAGATTCTTGAGATAAATGTGAGCAAAATAGCAAAAATGTGAAGACATATCTGTTAGTGGAAACCTGATAGGCTTGCTTCAAATAACTTGGAGAGTCTTTAGGGAAAAGCAAAAGCTGAATGCACAATTGAATCACACATTGAATGAATCACACCTCAAACACCCTCCTTGGACATCTTAGATATAGGTATCTCTCCCTCCCTTTCTATTCATTTGAAGCATCATATTCACTAGGCAGTGGTTTTTTTTTTTTTTTCCCTTGACTTTTGCCTGTCTGTGGAAAGATTAAGTTATAATCTTAGATTTGATTTACTTCTTTCCTTCCAATTCATGTGGTTTTACCAAAACCAAAATTAATAATACCTGCCACTTGTCAGTTATAAGAAAGCGTTTATTACTTTTTAAGCCAAAGGAAAAACATGTACCGATTTTCTGTCTTCGCATGAGTTCAGTGGATTCCAGATGTATCTGAACCGTCCCTTACCTCTGCTTCCAGACAAGAAAGAGGCCTGGGCTGTTGGGAGAGACTTCCAGCTTATTTTATCTGGCCCAGATCCTTCCACTAGTCTTATTTTTATAGTATTTATAGTTTCTTAAGACTGGATGTCTGACACCTAAATAGTCACTGGTCCACATATTTTTTTATATGAATAAATATAAGAAGGTTAAAAAAGTCTTTTCTAATACCTAGAAGGTAAGGGTGCTAGGTAGTGAAGTCATCTATTAAGTAAACTCTGGAATTGATAGCCTTTTCTGCTTCCTTCAATGGCATCCCATTGGTTGAATTTAGAAGGTCTGAACTAGCCAAAGCCAAGGTCAAGGTCTAACTGACTGCCTCTGTCATCTTTGCCTCTGTTCCTTCTTTTTATTATGGGAGAAGCCTGTGCAAAGGGTATGGATAAAGGTGCTGGTGTGAAAGGGGAGAAGTAACTTCTACTCTTCTAATGATTAGTTCTGCGACAATAACAAAGATAAGTAAGTAAAATCACTCAGTCATGTCCGACTCTTTGCGATCCCATGGGCTGTAGCCTACCAGGCTGCTCCATCTGTGGAATTCTCCAGGCAAGAGTACTGAAGTGGGTTGCCATTTCCTTCTCCAGGGGATCTTCCCAACCCAGGGATCGAACC
The DNA here is from genome assembly GCF_023699985.2 of Odocoileus virginianus. Taxonomy (NCBI): domain Eukaryota; kingdom Metazoa; phylum Chordata; class Mammalia; order Artiodactyla; family Cervidae; genus Odocoileus; species Odocoileus virginianus. The sequence goes on from NC_069702.1 coordinate 32,171,511, forward strand.
CAGGTCTCTTGCATTGCAGGCAGATGCTTTACCCTCTGAGTCACCAGGGGAAGCCCAATAATACCACCTCTTAAATAATTTTAAGTTTCGTATTAAAATTGATTGCTAGTTTAGGTCAAAATTTGCAAACCAGGGGTAAACATCAGAATCACCCGGGGAGTCTTTTCAAAATATTTTGAAGTTTGAGGTTGGAATATGTCTATGTTTATACTTCCTTAATGATTTGAATATGTAGTTACTGTGGGTCAGAAATCCATGCATGGCTTAGCTGAGTCATCTCTGAGACTTAAGTCAAGGGATGAACCAGTTTGACCTCATAAGAGGCTTGACTGGAGAGGGATTTGCTTCCAAGCTCATGTGATATTGGCAGCATTTAGTTCTTTGTGGCTGATGGACTGAGGACCTTAGTGTCTTGCTGACTGTTTAGCTGGAGCTGCCCTCAGTTCTTTGCCATATGGGTCTTCTACACCTGGCTCCTTACTTCCTCATAACCACCAAGGAGGAAAGAGTTCCCCCACAAGATGGGCATTACAGTTTGATGTAGTATATTTGTGTGCTTGTAAACACACACATCCTGTCACCTTTGCTGTATTCAGGTGGTTAGAAGCAAGGCACAGGTCCTACTCTCACTTAGAAGAAAGGGAATAATCAAAACTGTAACTAACAGAAGGCTGAAATCATGAGGACTACCTTAGAGTCTGTCCACCATGCCTGTGGGCTAAAATCCTTTCACTGCCTCTAATTTTAATTGATTAAATGAGCAAAGGCTTTCACTTATTTATTCTACCAGTATTTCATATTCCATATGCCAGTCATCATCCCTAGATATATCTCTTGCCTTCAGTGGCAGATATAGGCATTCCCCATGTCCAAGGTAAGAGAAACGCCAGTAAGACAGTAGGCGCTGAGAGAGAGCATCAGAGGGCAGACAGACAGAAACCACAATCACAGAAAACTAACCAATCTAATTACATGGACCACAGTCTTGTCTAACTCAGTGAAACTAAGCCATGCCATATAGGGCCACCCAAGATGAACGAGTCTTGGTGGAGAGTTCTGACAAAATGTGGTCCACTGGAGAAGGGAATGGCAAACCACTTCAGTATTCTTGCCTTGAGAACCCCATGAACAGTATGAAAAGGCAGAAAGATAGCACACTGAAACAGGAACTCCCCAGGTTTGTAGCTGCCCAATATGCTACTGGAGATCAGTGGAGAAATAACTCCAGAAAGAATGAAGGGATAGAGCCAAAGCAAAAACAACACCCAACTGTGGATGTGACTGGTGATAGAAGCAAGGTCAGATGCTGTAAAGAGCAACATTGCATAGAAACCAGGAATGTTAGGTCCATGAATAAAGGCAAATTGGAAGTAGTCAAACAGGAGATGGCAAGAGTGAACATTGACATTTTAGGAGTCAGCGAACTAAAATGGACTGGAATGGGTGAATTTAACTCAGATGACCATAATATCTACTACTGTGGGCAAGAATCCCTTAGAAGAAATGGAGTAGCCATCGTAGTCAACAAAAGAGTCTGAATGCAGTACTTGGATGCAATCTCAAAAACAACCAAATGATCTCTGTTCATTTCCAAGGCAAACCATTCAATATCAGAGTAATCCAAGTCTATGCCCTGACTTGGTAATGCTAAAGAAGCTGAAGTTGAACGATTCTATGAAGACCTACAAGACCTTTTAAAACTAGCACCCAAAGAAGATGTCCTTTTCATTATAGGGGATTGGAATGCAAAAGTAGGAAGTCAAGAAATATCTGGAGTAACAGGCAAATTTGGTCTTGGAGTACAGAATGAAGCAGGGCAGAGTTTTGCCAAGAGAATGCATTGGTCATAGCAAACACCCTCTTTCAAAAACACAAGAGAAGACTACACATGGACATCACCAGATGGTCAACACGGAAAACAGATTGATCATATTATTTGCAGCCAAAGATGGAGAAGCTATATACAGTCAGCAAAAACAAGACTGAGAGCTGACTGGCTCAGATCATGAACTCCTTATTGCCAAATTCAGACTTAAATTGAAGAAAGTAGGGAAAACCACTAGACCATTCAGGTATTACCTAAATCAAATCCCTTATGATTATACAGTGAAAGTGAGAAATAGATTTAAGGGACTCGATCTGATAGACAGAGTGCCTGATGAACTATGGACTGAGGTTCATGACAATGTACAGGAGACAGGGGTCAAGACCATCCCAAAGAAAAAGAAATGCAAAAACTTAAAATGGCTGTCTGAGGAAGCCTTACAAATAGCTGTAAAAAGAAGAAAAGCAAAAAGTGAAGGAGAGAAGGAAAGATATACCAATTTGAACGCAGAGTTCCAAAGAATAGCAAGGAGAGATAAGCAAACCTTCCTCAATGATCAATGCAAAGAAATAGAGGAAAACAATAAAATGGGAAAGACTAGCGATCTCTTCAAAATTAGAGATACCAACGGAACATTTCATGCAAAGATGGGCTCAATAAAGGACAGAAATGGTAGGTACCTAAAAGAAGCAGATGATATTAAGAAGAGGTGGCAAGAACACACTGAAGAACTGTACAAAAAAGATCTTCATGACCCAGATATTCATGATGGTGTGATCACTCACCTTTAGCCAGACATTTTAGGAATGTGCGAACATTGGAATGTGAAGTCAAGTGGGCCTCAGGAAGCATCACTATGAACAACGCTAGTGGAGGTGGTGGAATTCCAGAAGAGCTATTTAAAATCCTGAAAGATGATGCTGTAAAAGTGCTGCCCTCAATATGCCAGCAAATTTGAAAAACTCATCAGTGGCCACAGGACTGGAAAAGGTAACTTTTCATTCCGATCCCAAAGAAAGACAATACAAAAGAATGCTTAAACTGCCACGCAATTGCACTTACCTCACACACTAGTAAAGTAATGCTCAAAATTCTCCTAGCCTGGCTTCAGCAACACGTGAACCATGAACTTCCAGATGTTCAAGTTGGCTTTAGAAAAGGCAGAGGAACGAGAGATCAAATTGCCAACATCCATTGGATCATTGAAAAAGCAAGAGAGTTTCAGAAAAACATCTACTTCTGCTTTATTGACTGTGCTAAAGTTTTTGACTGTGTGGATCACAATAAACTGTGGATATTCTTCAAGAGATGGGAATACCAGACCACCTGACCTGCCTCTTGAGAAATCTGTATGCAGGTCAGGAAGCAACAGTTAGAACTGGACATGGAACAACAGACTGGCTCCAAATAGGAAAAGGTGTACGTCAAGGCTGTATATTGTCACCTTGCTTATTTAACTTATATGCAGAGTACCTCATGAGAAACGCTGGGCTGGATGAAGCACAAGATGAAATCAAGATTTCTGGGAGAAATATCAATAACCTCAGACATGCAGATGACAGCACCCTTATGGCAGAAAGTGAAGATAAACTAAACAGCCTCTTGGTGAAAGTGAAAGAGGAGAGTGAAAATGTTGGTTTAAAGCTCAACATTGAGAAAACTAAGATCATGGCACCCTGTCCTATCACTTCATGGCAAATAGATGGGGAAACAGTGGAAATAGTGGCTGGCTTTGTTTTTCTGGGCTCCAAAATCACTGCTGGTGGTGACTGCAGCCGTGAAATAAAAAGACGCTTACTCCTTGGAAGGAAAGTTATGACCAACTTAGACAGCATATTAAAAAGCAGAGACATTACTTTATCAATAAAGGTCCGTCTAGTAAAGGTTATGGTTTTTTCAGTAGTCATGTATGGATGTGAAAGTTGGCCTATAAAGAAAGCTGAGCATGGAAGAATTGATGCTTTTGAACTGTGGTGTTGGAGAAGACTCTTGAGAGTCCCTTGGACTGCAAGGAGATCCAACCAGTCCACTCTAAAGGAGATCAGTCCTGGGTGTTCATTGGAAGGACTGATGTTGAAGCTGAAGCTCCAATAGTTTGGCCACCTGATGCCAAGAGCTGACTCCTTTTAAATGACCCTGATGCCGGGAAAGATTGAGGGCAAGAGGAGAAGGGGATGACAGAGGATGAGATGGTCGGATGACATTGCCAACTCAATGGACATGGGTTTGGGTAGACTCTGGCAGTTGGTAATGGACAGGGAGGTCTTGTGTGCTGTGTTTCATGGGGTCACAAAAGTTTGGACATGACTGAGCTACTGAACTGAACTGAACTTATTCATTAAGGCATAGCATCTATATTGAGAGAAACCTAGTTTTGCTCTCTTGGGTTCTGAGAAGATTTCACATGAAGGAATTCATCTGTTCCAGGAGTGCCTAAAGAGGAGATGCAGACAAACTATAACATGTTCAGCAGGCAAGACCAGGGCTGGTGAGAGGGACTGGAAACTTTTCCACGTAGAAAAAGATGGAAGGTTTGGGGTCTGGGAAAGGGTGTTTCAGAAGGGAAAAGTTTGAAAGAGAATCTTGTGTGGAGTGAATTAAGACTTGTGTTAAGTACCTTCACATGGGGCCAGTTTCTGGAAATTGTCATGAGAATGATTTTGGAAGAGTTTCTTATAGGTTTAGCTGTCTAAAGTTGGAAAAGATTGCTTTGGAAGTTGTGTTCACTGTCACTAAGGGGGCTCAGTAATATGCTGGACACTTGACAGGGTGTCACTTGTTAGTTCAAGAATTGAATATGTAGTTGGGCTGGAGAATGGCACATAAGACCCCGTCACACACCATGGTGAGCAGTGTCATATCACTATCATCTACGGGGATTTAATATTCCAGCCATCTTGTTTAACAAGAATTATTCTATACATGATTATTATAGAATTTATATTTATAGTTTGAAAAAGTTCCACAGGTAAATTTACAGGGCAATCAGAGTTGGCTGGAGAAGGGTACAAATGAGCATTTAAAAAACATCTTGCACTTTATTTACTCTTACACAGTTCTGAAATACACATACCATTAACTGTTTTATTGTTTTTTTCCTTTACTTACTTTGGTGGTTAACACTGTGGGGTCATGTACTGACTCCAATTCTCCCCAACAGAAGACTGTAATGGAACAGACATCTAAACAAAGAGATTTGGATTGAGAAAAAAAGTATCAATTAGTCAATCTGTTTAAGAGGAAGGAAAAAGGAATTCAGAAGGTTATAGATGGAAAGGATATCTTGAAGACAAACTTCCTTTCCCCGTAAAGTGTTTCTCCAGGAAGCACTTAGAACCATGCGTTTAATTATGTAAAACGGAGCTGTGCTGATCTTCTGGATTCTACAGTTTATCAACCCATCTAGTGTTTTTCCACTGGCTCCTCTGTGCCATTGGGTCAGAAAAGGCACTGCACTTTATTTTCTCTAATTTGCATTTTCTCTCTGCTTTCTCCTTCCATAAAGATGACTGACTGGATTAAAATGTTATGTGAAAGAGGAAAAACTTATGTAAAATAATAACCCATAAAGAATCAAAGCAATTAAGAAATTTAAAAATTAATAGGAACAGCTTTTATGTACTAAGAAAGATTATGTAAATTATAATTTACATAATTTAAATTATAAAGCAAAACTTCTGCCATTTAGAACTTTTATAGAATCAGAAAACTTTAAAAATTACTATCAATCAAATTATCATATTACTGTTAAAGAGTAATCTAGAAATCATTGCCAGTGATCATGCTGATTTTTTCCCCCTGGAAACCTTTTTGTGATGGAGTAGGAATTTTCTGGTATAAGTTCCCTTATTTCCAGTGTCACTGCCAGCTACTTTGACTAGCACTGATCTAGTCAATAACCTTTGTTTTATAACAGAGAAAGCAAACTGAGATAGGTCTTCAAGTTCAAGTTCAAGTTCAATCGCTCAGTCGTGTCCGACTCTTTGCGACCTCATGAATAGGAGCATGCCAGGCCTCCCTGTCCATCACCAACTCCCGGAGTTTACTCAAACTCATGCCCATCGAGTCGGTGATGCCATCCAGCCATCTCATCCTCTGTCATCCCCTTCTCCTCCTGCCCCCAACCACTCCCAGCATCAGGGTCTTTTCTAACGAGTCAACTCTTCACATGAGGTGGCCAAAGTATTGGAGTTTCAGCTTCAGCATCAGTCCTTCCAATGAACACCCAGAACTGATCTCCTTTAGGATGGACTGGTTGGATCTCCTTACAGTCCAAGGAACTCTCAAGAGTCCTCTCCAACGCCATAATTCAAAAGCATCAATTCTTTGGCTCTCAGCTTTCTTTACAGTCCAACTCTCACATCCATACATGACCACTGGAGAAACCATAGCCTTGACCAGACAGACCTTTGTTGGCAAAGTAATGTCTCTGCTTTTTAATATGCTATCTAGGTTGGTCATCACTTTCCCTCCAAGGAGTAAGCGTCTTTTAATTTTATGGCTGCAGTCACCATCTGCAGTGATTTTGGAGCCCCAAAAAACAAAGCCAGCCACTGTTTCCACTGTCTCCCCATCTATTTCCCATGAGGTGCTGGGACCAGATGCCATGATCTTAGTTTTCTGAATATTAAGCTTTAAGCCAACTTTTTCACTCTCCTCTTTCACCTTCATCAAGAGGCTTTTTAGTTCCTCTTCACTTTCTGCCATAAGGGTGGTGTCATCTGCATATCTGAGGTTATTGATATTTCTCCCAGCAATCTTGATTCCACCTTGTGCTTCTTCCAGCCCAGCATTTGTCATGATGAACTCTGCATATAAGTTAAGTAAGCAGGGTTACAATATACAGCTTTGACGTACTCCTTTTCCTATTTGCAATCTCAAAAATGACAGAATGATCTCTGTTCATTTCCAAGGCAAGCCATTCAATATCATGGTAATCCAAGTCTATGCCCCAACCAGTAACACTGAAGAAGCTGAAGTTGAATGGTTCTGTGAAGACCTACAAGACCTTTTAGAACTAATACCCAAAAAAGATGTCCTTTTCATTATAGGGGACTGGAATGCAAAAGTAGGAAGTCAAGAAACACCTGGAATAACAGGCAAATTTGGCCTTGGAGTACAGAATGAAGCAGGGCAAAGGCTAATAGAGTTTCGCCAAAAGAATGCACTGGTCATAGCAAACACCCTCTTCCAACAACACAAGAGATAGGTCTTAATATCCTCCAAATAAATTATTCAAATACCTTCGTAAAAGCTAACAGGGCCATTTTGTCATTATCCATGGATTTTTGGAGGTGGAAGTAGGGTATTATTTCTTATTTCTATTTGGAGAAAAAGAAAGTTAAATGTTCTTGAATAAGAAAGTTTAATATTGTAAAGGTGTCAGTTTTTCCCAAATTAATCTATAAGCATAATGAAATTTTATTCAAAATTCCAGTGTGATATTTTTGAGTAATAAATGAAGTAATACTAAAATTTATGGAGGACTAAATGTCAATGACAGCTAAAGTGACAGCAAAAATAAAGAGGACTTACCGACCAGATAATAAGGTATTGTTTTACCAAACAATCAGATAATCAGATGTGAATATGCATGAAGCACTCATATATATGTATATATTTATACATGCACAGAAGTGCTGACTTCCAACTAAGTGGAAAAATGACTATTTAATTATTGCTATTGGGAAATGGACTTCATTCTTGCACCTATAAAAAATTAAAATCAGATATATTAAAAACCCAAACATGAAAGATGTTATTCAACTATCATTCGACCTTGGAATGTAGAGGAGATTTCTTGAACAAGTTACAGATGGATTAACCACAAATAGAAGAAAATTAATATATTTGACTATAGTAACATTAAAGACTTCTGTTTAACAATGGGTACCATATATAAACATTAAAAATAAACTGAAAGAATATGTTTTAAGAATGTATAACTAAAGGAGGATTAAAATTTAAAAGTGTGAAGAATCTCTGCAAATCAATAAGAAATTGTCAGGCAACCCAATATAGAAGTGAATAAAGGGTATGAATGGACAATTCACAGGGAGAACCCTTGAATGGCTAAAAATTTTGTGGAGAAGTGCTTTCTTTCTTTAGTAATCATAGAATTAAAAATTATAATGAGACATGATTTTGTGTACTCTACAGAAGAATAAAACTTAAAAAATTCAGACAATGTCCAGTGATGATATGAAGGTATAGAAACCCTCATTCACTATTTGAAGGAAGAATATTGGAATAAGCATTCAGGAGGTTAGCTTGCATACTGAATGGATTTAAGTATGCATAATCCACTGCCCAGAAGTGCTACTCCTTGGTTGTGTGTCTTTGAGATACTCTTGGCTAGGTACCCAAATAAGCCTAGATGGGTGTATTACCAAAATGCTGTTTGTGACAGACTGTGAAAAAATGGAAATGTCCAATTAATGTTCAACTAGACTACATTGTTATATATGCAAAAAATAAAATAATGCATCACAGTTAAAAAGGATGAGCAAGATGTACAGATATCAGTATGCATTGATACAACATGAATAATATTTTTGGAAAAAGTGAGTAGTTAGTCATTTAGTACAATATTATTTGGGTAAATTTTTGATACTCCAGTTCAAGTACTTGGAGTGGGAAAAAGAATAGGATGGGATATTATGAAGATGAAAAGGATAAAAACATTAAAAATATAAGGAAATTAATTGATTATTGAAGATAATATTCCACAAACTGACAATTTATAAATCTGAGGCCTGGAAAAAAGAATGCAAAAAACTCTTACAGGGGCTACTCTCTGAGAGAATGTTATAGACTCTAGGCCTTCATTTTATAAAGAAATCTTATTTCTCTTCCTTAGCCCTGTGACCAGGCAAGGGTATTCATAGTTTCAAAGTTCACAGGTGTCTTGAATCAAAGAAATAGAATAATACATCTTAGATTTGATTTTGCTGGACTTGACCTTGGAGATAAGATAGGTAGACTGAGAGTTTAGAAAATATCTACGTTAGGTAGAATAAGAGCAAGAAACAAAATTTAAGAAGGGACAATAATATTCCAGGGCCAAATTACAGTAAGTTCTTGGATCCAGGAGACTTTAAAAATTTATATTAAATCAAACCTAAATGACAAGGTCAAGACAGATGCAGATAGAGATGTTTAAGTGATGAAATAAAGACACCAAAAACCAGGGAAGCTACAAACAGGCATAGAGACTGATTGGATTATGGATGGAATAGTTTCAGGAGTTGGAGGGAGACAGGAATATCTGCATGGATCAAAGGGAGTGAATTTGGGAGGGAAGGGAAAAGTCATGTAAAGAATAGACCCTATAAAAATAATCTATTTTTATAAACCGAAACTCAAACCAGTTTGAGTGGGGCTTCTATTGTTTCTGACTGGATTGTTGATTTAGGAAACTCTAATTACAGAATTTTAAGGAATCTGGTTTTAAACTCTATAACCTCTAGACGCAAGGTGACCTGTTATAAGAGTTACTGCTTCCTCTTGACAGAGTCTCTTCTTGACCCAGGGGGCCTGGGTGGCTCAGACAGTAAAGAATCTCCTTGCAATGCAGGAGACCTGGGTTCGATCACTGTGTTGGGAAGATCCTCTGAAGAAGGGAATGGCTACCCACTCCGGGGGTCTTGCCTAGAGAATCCAGAGGACAGAGAGGCCTGGCAGGCTACAGTCCATAGAGTCACAAAGTGTCGGACATGATGAAGTGACTAACACTTTCACATTCTCTACTTGACCTAACTGCAGGCAGATGACTCTGAGCCTTCTTTTGGACCAGGCCCTGCTGTTGGGCCCTCTCTTCAGTTTGCTGAGTCCAGTTTTTACTATAATCCTATTAAGTCAGTTTAGTGAGAATCCTTCCCCCCTCCTTCCAACTTGATACTTCTAGCAAGAATTCCTCTACCCTTGATGTTTCTTCGTAGTAATTTTCCATCCACAGACACCCCTCATTCTACTCATTGGCTATAAACCCCCAGCTCTCTTTCTGCTGAATTCCAAGTTGAGGACAGTCTCTTTCCCCTTTTTTAATCATCTTGGCATCAATCACAAATAGTCCTGAATAAAGTCTTCCTCAGTGTTTTAATGGGGCTTCCCAGGTGGTGCTAGTTATAAAGAACCTGCCTGCCAATGTGGGAGATGAGACATAGGTTTGATCCCTAGGTTGAGAAGATCCCCTGGAGGAGGGCTTGGCAACCCACTCCATATTCCTGCCTGGAGAATCCCATGGACGGAGGGGTCTGGTGGGCTACAGTCCATGGGGTCACAGAGAGTTGGACATGACTGAAGCGATTGAGCATGCACGCACTGCTTTAACAAATGTCGGGACAGTTTTTCTTTAACATCCTAGAATAAGAAGTTTTACTGATGAATAGTAATCATGGGAGGTGAAGGTATGGTGGCTTGGAATTATAGGGGATAAGCTTTACTGTTCACTATTTGCAAGAGTTCTAACAAGTCCCGGGGAGATCCCCTCTTTAAGGCGTGTCAGTATTAGATACATATGCCATGACTGTAAGGAAATGCATATCACCTCAAACATGGGCAAAGGTGTACCCTTTCTGACCTCTGGAGGAAGACACTGTGATTGGTGATGGAAGACATTGATACTTGTTTCTTCTGTATCAGGACCATTTGCTATCAATAGTTAATCTCTGATTGCCATGATTTTTGTCTCCAGATTCACAGTGATAGTAGCCTCTTAAAGGGAAGCAGTTTTTGAGGCAGATATGAGGAAGCTCTGCCACGTTAGTGATCTCCAGAGGCATCGTTTGGCTTGTCCTGTAGTGCTGTGGCATATTGACAACGAGCCTGCAAACAAGAGGATGGCAGTGAAGGATTCTGCCTCTCATCATCCCCTCTGTTTCACAACCGTCTGCCGCTCCCAGCATTTCTTTTTCTGGAGCTTTCCTGGAGGATGGGAAGGACTTTGGCTCTTCACAAGGGCTGCCTGCTTTCTGGCCAGATGTAAGTCCCTGTCTGCACTGTCCTCCTTCTGCAGGTGAAGAGAAAGGTAAATACTTCCGCCTACTGAGTCTGATTTACGTGATTGATGCTGGGACCTCTAATTTCCAGGACAAATGATCCATTAGTGGAAATGGGCACACAGGAAACCTCAGTGCCAATAAGTTAAGTACCCATCCAGTAGTCAGTGAACAGTCTGCTGATCTCAATTGTCGGCAATTAACAGTGATTAGCAAGTGCGAGCTTGGTGGGCGGCACAATGAGATTCTTCTTACTGATGAGAGAAACTCACAAACAACCCTGAGAGATAGTGCCATGGAAATGCAACAAAAAGCTCAATCTCTGTGTAAGGGGGTCTGACCAAAGGAGGACTCTTGTGGAATGCTTTAATTTCTCCTCTTAAACCTCTCATTAACTCTCAAACAATCCAGTAATATGTGAGGAGGGCTGGATACTCATTTAGAATCAGATACTCTCTATGCATCCTGAATTAGAGAAATTAGAATAAGAAGAAAATAAATCCTCACAAAGTCATGCAATCCTGGGAGCCCATATTTCTTACTTATGTTGATTTTTTTTTTTTTTTTTTTTTGCCAGCCTCGCACATTGCCTTGAACTTTGGGAATCTCAGAAAAGGCTGGTGAGAGTGAATTAAAATCAGGTTTCTTTGCCCTAGTTACTTATAATTATATTCGCCTTTTCTTGTGTCTTCCATTATTTAGTTTGTTTTTGCTTTTCTCTTTCCTTTATTAAAAAAAATCATTGGCTATATTTAAATGTGTCTTTATATAGCTACATGTTTGAGAGATTTGTAAAGTAGAAATTAAATATAAATTTTTATTTCCTTATTGATTTTACTATAATTTTATAGTATTAATACCATTCTCATCAAAATATTTGAGCTCAAGGCATGGTGAAGAACTAATATACATTTCAAATAACTTTCTGCTACTGGCAATGTACAATCAGTGGGCAATTATTCTCCCATATAGCAAGAAAATAATCAAATGGACAATTAATTTACATGTTCTTTAAACACTCACATATAATGTCACATTATACAATTCCCATTTCCTTGGGAGTTCTTACTGACTTTATGAGTCTTACGTATCTGACTTACCACATGATCTAAACCAGATGTTCAGAGAAATTATCTCATTAGAAGAACCTCATAGCGACACTTTGTTTTGTTTTGCTTTTTTTAAAAGCAGGCTATCTCATTAGGTGCAGAAGGCTCTATGCAGGCAAGGACTACGACTTCTTATTTACTGTAAATTCTCCAGTGCCTAGCATAGTGTTTGACATGTAGTAGAGTTGAAAGAATAAATTACCTAATTACTCAACAAAAGTAAAACAGGAATATTGTCTCATAAAAATCAAATTACTATTCCTTTTGAGAAATTAAGTAATTACTACTTTAAAGTCTCATTTAAGTCTGTTTATAACCACACAGTAGAAAACAATACATTATATGAATATCATCAAAACATTGGAAATCATGCTTCAACTGGGAACACTTTATTGCTTAAAGGATACTATTACTCAAAATTATTTTAAATTAACTTTTATTGGAGTTTAGTTGATTTACAATGTTGTGTTGGTTTCTGCTATATAGCAAAGTAGGTCGGTTATACATATATGTATGTCCACTCTTTTTTATATTCTGTTCCCGTGTAGGTCATAGCAGAGTACTGAGTAGAGAGCCCCGTGTTATACAGTTCTTATTAGTCATCTATTTTATGTAGAGTAGTGTGTATGTGTCAATCTGAATCTCCAATTTATCCCCTTCCTTCCCCCTTGCTAACCATAATCTTGTTTTCTACATCTATGATTCTACTTCTGTTCATTTGTACCATTTTTGTTTTTTTCTAGATTCCACATATAAGTGATTTCATGTGACATTTGTCTTTCTCTGACTTACTTCATTTAGTGTGACAATCTCTAGATTCATCCATGTTGCTGCAAATAGCATTATTTTATTCTTTTTATGGCTGAGAAATATTCCATTAAATATATATGTGTGTGTATCTCTCATATATATATGTATATATATATATATATATATATATATATCACATTTTCTTTTCCTCAATGTATAATTTAAATAGGTAATGATTTGACCTGCAAGTTAAATATGCATTTTGATATATAGGGTCAAGTTGAGAAAGTGACTGTAACTAAAGGTAACAAGAATCAGTGCTTAATGGATGAAACTAATTATAACTTGATTCTCTTTTAAATATGGGTCAAATTATCCTTACTTTAATGAACCACAATCCTGCCTCTGTTCTCACTGTGTTTTCACCAAACAGTCATCTTATTTTTAACATAGTCCTCTTCTTACTTAGTCTATCTTTAACTACTTTATTGATGTGTAATTGGCATACACAAAGCTGTAGATATTGAATGAACAAAACTTAATCTGTTTGGAGATAAGTATATACCCTTGAAATCATCATCACTGTCAATGCCACAAACTTATCCATCACCTCCAAAGTTTCTTTCTGTGTTCTTTTTATTTTTTTGTTGTTGTTGTTTGCTTCCTTTTGTGATAAGGATACTTAATATAAGATCTACCCTCTTAACAAATTCTTAAGTATACATTACAGTCATAGCCCCTATATTGTCTACATAACTGCAAAGACTTGGACACGACTGAGTGACTGAACTGAACTGAATTTGTACCCTTGATCAACACCTCTTCATTTCCCTCTCCGCCCAGTCACTGGCACCACCATTCTACTCTCTACTTCTATTGACTATTTTAGGTTCTACATATAAGTGAGATCATACACTATGTATCTTTGTGTGTCTGGCTTATTTCACTTAGCATAGTGTTCTCTAGATCCATGCAAGTTGCTGCAAATGGCAGGATGCCCTTTGTTAAGGGTAAATAATATTTCATTGTATGCATATATCAAATTTTCTTTGATCATAGGTCCATTGATGATCCTTTACATTTTTTCCATGTCTTCACTATGGTGAATAATGCTCCAATGAACATAGGAGTGCAGATATGCAGATATTTATTTGAGATCCTGATTTTAATTCATGATATATACCCATAAATAGGATTGCTGGACCAAATGGTAATTCTGTTTTTAATTTTTTGAAGGAATATGCATGTGGATTTTCATAGTAGCTGCATCGATTTATATTTCCACTGACAGTATATAAGAGTTTCCTTTTCTTCACATCCTGGCCAGGGGTTACTAACCTTTGTTTTTAAATAATAGTTACCCTAAAAGATATGAAGTGATGTCTCACTCCAGTTTTGATTTGCATTTTCTTTATGATTATTAACTTTGACTGCCTTTTCATGTATATACTGGTCATTTGCAAATTTAAGGAAAAAGGTCTATTCAGATCCTTTCCCCATTTTTATATTAAATTCTTTGCTTTTTTGCTATTGAGTTGTAGGAGTTCTATATTTTGGATAATAATCCCTTATCAGATAGTTTCTCAAATATATATCAGATATATTTCAATTATTTTGAAAGTCTTCTTATTATAAATATAAATCTTAGCATTATGTTTTGTACACTAGCTGATTTTGAATATACTTAGCATTAACCAGTTTTTTAGACATCAGGTCACTCCTGAGTGAATTGATTAAAATATGTTTTTTTTAGTATATACAAAATTGAAGAATAAACAATAACAAGTCACAACTATTTATTATTCTGTCCCCAAATTATCCAGAATGGACTACCTTGCATTTTAAAAATTAACGACTTAAACATATTCAAAAACCCTTGTTCATCATTAACACAAACTCATTCATGCATAGACTGTGTCAAAGCCCAGGTTTCCCCTGACTTCCACAGAACCCTGATTTCAAATAGCCTGAGACTAGATTAATGAGGAGTAATTGCATGCCTTCCTTGATGTTCTTTTGACCTTTTCATATGAGTGAATTACTTTAGCCTTCAGCTCTTCTGACTGCTTTTTTATTAGAAGTGTGCAAATATCTAGTAATGAGGTGCTTGAAATTGAACAAAGAGTGTTCAGGGCTCTTCTTATTGGGGGCAATTAACATCTCCCATCATTATCACCTTGATAACATTTAAATATGAGTAGACCAAAGATTTATTTTTATGTGCTTTGGAGATGCCTATTTGTCTGCTGGGCTTAATAAAAATTGTCAGGGATAATAAAGTATTTCTCCATTTGCTTCAAACAAATTTTATATCACAAAGTGATAAAAAAATTAGTCAACAAAACAAACATGTATCATAGAGATATGTTTTTTAATTTAAATTTTGTTTTTTCCAGTTTTACTGAGATATAATTGACATATAGCACTGTATTATTTTAAGGTGTTCTGACATACATATATTGTGAAATGATTATCACAGTAAGTTTAGTTAGTATTCATTTCATATAGATACAAAAAAGTTTTTTTTCCTTGTAATGAGAGCTCTTAGGGGTCACTCTCAGCAAATTTCATACATACTAATGGCAGTGCTAACTGTAGCTGTCATGTTGTATATTAATTATCCATAGTACTTATTTATCTTATAACTAGTACTTATTGATGTGAGAGTTGGACTGTGAAGAAAGCTGAGCACAGAAGAATTGATGCTTTTGAACTGTGGTGTTGGAGAAGACTCTTGAGAGTCCCTTGGACTGCAAAGAGATCCAATCAGTCCATCCTAAAGGAGATCAGTCCTGGGTGTTCATTGGGAGGACTGATGCTGAAGCTGAAACTCCAATACTTTGGCCACCTCATGCGAAGAGTTGACTCATTGGAAAAGACCCTGATGCTGGGAGTGGTTGGGGGCAGGAGGAGAGGGGGACGAGAGAGGATGAGATGGCTGGATGGCATCACCGACTCGATGGACATGAGTTTGAGTAAACTCCAGGAGTTGGTGATGGAGGCCTGGCATGCTGCGATTCATGGGGTCACAAAGAGTCGGACACGACTGAACGACTCAACTGAACTGAAATATTTATTTATCCTATATCTTATACCTTTTGACCAATTTCCCCTCCCCACCCTAGTGCCTCTACCTCTGATAATCACAAATCTTTTTTTCTATGAGTTTTTTCTTTCTTCTACAATTTTTTAAGACCCTATTTATTGTGGTATAATACAGTATCTGTCTTTGTCTGACTTACTTCACTTTAGATAAAGCCCTCAAGGTCCTTTCATTTTGTCACAGATGGTAGGATTTCCTTGTTTTTTAAATGGCTGAATAATACTGCATTGCATATATATCACAACTTTTTTTAATGCATTCATTCATTGATGAACACTTTTCCCTGAGTGTTTCCCTGATTGTTTCCCTGTCTTGATCATTATAAATAATGATGCTATGAACATGAGCGTGCAGATATCTCTTCATCACAGTGTTTTCATTTCCTTCAACTATATACCCAGAAGTAGAATTGCTGGATCATATGGTAGTTCTATTTTTAATTTTTTGGGGAACATCTATATTGTTTTCCTTAGTGGTTTCTTCAATTTACAATCTAATCCTACCGAGTGAACAAGGGTTCCCTCTTCTCTACATCCTTTGCCAGCATTTGTTATCTCTTGTCTTTTTTATGATAGCCATTTTAACAGGCATGATGTGACACCTCATTGTGGTTTTGATTTGTATTTCCCTAATTATCTGTGGTGATGAACTCCTTTCTTTGTACCTAGTGGCCATCTGTATATCATCTTAAGAAAGAATGTATATTCAGGTCCTTTGCCAATTTTTTAATTGGACTGTTTGTTCTTTTGCTATTGAATTGTATGAATTACTATATATTTTCGATACTATCCCCTTATCAGATATATGGTTTGCAAGTACTTTTTCCCATTCCATGGTTGTCCTTTCATTTTGTTAATCATTTCTTTGCTGTGCAAAAGCTTTTTAGTTTGAGGTAGTTCCATGTGTTTGCTTTTGACTTTGTTGCTTGTGCTTTAGGTGTCATAACCAAAAAAAATCATTGCCAAGACCCATGTCAAAGAGCTTTCTTCCTATGAGATGTTTATTTTAATTTCACTGATTTATTGTTGCATATTTCTATTTTATGTAAATCTTGTATGGTTGTTGGGCTTCCTTTGTGGCTCAGCTGGTAAAGAAGCCACCTGCAATGCCGAAGACGTGGGTTTGATCCCTGGGTTGGGAAGATCCCCTGGAGAAGGGAAAGGCTACCCTCTCCAGTATTCTGGCTTGGAGAATTTTGGGTCTCAAAGAGTCAGACATGCCAGAGCTACTTTCACTTCACTATATGGCTGTTAATGCATTTAAATAAAGTCTTAATTTTTTTTTTCTACTTTGCCATGTTTAAATGCTGAGTCATTATGTGTTGTTTGGATATGTTGTGCAAAGTACACTTTTCTTTGTGTGTAATCAGTACTATGCTGTTCATATTTTCTAGTCTATTCATACTAAAAAATCAAGTTAATTCTCATCTTTAATGATGTTGATTTAAGTAACTAAAATTTAGGCTTATATATCTTTTCAGAAAAGAGGATCAAAAATGTTTATTTTCTGGTCTATGAGGCTGGTTATCCTCTTTTAAATCGATAACATAAAAAGATGAATATCAGCCTTATCTAGGTATAATTTGAACCCAATAAATTCCCTCATAATGTGTACAGTTTGGTGAGTCTTGACAAATCTAATACAGCTATGTAAATACTACTACAATCCAGATAAGAGTATTTCTATCATTCTGCAAAGTTCCATGTTCTTTTTTACATTAAATCCCATACCTTTCCAACTCTGCCTCCCTTCCACATACCCTCTGTCACTATTGCTCTATAGTTCTTTGTTTTCTAGAATTTCATATTAATAGAATCATAGGGCATATAATCTTAGGTCTAGCTTTCTTCTTTAGCCATAACACTTTTGAGGTTCATGTGATTGTTGCATTTATCAGAAGCTGTTTCTTTTTCTTTTTCTTTTTTTTTTTATTGCTGAGATATACTCTATCGTGTGGATATACCACAATATGTTTATTCTTTCCCTGATTGATGGGCATTTAGTCATTTTTTGCTTTAGGTACAGTGCTGTGCTGTGTGCCTCGTCATGTCCAACTCTTTGCAACACTGTAGACTGTAGCCCACCAGGCTCCTCTGTCCATGAGGGTTCTCCAGGCAAGAATACTGGAGAGGGTTGCCATGCCCTCCTCCAGGGGACCTTCCCAACCCAGGTATCGAACCCAGGTCTCCCGCATTGCAGATGGATTCTTTACCACCTGAGCCACCATTGTGGTATGGTGGAATATATATGGTGTCTGTCCACAGCTTCTGAAACAGAGGTTAAAAAATTTAGCCTTTTTTGTGTGCAGGTGTTAGGAATTTCTTTTGTGTTAAGGAATGTCTTTGTATGTTAATGAGATGACTCATGCTGGGGGAACCCAAGATAGAAAGCATCAGTGTGGGGACCGGTCGCCAGAAAAGACTATGTGATCAGTTGCTGTTCAATCACTCAGTCATGTCCGACTTTTGCGTCCCCATGGACTGCAGCACACCAGGCTTCCCTGTCCTTCACCATCTCCCAGAACTTGCTCAAATTCATGTCCATTGAATCAGTGATGCCATCCAACCATCTCATCCTCTGTCATCCCCTTCTCCTCCTGCCTTCAATGTGATCAGTTGGTTGGGCATTTCAGCAGCTTAACCTTCAAGGATGAAAGGGGCTTCAGAGATTGAGTTCAGTCATGTGGCAAATATTTAATCAGTCATGCCAACATAATGAAATCTTGATGAAAACTCTGGACAGGAGGTTTGGTTTAGATTCCTGGTTGGTGATCACACTGATTATGTGCTGGGAAGGTGATGCTCCCTAACTCCATAGGCAGAGGCACAGAAGGTCCTTGTCCTAGACTCTCCCAGACCTTGCCCTAAGTATCTCTTATGTTTAAATATTCTGAAATTTATTCTTTATGATAAAACTGCACTCATAAGCAAAGCACTGTCCAGGAATTCCATGAGCTGTTCTCATGAATTAGAGCACCTGAAGACATCATAGGATTCTCTGAATTTACAGCTAGATTGTCATGATTGTGATAGCCCTGAAATTTGCAGCTGGTATTTGAAGTCAGGGCAGTCTTATGGAAGACTAAACCCTTAAACCTGTGCAGTCTGATTCTAACTTCAGGTATTCACTTGGGGCAGAAATGAAATAAATATTATAAAGGAAACTTCTATGAATATTCATATACAAGTCTTTGTGTAGATATAGTTTTTATTTCTAAGAGTGGGATTACTAGGCTTTATGGTAAATTTTATAAGAAACTGCCAGACTGTTTTCCAAGTGACTGTATTATTTTGCATTCTCCCCAGGATTTTATGAGAATTCTAGTTACTCAACATCCTTGCCGACCTTTGATATTATTTGTCTTTTGAATTTTAGCTATTCACACAGGTGTCTAGTAGTATATCATTGTAGTTTTAAATTCATAGTGGGAAGTGAAAGTGAAAGTTGCTCAGTCCAAGCATCACCCTCAATGGTGAAAAATTGAAAGCATTTCCCCTGAAATCAGGAACAAGACAAGGGTGCCCACTCTCACCACTACTATTCAACATAGTTTTGGAAGTTTTGGCCACAGCAATCAGGGCAGAAAAAGAAGTAAAAGGAATCCAGATAGGAAAAGAAGAAGTGAAACTCTCTCTGTTTGCAGATGACATGATCCTCTACATAGAAAACCCTAAAGACTCTACCAGAAAATTACTAGAGCTAATCAATGAATACAGTAAAGTTGCAGGATATAAAATTAACACACAGAAATCTCTTGCATTCCTATACACTAACAATGAGAAAACAGAAAGAGAAATTAAGGAAACAATACCATTCACCATCGCAACAAAAAGAATAAAATACTTAGGAGTATATCTACCTAAAGAAACAAAAGACTTATACATAGAAAACTATGAAACACTGATGAAAGAAATCAAAGAGGACACAAACAGATGGAGAAATATACCGTGTTCATGGATTGGAAGAATCAATATTGTCAAAATGGCTATACTACCCAAAGCAATCTATAGATTCAATGCAATCCCTATCAAACTACCAACGGCATTTTTCACAGAACTAGAACAAATAATTTCACAATTTGTATGGAAATACAAAAAACCTCGAGTAGCCAAAGTAATCCTGAGAAAGAAGAATGGAACTGGAGGAATCAATCTGCCTGACTTCAGACTCTACTACAAAGCCACAGTCATCAAGACAGTATGGTACTGGCACAAAGACAGAAATATAGATCAATGGAACAGAATAGAAAGCCCAGAGATAAATCCACGAACCTATGGTCAACTTATCTTTGACAAAGGAGGCAAGGATATACAATGGAAAAAAGACAACCTCTTTAACAGGTGGTGCTGGGAAAACTGGTCAACCACCTGTAAAAGAATGAAACTAGAACACTTTCTAACACCATACACAAAAATAAACTCAAAATGGATTAAAGATCTGAATGTAAGACCAGAAACTATCAAACTCCTAGAGGAGAACATAGGCAAAACACTCTCCGACATAAATCACAGCAGGATCCTCTATGACCCACATCCCAGAATTTCAGAAATAAAAGCAAAAATAAACAAATGGGACCTCATGAAACTTAAAAGCTTTTGCACAACAAAGGAAACTATAAGCAAGGTGAAAAGACAGCCCTCAGATTGGGAGAAAAGAATAGCAAATGAAGCAACAGACAAAGGATTAATCTCAAAAATATACAAGCAACTCCTCCAGCTCAACTCCAGAAGAATAAATGACCCAATCAAAAAATGGGCCAAAGAACTCAACAGACATTTCTCCAAGGAAGACATACAGATGGCTAACAAACACATGAAAAGATGCTCAACATCACTCATTATCAGAGGAATGCAAATCAAAACCACAATGAGGTTCCATTATACGCCAGTCAGGATGGCTGCTATCCAAAAGTCTACAAACAATAAATGCTGGAGAGGGTGTGGAGAAAAGGGAGCCCTCTTACACTGTTGGTGGGAATGCAAACTAGTACAGCCACTATGGAAAACAGTGTGGAGATTTCTTAAAAAGCTGGAAATAGAACTGCCATATGACCCAGCAATCCCACTTCTGGGCATACACACCAAGGAAACCAGATCTGAAAGAGACACGTGCACCCCAATGTTCATCGCAGCACTGTTTATAATAGCCAGGACATGGAAGCAACCCAGATGCCCATCAGAAGACAAATGGATGAGGAAGCTGTGGTACATATACACCATGGAATATTACTCAGCCATTAAAAAGAATTCATTTGTATCAGTTCTAATGAGATGGATGAAACTGGAGCCCATTATACAGAGCGAAGTAAGCCAGAAAGATAAAGACCATTACAGTATACTAACACATATATATGGACTTTAGAAATATGGTAATGATAACCCTATATGCAAAACAGAAAAAGAGACTCAGATGTATAGAACAGACTTGTGGACTCTGGGAGAAGGCAAGGGTGGGATGTTTCAAGAGAACAGCATTGAAACATGTATATTATCTAGGGTGAAACAGATCACCAGCCCAGGTTGGATGCATGAGACTAGTGCTCGGGCCTGGTGCACTGGGAAGACCCAGAGGGATCGGGTGGAGAGGGAGATGGGAGGGGGGACTGGGATGGGGAATACATGTAAATCCATGGCTAATTCATTTCAATGTATAACAAAGACTACTGTAATGATGTAAAGTAATTAGCCTCCAACTAATAAAAAAACAAACAAACAAACAAAAAAAAACAAAAAGCCTTAGATTGTACAAATAGCAATAGGCCAATTTCTCTAGAGAAATAAAATGTAAATACAAATATATTTAGAAGGCAATAAAAGGCTTTATCTGGTTTCAAAAAAAAAAGAAAGAAAGTTGCTCAGTCATGTCCAACACTTTGTGACCCCATGGACTATACAGTCTGTGGAATTCTCCAGGCCAGGATACTGGAGTGGGTAACCTTTCTGTTCTCCAGGGGATCTTCCCAAACCAGGGACTGAACCCAGGTCTCACACATTGAAGGTGGATTCTTTACCAGCTGAGCCACAAGGGAAGCCCAAGAATGCTATAGTGGGTAGCCTATCCCTTCTCCAGCAGATCTTCCTGACCCAGGAATTTAACCAGGGTCTCCTGCATTGCAGGCAGATACTTTACCAACTGAACTATCAGAAACAATGCATAAACTGGAGCAGATAACCCAAGTTTGTCCAGAATGTGAACTCAGGACCTCTCGCATCTGAAGCTAGAATCATACCCCTAGACCAATGAGTCACCCCTTTTAAATTCATATTTCCCTAATTAAACCAAATAAAACTTTAAAATCCACTCTATCAATGATAGTTCCATATGTTATTTAATTTTTAACCCACTGTACTTGTATAGATATAGATACATGTTTGTGTCCTAAATTTGTGGATAGTTGCTATAAAACCATATTTTTTCACATTTCTGCATTGGAGATATACTTTAGGGGTATTTCCTTCTTTAAGTTATTTAAAAGTCTTTGGAAATTCTTTCAACTTGTTGATTGTAAGTCCTCAATGTTTTTTTAAAGTAACCTAATTTCCCTACCGTTGGAATATATCACTTCATTCCTTAAGAAATTGTTTTTTTTTCTCCTCTTTCTTTACCCCCTGCCTCTCCCCACCCCGCTCCCCTGCCTGGGTCCTTGAGACTTTAGCAGATAATGCTATATTTTTTGGTCCTATCTTGTATCTTTTTTCACATTTTTCTTTAACATTTTTGACATGAAAGTAGTTACTTCTTGTTTTTAATTTTCTACAATTAAAAAATAAATTTCTATATGGCAGAAACCAACACAATATTGTAAAGCAATTATCCTCCAATTAAAAATAAATAAATTTAAAACAAACAAAATTTTAAAAGGCATTTCTAAGCTAGTTTGACCTAAATTAGTTGGTGAATCTGATTTACTGCTCTTGATATCCTAAAGAAAATGAAGGGTAATTTAAACTGACATGGATATCATAAACATGAAGAAAGAGTATTACTAATCTGCTAAGAATAATTCCTACTTTCTTTAAAATAGTGCTTAGTTTACCCCTTATTATGTCTATGGAATTTTTTCCCATTTTTTTATGAATTGAAATTAATGTTAGATGGTATTTGAGAAATGATGGTAGATGAATGGTTCTGCAGTTTTGAAATTGTCCCCAACTCATTCTGAGAGCCAGCCCCTTCCATAAGACTCAAATCAGTAGTTGTAGTAACTGGTGCAAGCCAACTGCTGTAGGAATGTGGGAGGGTGTGTGCTGGTGGACAGGGAAATGGTAAAATAATTTTTAAATTAATTAATTAATTTTAATTGTAGGATAATTACTTTACAATATTGTGGTGGCTTTTGCCATACATCAGTGTGAATCAACCACAGGTGTACATGTGTCCTTCCATCTTCAACCCCCTCTTCCACAGCCCTCCCCATCCCATCCCTCTGGGTTGTCCCAGAGCACCGGCTTTGAGTGCCCAGCTTCATGCATCAAACTTGCACTGGTCATCTGTTTTACATATGGTAATATACATGTTTTAATGCTATTCTCTCAAACCATTCCACCCTCACCTTCTCCCACAAAGTCCAAAAGTCTGTTCTTTACATCTGTGTCTCTTTTACTGTCTTGGATATAGGGTCATTGTTATTGTCTTTCTAAATTCCATTTATATGCATTCATATACTGTATTGGTGTTTCTCTTTCTGACTTGCTTCACTCTGTATAATAGGTTCCAGTTTCATCCACCATTCTTTTTTATAGTTGAGTAATATTCAATTGTGTATATGTACCACAACTTCCTTATCCATTTATCTGTAGATGGACATCTAGGTTGCATCCATGTCCTGGCTATTGTAAACAGTGCTGCAGTGAACATTGGAGTTCACGTGTCTCTTTCAATTCTGGTTTCCTTGGTGTGTGTGCCCAGCAGTGGGATTGCTGGGTCATATGGCAGTTCTATTTCCAGTTTTTTAAGGAATCTCCACACTGTTCTCCATAGTTTTCCTTAGAAGGGGAGAATTTTAATTTCTCAGATACTAAATAAATGTTTAATGAAAGATTTCTTGGAGGTGGAAGTAGAAGAAAGTGGCAACCAGAAGTAGAATTGGGTAGCCATGAAAATGTTATTTTGTTAACTTACAAGGAATTCAAGTTAGTAATTTAATGAATTCAAGATTTTATTAAATATGCTATTTTCATTTTTACTTTTTTGCATTTTTACTTACTTTTACTAAATAAAACTCATAATGAGTTGATTGTATGGATTATGCTGCAGTTGAGATTTTGGAGAGGAGAGTTTTTTTCTTGGGCTCCAAAATCACTGAAGATGGTGACTGCAGCCATGGAATTAAAAGAGGCTTGCTCCTGGGAAGAGAAGCCATAACCAACCTAGACAGCATATTAAAAAGCAGAGACATTACTTTGCCAACAAAGGTCCGTCTAGTTAAAGCTACGGCTTTTCAAATAGCCATGTATGGATGTGAGAGTTGGACCATAAAGAAAGCTGAGTGTTGAAGAATTGATGCTTTTGCACTGTGGTGTTAAAGATTCTTGAGAGTCCCTTGGACTGTAGGGAGATCAAACCAGCCAATCCTAGAGGAAATCAGTCCTGAATATTCATTGGAAGGACTGATGCTGAAGCTCCAATACTTTGGCCACTTGATGGGAAGAACTGACTCATTGGAAAAGACCCTGATGCTGGGAAAGACTGAAGGCAGGGGGAGGAGAAGGGGACGACCAAGGATGAGATGGTTGGATGGATGGCATCACTGACTAGATGGACATGAGTTTGAGCAAGCTCCAGGAGTTGGTGACGGACAGGGAGGCATGGAGTGTTGTGGTCCATGTGTTTGCAAAGAGTGGGGCAAGACTGAGCTACTGAACTGAACTGCAAGTATTAAGCAGTACATTAGAAAGGTCAAAATCATTGAGGTAGAGCCTCTCAAGCAGGTGCAAGCAAACTGTAGGCAAAATACCCATTGAAACTTCTCTTTGATGCTAACTTGGAGTCTTAATTTTATCCCATCGATGTGCATCTAACAGTGTGACAGATGTGAGGTGGTACTAGAAAGAAGGCAGGGAAGAATTTTGAGAGAGTTCCAGTTGGATGTTGTCATTATCCTGTGGTATAAACTTTGGCAAAGTCAGTTTTATCATCTGTAAAAAGGTGAAAAAATAGTGGTAAAGTTATGATAAAGACTGGGTGTATGTATGGTATTGTGTAGGCTTAAATTTATGTTCAAGTGCTTGGAAAAGAATCTAGAACATTGTTTAACATTTTGTGGGTAATTTTCTTCACATTTATTATATATATTATGCAAGCGCACACACACACACAAACACACACATACATCTAAAAAACCTGGATATCATATTATAGATGCTTTGTGCATTTATTTAAAATTTTACAAAAGGTATATATGTTTATTTAAAATAATCTATGAATCTACAAAACTTACAAATATATTTTTTTGAAAATAGAAAAAAAGTAAAGAAGAAAATACAAATTAATGATATTTTTTCCTACCTAGAGACAACGATTGTTAATATGTAGTTGTATTTGTTTCCAGTCTGTCCTCTATGCAAGTAAATGCATAAATGTTTTGGTTCACAAACTGCAGTCACATCATATATTCTGTTTAGAATATATCCTGTTTCATTCACTTAATGCTACAAAATGAGTGTTTGGATACCTTCTGTTGCTGTTTCATGATTGTGGAAGCCCCTTGGAGCTGTTATGGGGCCAGGGAGTTGACACTTGTCTGAAGAGGTTGTGAGAAGACCATGCTCATGCTAACTTAAATTGTAAGAGATACTTGGAAAATTGGCCAATTTTGAGCTTCCTGTTAGGTCACTTTTTTAAATTAGGGAAAGTTTTTCAAACCAAACTATGAACTGATGGATCTGACCTGGATCCCAGGGTTTGGCCTCACTGTAATTTATTTTTGACATTTCTGAAGTTATTGCTGCCTGTAATAGCAACAGTCCCAGAAATATGAATAGGAATACCCATTAGGGAAGTGAGTTTCTTTGGTCAATGTTTCTTGAATGTCATAGCTGGGGAAAAAACAGTTAAAGCAGCCTCAGTGATTTCTGCTTGCCCAAGCAAAAGATGTGTATTGTGAAAGTCAGGCATCTACTCAAATCGAGCGCCTACAATGTGCAAGTTACTGTGTACCCCAGGGATACAGAATGTTAAATTCTTTTCCTGGAAAACTCACAATCTACCGTGTGTGATGAAATACTGACAGATAATTACAGTGGAAGGTGATACCTTACATTTCTGTTGTTCACCAGGAAATAGCATCAAAAAGAAACCAGGATTCGTGAGTGGTTTTGACAATATTTTAAATATTTTTCTGGGCTTGAATGAAAAGAGAGTATTGTGAACTTAAAACATTAGTTTCATTAAAAAATCAGACAGATTCTATTATTTTATTAAATATCCATTTTCTGTTTTATTTTAATGAATCCAGATAGTTAAGTAGAAATTTCATTGTAACACATTGTAAAACAGAGTCTTTACTTATGATGAGATTTTAGGGAAGTGGAAAGTGGCCAGTGAACACTAATTAATGATTAAGTTATTGTAATGACACAAAGACAAATTTCCTGACACTTTAAAATAATTATAAAGCCCACTCATTGCTGTACTGAAAAACTAATCCTAAGTATTCCCCCATCATTTTGTTTTAATTAGATTTTATTTATTTCCAATATCTTTTGAAGAAACTGAGAGAAGATCACAAATGTCTATTATGCAGCTACATCATTTGAACTTTTTTAAAGACAGAGTAATTCTTGATATGGCAGAAATCCACATGACTTCTGGCTTTCCTCAGTAAACTGATAGACAAATGGCAGCAATAACATCTTTAAATCTCTTTCTCAAATGCATCTCAGCTGTCACTCCTACAAATACAAGTTATACCACCATGTGTGTAATAACTGGGGAAAGTATTTCCAGGAAACAGAACAGAATCATCAAAATCCAATTCAGAAAAACACAAAACAAAAAGAATGTCCACAAACTTCAATCAATGAGGACTCAAACAACAACTTTTAGAAAAGACTATGAGTTGGTGATAGACAGGGAAGCCTGTCATGCTTCAGTCTATAGGGTCACAGAGGGTCAGACATGACTGAGTGACTGAACTGAACTGAACTGATGTACTGATTTAATTAAAGGCTATGTACTGTTTATCCTATAAACTAATATGACCGAAAATCTACATATCCTCTTTCTAGTCCTTGGCTTAGAAGAATAAATTAGCTTAGTGTCCATTGTTGCCTGAGATAGCATTAATTGAAAGTCCTTCACTGAGACCCTTATTTAAATGTACTGGAAATTTAGATGCTTAAATAAAGCCTTGAATTGGAAAACAGTAAGATGTGTGAATGTCAAAATTTTAAAAACCATTTGTCGAGGAGATGAACCAATTAGAAAAGATGCTGCCTGTTAATCAATGAATATGGTACTACTTGTGTCTACCAGCTTTTTTAGGTGTTTGTGAAATTTTGCCTGAGGGAGTATTTGCTCCCTCAGAGAATTAGAAGAGATTAGATTAATGGTAGGCAAATGAAAGCTTTTGCACAAAGAGGAGCAGTTTGTCAGAGGCTCTAGTGATTACCTCTTTGCATGTATACAAAGGATCAGCTTGGAAATAATTTTATTTACTTAGTAAATACTTATTAAATGTCTGTTGGGTGAACCTGGGAGTTCATCTATTAAACTTTTCCCATTATGTTCTCAAATTTATTTAAAATAAATGATAGAACTGGAATGAAATTTCAGGGTCACTTAACACCTTTTTTTTTTTTTCCAAATGAAGAAGTGATGCCCAGACTGATTAAGTAACATTTTTTTTTTTTTTTTTTAGCTATTTCTCATGTGCCAAGCATTTGTCTAGGTGCTGAGGACATAAAAAGCATGAGGACTCTCCTTCCAGGGAGTGCACATTTAAGAGCAAAGAGAGAGAAAATAAGTAACTAAGGAAACAAGATGCTTTCAGTAGTGATGAGAGCCAAGGAAATGAAGAAACAGTGGGATATGAAGGAGGAACTGTGACTGAGAATTGGCCACTTTTGAGTTGGTGTTTAAGGAAGTCTGCTTGAGGAGGTATCATTCATCTGTGAGCTGAATGAAAAGGAGAGGCCAGACTTACAAAGACCTGAGGTAGCCTTTTTAAGCAGAGGAACAAGTATGAAGACAGATTTGAGACTCGGGAAGTATAGAAGGCCTGGGTCACTTAGTTTGCAAACTAGCCCCTATACATGGAGGGCAACGAGAGACCAAAGAAAGAGGCAGAACTCTCCGGACTGGTAGATAACTGGCTGAATAAGCAAGGAATTTACATTTGGCTGGCAGCAGGACAAGTAGATTTCCATGCCTACCAGAAGCTTATAAGTTATATAGGAGCCTTCATTACATTTAGTTACATTTCCTGTACAGATGGTTATAGCAACACATTGCTCTCTCCAAGCTGTGTCCTTGGAACAGCTCCCACTGTGGGGACGGTGGGTGGACGGTACATTCCAAGGATAGGGGAGGAGGCAACGAGCTTCTGATTGCCCAGGTCCAGCTTGAGTGTCAACCAGTGGCGGTCTCATCCTCTCGATGACCTGTTTCAACAGTCTCTGGAGGGCAGGGAGGAAGTGGGAGGGGCTAGATCACAGAGGGCTTTCTAGTCTTGGTGAGAAGTTTGTTTTATATTCTAAGTTTTATGGAAATAGACATATTTATACTTATAATTATTGTATACTGTATATAGCAGGAATACATACATGACATGAGTGATAAGATATGATTTACATTTTTTGAAAGATTGTTCTGGCAGAAGGAGGATCACTTTAGGAGTCTATTTTAATCATGTAAAAGGTAATGACACTGTGAGTTATAGTACTAGATGTGAGTTTGAAAGAAGAGAATGGTTATAGGACTTATTTTGAACATCAAGGATGAGGCAAAGGGATCACAGTTGTCTCTTGGTTTTTATCTAAGTTGATAGTGATGCAGGTAAACCGAGATGGGTACACTGGGGGAAGACGAGGTGGTCTACATGTAGAAGAAATCAAGAATTCTGTTCTGGACTCGTGAACTATGAGATGTCTGTAGGCTACCTTCATGGAGATGTCTGGTGGGCTACTGGACTGTTGGATTATGAATCGGGGGCTGAATGAGGAGGTCAGCCCTAGAGACAGAAACTGGAAATGATATGCATACTGATGGTATTTGAAGCCCAAGTTCAAGATAAGATCTCTTATGGAGGGAGAACATATAGACAGAGATGAGGACTGAAGTCTAAATCCTGAGGCTCTTCAAAATTAAGATTTTGAGCACAGGGAATACCTAAGAATAAAGGTTGAGAAGCAATGGCCTTTACAAAGGAAAACAATAAAACAGGTGAGTTGAGGTCAAAGAAGTCAGGAGGTCCTCAAGTGACACTAAATCCCAGGTTACTCAACTTGTAGACAAGTACTATTTATATTGCCATGTGCATGCCTTCCTACTTCTGTTTATGTCTCATATATTACTGCAGAATAAAAAAAAGGAGAGTTGGGTCAAACACTGGCTAAATCTTTAACTTAATATCCTGCCTGGTGCCATTGCCTGATAGGCCTGTTTGATTTGTTTTGATCATACTTTGGTCGTATTTTTCTCATATATTTGAAACTGTGCTGTGCTTAGTAGCTCAGTCATGTCTGACTCTTTGCAACCCCATGGACTGTAGTCTGCCAGGCTCCTCTGTCCATGGGGATTCTCCAGGCAAGTATACTGAGTGGGTTGCCATGCCCTGCTCCAGGGGATTTTCCCAACCCAGGGATTGAACCCAAGCCTAAAGCATTGCAGGCAGATTCTTCACCATCTGAGCCACCAGGGAAGATTTCTTGAATTTAGAATGACTCTGGTCTATTCAGCCCTGATGATGGTCAAACTGGCTGATGTTTGGAACCAAAACGAGATGTTATTATTATTATTTTTTTCTTCTTGCACATGCCCTTCCTTCCCACTGTAATTATCTCCTTAATGGTACTTCACAGAAGGTAGCAGCTTCGTGTCTCAGTCTTTCTGACATCCAAACCCCAAACCTCAGGAAGAGCTTTATATATCTCTGCCCTTTGCTCGAATCAATTGCCAAATCTTGCTGCTTCACTTTATATTTGCAGCTTTCCCCCTCTCCCTCCACTGCTGCTCTTGTCTTTACCTGAATGATTCTTGTCATTGAAATACTTTGCCTATAAGTAGTCCATCTGTTCCACTTCTGCCTACTGCCTCTGTTCAAATGATCCTTTCTGTGGTTCTGGCATTTCCATTCTTACTCTTAAATCTTACATGGGCTTCCCATTCCCTTAAGAGTCAAGTTCACAATCCTTGCCCACATCATGTGGTCAGGGTCTGAGTGATTTTGTTTTTCTCATCCCATCTGTCATGTCTAGCTTCTTTCTTTTTTTCTAGGCTTTCACAATTCTCTTTTTCATAATTATTTCAAATTTTCCTTTAAGCAGACCCAGTCTTTTTAAAGGCTATTCAATATACAAGAAAATCAAGACAGTTTTTTTTGTCATTTCTTGCTGAAGGATATTTCAATTACTCATAATACAAGTTTAGCATATTAAATGTTTATCTAATAAAGTTATTATGCAATACACATCGAGTTATTTTATCTTGCAGCCCTTCTAAAAAGTGCCTATTCCAAGCCAAAAAGGCAGTGACAGAAAATGATCTAACGATGCCCTTCAGGCAGGTACAAAGGAAAACCTCTAAAAGTGTGGGGCTCTGCAATGAGCCACTGCAGTGAATGAAAAGATGTTCTTGATTACAAAGCACCTATTTTTACTCTGACCTTTGATTTTGTTAGACTGCATGAATATATAGGCTGCAGGATGCTCAAGCTAAAAAGGGGAACAGAGTTAGTAAGCACCAGTTGCCATGAGAGCAGAGACCTGTTTGTGTCACAGATCTTGGCAAAGATCAAACCGGAGATCAAAGGCTTTGATAAAATATGACTGAGCTTAGCGGCTCATCACCTCTTCCCACAAGCGGTGGGGCATAGTTTGCAACTGTCCGCTGCCCGAGGTGTGCGTCTAACAGGGAGTCCACATGAGAGCTGCTGGCTGGGAGTGAGGTCAACCTGGATGGTAATGATGATGATCAGGGCTGATA
The DNA here is from genome assembly GCF_023699985.2 of Odocoileus virginianus. NCBI lineage: Eukaryota > Metazoa > Chordata > Mammalia > Artiodactyla > Cervidae > Odocoileus > Odocoileus virginianus. The sequence continues at coordinate 32,202,441 of NC_069702.1, forward strand.
GAACAGTTGAGGTGCCAGGTTCCAGCAGGAGTTAACATAACAGATATGAAGGTACTAAAGCAGCCAAGCTTACTGTGATCTCAGACAGATGTGACAACAGCTGGAGAAAGCTGCAGGAGCAAAACAAGCGGCAGTGGCTTCAAAGAGAGCTGAAAGATTGCAGCTTTAGGTCAGTGATATTTGGGAAACTTTCAGAGAGAAGAGTTTGGGGGCATCTATTTTTCTGTCTCTGCCATTATTTTCAAAAGGCTTAAAGTTAGCCAACTCCGCCTATTCCTTATGCTGATACATACTACCTAAATACACACCTAAAAGGTATGTATTTACACGGGTCTAGTATAGGTGATAAATATTTGGCCTTCTCCATAAATATTTGTCAAAGGAAGAAAAGAAGGAAAAAGGGGAGGGAAAATTGGTTGGAGGGTAATACTTGCATGAACATTTCTAAGAGGTACTTGTAAGCTCAAGACTGGTATTGTAAGTAGGTAGCAGGCAAAATGGCAACATTTGAGGAAATAGATCTATCTCCTTATTTTCTCCCCCATACCTGTCTGTGAAATTTATACTGTTACTTATTCATTTCCAAGTGTCATGAATCTTTTCAGGCTTGAAGAGCTACTTATCAAAATGTAAATAACTCTTGTGAAGGAATGGATCTTAACTATATGTTTGATATACTTTAACTGACAATTAGTTAAATACATGGCCATTTTGGAAAGGGGCACAGACCAGTTACCTAGGTGGTTTCTCTACTCCAGATTTCAGGAGGAAAATCAATTTTGACGCACTTGGAAGAGTTAGGAGCCCCTCCTTTCTCCTATTTTATAATTCTGGATAATGCTAACACTGACAAAAATAATCTGGTATCACCTAGTGTTGCTGTATAAAGTGACTTGGAACCTGATTCAAATGGTACACCTGATTTATTCCATGGAGATATTTTGATCCTAATGTAAAGTGCAACACATTCAAACTAAGTACATATATATGCAATGGTATACACACAAATGAGCATGTGTGTGCATATTTGTAGTTGGGAAAGAGTTAAATTCAGAGGCATTTCTTTCAGCTTGTTAGTGCTGATCAAAAATTCACCCAGCTCAGATAGAGTTTCAGACACATATTTACTCAGGAAACAAACCTGGAGAATCAGCACCTCTAATGACACATTGAACTCTACAGCTAGACTCATTTTTCAGTCTTCCCCTTACCTCTTAACAGTTGTGGAAAAAAAATTTAGATTTACAAAATGGATGACAGAATCATTCCATTTCCAGAAGCAGCACCAGGGAATCTGGTTGGATTTCACTGTCCCTATTCTTTTCTAAAGACAGCCGAGAGCCTGGAAAGGTGCAGAAATTGATGTGCAGTGAGTGTAAATGCAAATTTCAAATAATTAGCCTCCTGTGGAACAATTCTTCACCTTCAACCAATATCCCAGTACTCTTCCTGTTCTTCTGATGAAGGCCAATTGGCCACGAGTTTGAATTGCTTGGAAAAATTCATTCAGGAAGGAAATGAAGAAACTGCGAGAAATGAATCATTTTTACTCATTGTTTTGCTACGTGTTAGTGACATGATGCTTTGGGAAATATTTAAACTTATGCCTAATTTGAGTTTTGGTTGCTGTGACCCTGTCAGTTGCTTCTCATTGTTTTTCCATTATCATACTCTAGGTGAGTCCAATTTGGATTCTGTTTTGGAAATGACTGAGACTGAATTTGCCCACTTTCTGCCTGAATTTTCCCAATGTTTATAACTGGCTTAGGTGGTTTAGGCTGTATTAAAAAAAATAAACTTCTGAGCATATTTGGTCAATACATTTATAATTCAGTGAAGGTAAATGTCTCAGTGAGTCAATTATTCAATATAGGCTCTGATGGGTGTCAGATCTCAGGATGATTCCCAGCTGTATCGCTCATAAGCTGTGGCTGCTGACAAATCATTTAATCCTACTACACCTCAGTTTCATCACATATAAAATGGATAGTACCCCAAGAATCTGTGGTGAGCATGAAATGAAATGGTGTATATAACACTCTTAGTTATTATTTAACACTTTACAATATATAAACTAGATGATGGGCTATGATGGCTGTGTCCAATAGAAGTATAACGCAAGCCACATTGTTGTTCCGCCATTCAGTCGTGTCTGACTCTTTGCGACCCCCATGGTCTGCAGCGTGCCAGGTACCCTGTCCTTCACTATCTCCTAGAGTTTGCTCAAACTCATGTCCATTGAGTCGATGATACCATACAACCATTTTGTCCTCTGTTAATCCCTTCTCCTCCTGCCTCCAATCTTTCCCATCATCAGGGTCTTTTCCAATGAGTCGGCTCTTCACACCAGTTGGTCAAAGTATTGGAGCTTCAGCATCAGTCCTTCCAATGAGTACTCAGGGTTGATTTCCTTTAGGATTGACTGGTTTGATCTCCTTATTGTCCAAGACACCCTCAAAAGTCTTCTCCAGCACCACAGTTCAACGGCATCAATTCCTCTGACGCTCAGCCATTTTTATTGTCCAGCTCTCACATCCATACTTAACTACTGGAAAAACCATGGCTTTGACTATACAGACCTTTGTCAACAAAGTAATGTCTTTGCTTTTTAATATCCTGTCTAGGTTTGTCGTAGCCTTTCTTCCAAGGAGCAAGCATTTTTTAATTTCATATCTAATTTAAAATTTTACAGTAGCTCCATTAAAAAAGTGAAAAAGATGAAATTAATTTTGACAATATATTTTATGTACTCCATTATGTCCAAACATCACTTCAACTTTTAATCTATAGGGAAATTATAAAAAAGCTATTTTATGTCTTTTCCCTCATTACCATGTTCTATCTGGTGTGTGTTTTATACTTCCAGCACACTTCGATTTGGGTTATAAATTTTCAGCAGATAATATAAAGAGTAGTTCTGGCAAACCAGTGAAGCTGTGTTTAGCTAAAACCTATTTTACCCTGCTTTGGTTTATAAGTTAAAATGAATTAAAATTTGCATTTCTCTGATAGTGATGTTGAGCATCTTTTCATGTGTTTGTTAGTCATCTGTATGTCTTCTTTGGAGAAATGTCTGTTTAGTTCTTTGACCCATTTTTTTGATTGGGTCATTTATTTTTCTGGAATTGAGCTGCAGGAGATGCTTGCATATTTTTGAGATTAAAATTCTTTGTCAGTTGCTTCATTTGCTATTATTTTCTCCCATTCTGAAGGCTGTCTTTTCACCTTGTTTATAGTTTCCTTCATTGTGCAAAAGCTTTTAAGTTCAATTAGGTTCTATTTGTTTATTTTTGCTTTATAGCATTGAAACATGTATATTATCATATGTGGAATAGATTGCCAGTCCAGATTTGATGCATGAGATAGGGTGCTCAGGGCTGGTGCCCTGGGATGACCCTGAGGGATGGGATGAGGAGGGATGTGGGAGGGAGGGTCAGGATGGGGAACACATGTATACCGTTGGCTGACTCATGTGAATGTATGGCAAAAACCACCACAATATTGTAAAGTAATTAGCCTACAAATAAATTTTTTAAAAAAGACTAAGAACAAAAGAATTAAAATTAAATAAAATTAAAAGTTCAATTTTTTAGTTGCAGAAGCCACATTTCCACTGTTTATTGGCCACGTGTGCCTGGTGGGTAATGGTATTGGACTTCCCAAGGCTAGAAAGACCTGATAGAAGGAAATAAGTGTCCAGAGCACAGGCGCTTGAGCCTTCATCTGCCTGATCTTATTAAAAGCCCTAGCTTCCCACTTGTCTCTGCTCTATTTTTCCTACTCTTGAGCCTAAAAAAGAGGACAATAAGTTGTTGCTTCTTGACAACCATCTAGGTCAATCATATATTGGAAGAGACGGCAAAGAAAGTTGAATTTTATGTCGGTATTTGTTGCTCAGAGCAGACTTCCTGCTTTGAGAGGACCTCCCTGGAGGGCAGAAGCAGGGATATTAGCAATGGGCGCCAGGATAATGATCACATGTAATCCTATAATCGTCACTGGCCACAACCCAGGCAGGGCCATCATAAATGAAACCAGTCTAGCAATGAACCCAAGAGAGAATATTATTGTGACTGATTTTTTGCTCTTGGGAGGTCAGGTTCAGCTGCAGTGGGTGATGACTGTGAAGCTGGGAGTTCTTGTAAAGCAGGGCAGATTTATAGCAGTGTCCTGATTGCAGCAGCAGTGAAATAGATACACCTGTTTAAGGAAGCCTTCTCTAACCCTGTGGCAAAGGAAATGCAAATATGTCAAAAGTACAGTCCGTGTATCTTCTATTTATGGTTAGTCTAGTTGAGGAGATAAGACACAGGAAGAGAGAGGTTTTAATTATATTTGAGATAAAAGTGCACAACAGTATTAGAAAAATGATAAACTAGAATAAGATGAATTACAAAATTAATGATACAATAGTAAGGGATGTTGGAGGTCACATGAAAGGAGATTGTTATGAACTGGGTTCATCTGAGAAGGCAGTCAAACCTGAATTCTTTCTTGAAGGATTTTTTTTTTCCCCCAGAGTAACAGTATAGATTGAATAGAAGTACTAGGTCAGAACAATGTAGGATTTGCTTGCTAGTATGGAGAATTCAGAAGTGAATTGTTGGAGCCAAAAATATGAATAGGTCTGTTCAATATGCTTTTTTCTCTAGACAATGGACAGCTTTTGAAGGTTTGAGTGACAGTATCAAAAAAATTGATTTTGTAGGAATGTAACTGTTAGAATGACACACTGGTAGCAGAATTTTATAGTTTCCTGAGGTATTTGAATTTATTATTTAACAAAATCCTCATTAATAACTGTGTGAGAAAGTCAGGCAGTGTAATTATCTTCTTTTTACAGAAAAAGATGCTAAGAATCACAATTAAGTTAGTTGCTCAAAGTCACATGGCTAGTGAGTTGGTGGAGGGAACTAGAATCCATGTATCCTCACATTCAGTCTGGGTTCAATATCTCTAATATATGCCAGTATATCTTTTAGAGGTGTGTGCCTGCTAAGTCATTTCAGTTGTGTCTGACTCTTTACACCCCTATGGACTGTAGCCCAGCAGGCTCCTCTGTCCATGGGATTCTCCAGGCAAGAATACTGGAGTGGGTTGCCATGCCCTCCTCTAGGGGATCTTCCCAACCTAGGAATCAAACCTACGTCTCTTACGTCTCTTGAATTGGCAGGTGGATTCTTTACCACTAGTTCTACCTGGTAATCCCATCTTTTAGAGGTAGAGCTTCTTAAAAATGATGAAATGTCCCTGGAGATTCATGTTCTTTTTGATCTACCAAGTAGGTCTATTGAAAGGGATTGCTTGATTTGGACTATCCCTGGGCAATATTATCAATAAGTGAAGCTGGCCATCGGTGTTTTCAGTTCCTTCAATTTTTCAACCACACTAAGCCCAAATTCATCATGTCTCAATAATATAACCAGAATGGTTAGGGCCTCCTATTGCTGGGGCAAAACTCCTACCTTCCTGACCATTTTGTGGACTTAAAATGTATCTGTTTTGTGTCTCATTTTTTCTGGAAGTGCCCAGAAGTTTCTAGCAGAGGATGGTTAAGAGTTAATTTGTATTAACTTATGCTAGTATTTTAATGAACTCATTTATTGCTTTCCTTTATAATAATGCTAAAACCCTTCAAATGCTAAGGGGAGGATTTTATTTCATGACATTTTGAAGTATGAGTCAGTAGAAATATTTTTATCCCTCTGTTCCTGCTCAGGGTGGTCTCCTTTCTTTCCCACGAGTACCCCATTTTATACCACTTAGGAAAGTGAAAGTGGAAGTTGCTCGGTCGTGTCCGACTCTTTGTGAACCCATGGACTATACAGTCCATGAAATTCTCTAGGCCAGAATACTGGAGTGGTAGCCTTTCCCTTCTTCAGGGGATTTTCTCAACCCAGGGATCGAACCCAGGTCTCCCATACTGTAGGTGGCTTCTTTACCAGCTGAGCCACAAGGGACGCCCCATACCACTTATGAGTTCTGATCAAATGCCAGCCTGTGTCCAGGCTCCATTCAAGGAGCTTTTCACCCATTAGTTTCCCACCTCTAACTACCCTGCATGTTAGCTATGAACATCTGGTATTCCTCTGGATTCAAAGTTCAGTGAACTTTCCAAGTGACAGCTGCTCCAGGTTCTTCTCAGCCTAATTGTTTAAATTCAGAGGGCTACAATCCAGTTTTCAATTTTTTTTTTCATTTTTCTTTTTGGCTGTGCTGGGTCTTCGTTTCCTTGCATGGGCTTTCTCTAGCTGTGGAGAGCGGTGACTACTCTAGCTGTATGCAAGCTTCTCATTTCATTTCAATTGCTTCTTTTGTTGCAGAACACGGGCTCTAGAGTGCTTGGGTTTCAATAGTTGCTGCACGTAGGCTCAGCGGTTGTGACTTGTTGGTTCTAGGGGGCACAGGCTTCAGGAGTTGCCACACAGGGACTCATTATTTGTGGCTCTCGGGCCCTAGAGTGGGCAGGCTTCAGTAGTTATGGCTCACAGGCTCAGTTGCCTTTTGGCATGTGGAATCTTCCCAGACCAGGAATCAAACCCATGTACCCTGTATTGGCGGGCAGATTCTTATCCACTGTGCCACTAGAGATGTCCCAGTTTTCAATTCTTACTACCAGTTTCTACGACTATATCCAAAGCTTCCCTGGTGCCTCAGACCGTAAAGAATCTGCTTGCAATTCTGCTTGTAATTCTTTGATTGAAACCCTGGATTCAACCCAGGGTTTAGAAAATCCCTTGAAACAGGAAATGGCCACTCACTCCAGTATTCTTACCTGAAGAATTCCATGGACAGAGGGGGCTGGCAGGTTCCATCCTTGGAGTTGCAAAGAGTTGGACACGACTGAGTGACTAATACTTTCACTTCACTCTTTCATATCCAAAGCAGCCATATCCTCATATGGCCTGATCTGCTACTCTTGAAGTTTTTTTTCTTTCTCATGGGCAATATCCTTTGGTGATAGATACAAGGTCTTCCAACTAAAAAAAATTACTACCAGCATTCATTATTCTTCAGTCTCACTGCTGGTAAACTGGTATTTCTGCTAAAAGCTAAGTTCATCCATGTTAATGCTTCTTGACTAGTAAAGTTGGCCACCCTCTGAGGTCTCATCAGTGGTTTTGCTTTTACTAAAGGTTTACCATTGAAGCTTCCTATTTCTCCTCTTTTCCATTGGTCTCATTCCATTGGCGGATACAAGTCAACAAGCAAGGTTCTTCCTTGAAGGTTATAATTCTACCAAGACAATCAAGAATAGATTGATACCTCGAAGAATAAACTCTCTTTATTTCAGAAGTAGCAGAATATTATTCCAGATGTGTTTTGTTTGATTCACAAGGCATTATTTATTTATTTAAAAAATTAGCCAACACTAAAAACATTAGACAAATTCACATAACCCTATAGATTTTTCCTGTTAAAAAGTTTGTATATTTGGCTACATTGGGCTCACATCCCCACATGGTAACATTTGACCATAATTGAATATTAGTTATCCTCTTTCTCTGATTTACCAAAGCTTCCATTATGCATACAATATATGCATTGCCAGTTATGTGTGGTCTACTTCACCCATTAGTATTTCTGTGACTTCTCTGTTCCTTATTAGCAGGGAGTCTTAGAAATTATTTTACTTTTTGTAATTCAGTTAGGATCTTTAATACAATGCCTGGCATGTAGGAAGTATTTGTTACTTGATAAGTGGTTTTACTAACCCCTCCACTCTATAGCTGTTGTTACTGTTTGTGTGATATCACTATTACTACTCTCTACATCCTCCAGATCCTCAATAGAGGAGTATAACCCTATAATCCTCAATGCCTTCAGTTCCTGAGGGGAGGGGAAACACCAGATTATTAAATCTTGCTGAGCCAGCAGAGCTATTAGCCTGATCATCTTTTAAATTATAGTTAATGCTCTGTGCTGACCTTTAGATGCTATCCTCACCTTGAAATGGTCACTTAAAACTATAGTGTCTCATCTCAATTGGTGCAAAGATTATCTTTGATCTTGTTGGGGGTGATATGTTGTACCCTGATCCTCCTTCAGGACTGAAGGACTTTTTCTTCAGCTTCTGGGAGTGCTGCTCTCTGATAGATCTCTGTTGGGAATGGTCCTCAGCTAAAGAGAGCTGCCTTGATAAAATAAATGATGCCCCTTCACAGGGGCAACTTATATCCACATCAAGTTCTAGAAAGAGCAAAGGCTTCACTTGCTCTCCCCACTGGGGATGATTTCTAAGGGCCATCTTAGCTTTAGAGTTTCCATGATTTCAGCTGAGGCCTTGGTTGAGAATGTACTGTAACCCAGCCTCTTCCTTTTCTTCCCCTCCAAGTGTTAATATCTAGGGCACTCCCTAGCAAATTCTGTTTTGGAGCCTACTCTCCAGGAAACCTGAGCAACTGCAAATGTTTACACTTAGGAGTCCTAATTAAATGTGTGGATTACTCTAGATTTTGCACATTCTGAGTGTGCATATAATCTAGAGAGTTGAACAATATCCTGTGGTTGAAATAATTCTATGGTGATTGTAGAAAGAGGACAGAACACTAACATGTATATGAGAACACTCAAACTAGAGCTATAGATGATGGTTTCTAAATAAATGAGATTATAAGATAGTAATTTTTAACAGAACAACTACATCTATGAAGTAGTTCTGTGTTGAATTTATTTTGGCTTGTGTGTTTATAAAATTCTATTATTATAGTAATAAAAGAGTAGTAACTTTTAAAACATAAATTGAACTTTTCATGTGTATATTTGAATCTTATTAACACTTAAAGGGGATTCTGCCCTGGGTATTTTGCTCCCTGACATTTACACTGAGTATGTTTTCCAGAAAGTACAGTGATTAAAAAGAGATGAAAAAAAGTTTGCTCTCTTTCTCTCTCCTTGCTGTATTAGAAAACAGTGAAATGTTTTTCACCATATTGAAATCTTTCATTGCCAACTTACTTTTTATGAAGGAATTGCTTTTTGCTTGAAAAATTAGAACTTTTAAAATAAAAAATGGAAATGATATGATTTAATAGGGTTTTAGTTACTTAATAAAAAAGAGGGTAATAGATACAATAATATCTCTCTTAATAGGAGATAATGAGCAACATGGTGGACTTTGTTAGCAAAATTTCATTAGTGTAGTATTATTAGTTTGGTGAGAAGGGAATACTCCACTTATTTGAGTAACACCAAGGTTGTATTTCCTGGAAATCTGGGTTTTATTACAAATGATATTATTTGAAATAATTAGCCATACAAAAATGTTGCAAATGGGAATTAAGCTCCAAGAGAACCTCATTTTTATTATATCATAAAATAAATTTTTACTTTCTCATTCACTGTGGTAATGACCTCACCCTCACTCTCTCTTCAAACCTCAAATTCCATCTCCTCTTCTTTTATTCAGGAAGAAAACTAACCAATCTCTTCTCCAACAAATTTCCAAAACATACCTGGATGTCAGCCCACACCTTGACATTCCTCATGTTGGGTTCAATGGCTGCTCTCTGTTGTTGTATGTGGGCAATCTCTCTGGCCAGGCACAGCATTTCATTGGCTCCTGCCTACTCAAGAGCTCTGCTCTGGTGGCATTCTCCCTCTCTCTCCTTAACCAGTTATTCCTCTCCTGAATAATTCTAATCAGCATACAAATTTGTGATTATCCTCCCTTGACCCATTGTCCTTCAATCACTGCCATATTGCTCTGATCTCTTTGAAAGCAAGCCTCAAAGAATTCTCTACTTGCTTTCTTCATTTTTTCCATTTCCAATTCTCCCTTTAACCCATTTCCACTAGTCTCTACTGAAACTCCACTAAAAATGAATATAATAGTCAGTTTCCATCTGGTCAGGTCAGTGATCTATTTTCTGTCCTTGTCCTACTTAAAATATGTTTCTTTTATTGAATACACAGAGCCACACTCTCCTGGGTTTTTTTTTTTCAACAGCTCTGCCAGCCTTTCCTCAATCTCCTCATTGACTATTGATCCTGGTGCCAGTCTCTAAATGTGCAATGGCAGTTTAGTTTTGGCTCTCTCCTTTCTTCAGACCTTCTTCTAGGTGAGCTCATTCAGTTGTGTGCATGCACTGCTAAGTCGCTTCAGTCGTGTTGGACTCTTTTAGACCCTATGGACCATAGCCCACCAGACTCCTCTGTCCATAGGATTCTCCAGGCAGGATTATTGGAGTGGGTTGCCATGCTCTCCTCCAGGGGATCTTCCTGACCCAGAGATCAAACCCTGGTCTCATGCATCTCCTGCAGTGGCAGGCAGATTCTTTACCACTGCGAGACCTGGGAAGACCAATTATAATGTACACAGAATTATTGACAGTTGAACAAATTCTGTGTTCTCATTATTTGCACATCAAATTTCTACAAACATGTGTTCAATTGTTACTATTTCTACTTAAATTATAATGACAATATTTAATGGTTCTATATAGTAGTTCTGTAACTATGTAAAAGTAGACCATCTTTTTTTTTAATTAAAATATTTTAATTAGATAGTTTATCTCTTTAAGTTCAATATAATTGTGAAATCTGTGTATTTTTCAAGTACTTCATTGGGCTGTATGTATTCAATCATTTTAGTCATGTCATCTCTTTGCAACCCCATGGATTATAGCCTGCCAGGCTCCTCTGTCCATTGGATTTTGCAGACAAGAATATTGGAGTGGGTTGCTGTCGCCTCCTCCAGGGAGTCTTCCTGACTCAGGGATCAAACCCGTGACTCCTGTGGCTTCTGTGTTGCAGGTGGATTCTTTATGGTTGAGCCACCAGGGAAGCCCAAGTACTTCATTAGTAAAATGCAAATATTTTGAAGTTTGCATTTGGAATTGCTTGCGTATGGCATATTGATAAAATAAGTAGGCACACTACAGGTCAAATATTCTGTGTTGAGTTTGGATATGGAGCTTACCTGTCTTTTGTTCAAGCATTTTTGCCTTTGGCTTTTCAAAAACCATTTCTGAAAGAGTTGTCCAATGATAGTAATTTAAAACAAAATAAAAGACAAACATCCCTCACTCACTATCTCAGATCTTCCTTCTTCCTATGTCTGTGGTTCTTTTCTACGCATTCATTGAAGTGACTTTTAAAAAACTAGTTGTTTGGTTTACCAGCCTCCTCTGGATTTCAGATGTAACAAGCAGTTACATTTTCTGGACACTTACCTGCAGACAGGAGGAGGTGTGAGGAGTTTCAGTGATGCTCTAATGGCCATGGAGGCAAATGCATATCATTTATCTGGGGATAAATATCATCATCTTTGTTCTCTAAGATCATATTCACTCTGCAAAATCTCGATTTTTAAAAGGAATGGAGGAGATAGAAAGTAAGGTATTAATTGAATTCCTTTTTTGAGACTTAGTTATGTCTTTATGAAATTTCATGTCACTTGTTTCCACTTATAATTATTAGACACTCAGAAGTGACACTCAGATAATATCCCAAACAGTATTGCATGGTGATAGCAGAAACAAAAGCCCAAGATCTAACTAATAATTGTCTTATTATAGGTCATATTCTTTGATTGAAATGTACCTGAAATGGACAGTCCAGGGACTCCAGGAATTCAGAGTTTCAAAACTAAAAATACTCTTCTAAAAGAAGAATCAGCTACTAGCCCTATACTGTGCATGCTAAGTCGCTTCAGTCATGTCCAACTCTTTTCGACCCTATGGACTGTAGGCCACATGGCTTCTCTGCCCATGGGATTCACCAAGTGAGAATATTGGAATGGGTTGCCATGCCCTGCTCCAGGGGATCTTCCCAACACAGGGATTGGACCTGAGTCTCCTGTATTGCAGGTAGATTCTTTACTGCTGAGTCCCCAGGGAAGCCCCACTAGTTCTATGTTAGATACATTTTCTGTTTCAGAAGAATGTCTATTTTCTATTCATTCCATATTTTCTTCAAGATTCTTTTTCAGGAACAGGCCCCAAACAAAGTTAAATTGTGGTTCATCTGGCTTTTGGACTGTGAACAAAATCCTCTTTCTGAACTCCAACCTAATTCTGCTATTGCTGCTTATTTTATGGTATTGTTTGAGAGATGTACTGGCTTCCCTGGTGGCTCAGATGGTGAAGATTCTGCCTGCAGTGCAGGAGATCTGGGTTCAATCCCTGGGTTGAGAAGATCCCCTGGAGAAGGGAACGACTATCCCCTCCACTATTCTGGCCTGGAGAATTCCGTGGACAGAGGAGCCTGGCAGGCTACAGTCCATGGGGTCGAAAAGAGCTGGACATGACTGAACAACTTTCACTTTCACTAGCTGTACAAAGGTAAAAACTGAAATATCCTCATTGCTGCAAAAAGAGAGAACAGATAGCTCCAGAAAAATATGCATAGGTTTCTTATTTGCAATTGGTCAAATCTAACTGCTTTGAAGGCTGTCAGAATCATGATACCATTCAGTTGACTAGATCCAGTGGTGGTTACTGATTGCTCAATTGATCCTATAAGGCTGAGGAGAGGTTGATGACACTTTCTGTATCTGATTTTCAGAGTTAAATATCTGTAATCATCTTTTCTTAAGCTGAGATTTAAAAAAAAAAATCTAAGCTTCAGGTAGCATCTGCCAGATTGTTCTGTTTATTATGATAATCTTTTAATAATATGGATAAAATCATTGTTTTATTCCCTGTGGTTTTATACTTTACAAAGACTTATTGTATTTTTTAGCTGGGCTGGGTCTTTGTTGCTGTGCACAGGTTTTCTCTACTTACAGCAAGCAGGATCTACTCTTCCTTGCAGTGCAAGAGCTTCTCATTGCGGTGACTTGTTGTGGAACTGAGGCTCCAGGCACATGGGCTTCAGTAGTTGTGAGCCATGGGCTCAGTTGTCTGAGGCAGGTAGAATCTTCCTAGACCATGTTCCCTGCACTGGCAGGCAGATTTTTTACCTCTAGACCACTGTAAGCCTCTCCATGCAGTTTTAAAGTGACAAAATCCTGAGGCATGAAGAACAAGTGTGAAACAAATCATAGGATGTACAGATTTATCTGCTATCTTTCAGTTCTTTTGGGATGATTTTCAAAAGTTTTCATAAGTTATTGCCCCATTTCTCCCTTTGAATACAGCTGGAAGTTTGTCTAAAAACAATGGTCAACCTATGTGGATAAAAAAGGAATTTATGGATCATTTGAGGATATAATACTTCCCTATTCCCCATTATCTTGTCTATTAGTTGACTAATTGATTAATGCTCCCTGAGCAATCTCATGCAATTACCAGGTAGTAATATTTCACAGTTATATATATAGTTCTTACCAGAAGCCTTAGAATTGCAACAATTACTATTTTAATCACAGGATTGCATTGGGAGATAAGAATTCTTGGCTGTATTATTTTCTTCACTAAGCTTACTTAGTGATACCAGGTTAGTCACTTTGGCCCCATTTTCTTCATTTGTAAACCAGGGATAATGCCACATGCCTACTGACCGAGCATGTGGTGAGGATTAATTAGATAAGTATCAGCAGAGCTCTTTGAGCTCCTTAGGACTGAGGTGTTTATTCATCCGAGGTATTATTATCATTATCATTATCATGCCATTTCACTTGGGACATAAATAAAACCCATAGCTGTTAAAGATGGAAACGGTTTTGTTGGCTTGCCAAATCCCAACCTACAACCTCTCTTAAGTAGCAGGGCAAGATGGAGTCAGTCCCTTGACAGACAAGGTATAATGGATTAAACTGATGCTTCACTTGATCATAGCCAAAAGATTTGTGTTAATAGCTTAATAGTATTTACTGGGTAGGTGTCCAGAACAGCTGTCCTTTTTTATTGCAGGTGCAAGAGCCAAAGCCTGAAGCCAGTCTGGATTTAGCAAATCCAATTACTTCTCAGGATTTGCTCCCCTCTGAGACAGCACTTATCATAATCATTAGTTGATAATAGACACCCTGTTAAATTGATACTAGCTCCCCGTAATCAGATTCAGGGATCCATTTTCTTTCTTAAAAACACTATTTTAACTTTATGTAATAAGGCTTATCAGACGTGTTTTACATGTAGAGTGAGAATTTGGCTTTGATTATGACAACACCAAACAACTCATTTCAGATTTTCTTGATTTGATAACACCCCTATAAGAATTGCATTTTAATTTGTTTCTGAGCTCACAAAGATATTTCTTGATTAATTTTTTTTTTGGTCTGTAGAAGCAAAAAGGGAATTCAGAGGACATCCTAATTAAAAATGAAAATGGATCGTCACACAAGTAGCTTATTATGAGATGTAAAACCCCATGAAAAATGAATATAATCTTTCTCAAGCAGTGTAAGCTGTGCGTGTATTTTAATAATCCAGAACACCTGGATATTTCACAGCCAAATAGAAAGCAGAGATGTAAGGTGAAAGTGACCTTGTAATAAGGAAGTATTCACGTATGGAAGGAGGATGCCTGAATGAGCAGACTAACTGGTGACTGAAATTAGAAAACCCTTCCAATCAGTGCAAGGTAAAAAAAGCATATACTGGCAGCATGACTGAAATGACATTGATGGCCAGTAACTTTTAGACTGCTCACACACAGAGGCAAGCTGATTAAGGCAACTCTTTTAAAGAATTTATTTCCTAATTGTTTATTTTTTTCAGGGAAAAAAGCAGAAAGAAAGTGTATTGCTTTGGGAATGTGCAAATACCATTTTATGCCCTGTTTTAGCTAATTTACATTTTCTGTCATTAGCCACTTTCTTTTCTTCTCTAGGTGACATAGCCTTGCTTTAGTGACTTTGCCTGACTAGGGAAACATTTCATCCATAAAAATACATTAGTGTTCCTAGTTAAAAATCTCCTTGCCCATTTGTTATATTTTGCTAATTGACTTGGCTTATTGTAATTTTCACAAGGCATTTTCAGTACATTATTACTTCATTGTATATATTCAGTACATTAGAAGACTTTCCATATCTAAATCTTGATGTTCCAAAACTTAATATTTAAAATAATACCATTTTCCTAGGCAGTCTGACTCTTGAATTTCCTTTTTTCTTTTCCTTCTCCTTGCCTTGACCTCTAACTCTGTAATTTCCATGGTTATAGAGATTGCATACCCCAGACTTTCAAGAGCTGTCCCAATTTTTCCTTGCAGCTTCATGAGTCACTGAAATGTCCTGAGCATCCAAATAACATTTGCTGTACTGCCTGTGCCATCACAAAGCTGTACAAACTTCATGAATCAAGTGTATTCTGATTTGGTTTACAAGCAAAATGTAGTCTGCCTGTGTAAGGCATGAGTTTGAAAACTTAAGAAAATTCACCTACTTGTAGGTTGTGAATGTCTTACTTCAGCCAGTGAGTATGTTTTCAGCAATATAAAATAAATTTTATATCCTGTGATAAACCATAATGGAAAATAACATAAAGAAGAATGTATGTAACTTAATCACTTTGCTATACAGCAGAAATTAACACAGCATTGTAAATCAACTGTTCAGTTCAGTTCAGTTCAGTCGCTCAGTCGTGTCTGACTCCTTGTGACCCCATGAATTGCAGCACGCCAGGCCTCCCTGTCCATGACCAACTCACAGAGTTTACTCAAACCCATGTCCATCGAGTTGGTGATGCCACCAGCCATCTCATCCTCTGTCATCCCCTTCTCCTCCTGCCCCCAATCCCTCCCAGCATCAGGGTCTTTTCCAATGAGTTAACTCTTTGCATGAGGTGGCCAAAGTACTGGAGTTTTAGCTTCAGAATCAG
Source organism: Odocoileus virginianus (assembly GCF_023699985.2). Classification (NCBI taxonomy): domain Eukaryota; kingdom Metazoa; phylum Chordata; class Mammalia; order Artiodactyla; family Cervidae; genus Odocoileus; species Odocoileus virginianus. The sequence continues at coordinate 32,218,148 of NC_069702.1, forward strand.
TCCTTCCAATGAACACCCAGGACTCATCTTCTTTAGGATGGACTGGTTGGATCTCCTTGCAGTCCAAGGGACTCTCAAGAGTCCTCTCCAACACCATAGTTCAAAAGCATCAAATTTTCGGGGCTCAGCTTTCTTCACAGTCCAACTCTCACATCCATACATGACCACTGGAAAAACCATAGCCTTGACCATACAGACCTTTGTTGGCAAAGTCATGTCTCTGCTTTTTAATATGCTATCTAGGTTGGTCATCACTTTCCTTCCAAGGAATAAGCGTCTTCTAATTTCATGGCTGCAATCACCATCTGCAGTGATTTTGGAGCCCAAAAAATTAAAGTCTGACACTGTTTCTACTGTCTCCCCATCTATTTCCCTTGAGGTGATGGGACCAGATGCCATGATCTTAGTTTGTACTTCAATTAAAAAAAATTAAAAAAGCTAATAAAGAGCAAGTTTTGTATATAACTATCTTGAATTAGGCCTTTAAAATGCTGCATGTTGGTGTGACCCAGTTTTCCATCCTTCCAATAATTAACTCTGTTAATTTTTATTGTATTTGCAGACTATATTTCCTTTCTTGGCCACAGAGTCAGTTCCAAGTTCCTAGAATAAAGAATTTAAGATATGAGCTGAACAGTCTATGACTTGATAATCCATATTTTAACAGTCATCTCAAAAATGATTCTACAAAAAAAAAAAGTAAGAAAATTTTGAAAGAGAGTAAGTACTATTCAATTTACATTCTCTCCCCCCTCTTTTTTTTTTTTTTTTTTTTACTGTCAGAGTCATTAAAAAACCCATATTCAGCATTTTTCTATAAATTTTTATATGAAGAGTCTAATAATAATCATGCTTATTGTCCCTCATTTCATCAGATTTTTAATCTGACATCAAGAGAGAGAATTATTTGGTCAGTGAAGTGCAAATATCAAGAAGTCTGAGCATAGAGGAAACTCTTTCTCAGTGGAATTTACTGAGAGAAGGTAGGAAAGTGTAGAGATTAGTTGTGGTTTGGGGAATAGGGATCTCTATCCTTCTACTCTTATTTGCCTCCCACCCCTGCCCTGACTTTGTTCTCTATTTAGCAAACAGGGTTTTATTTTTAGGACTCCAGGTAAATGGAAGACACACTGTTAGCAGATGAGAACTTGGCCACCTTTGATCTTATGTCTTTAATAAACTTTCGTTGAATTACCTCCATGTGCCACTAATTGTGTTCCTTTTGGGGACAATTTGTGAAGAAGACTCCTTCCAAGATGATAGAGATGCTCTACATTTTTTAATGCCTGGCAGCTGAGACTGGCAAATTAACATGTATATATTTTCCACTCCTATCTATGATATTCTCTTCTGTGGAGTGATATTTTGACTACATGTTACACTGCATTCTTTTGTGAATTATTTACTTAAACCTAGACAGTCGCTCCAGAGCCACACAGCCGCCACTCCAGTGGCACATAGCTGCCGCTGGAGTCACTGGAGTGACTGTGAGGAGATACCCAATGTCCAAGGGCAGAGAAGCCCCAGCAAGATGGTAGGCACTGATGGTCAGCAAGATGCAAGATGGTCAGATAAGATGGTCAGCAGCAGACAGTCACAGGGACAGGGGCTCTGGGTGCAGCAGACGTGGGTATGGCTGGATGCAGCAGACTTGGGTGTGGCATAAGCCCTCTTGGAGGAGGTTACCATGAACCCCACCATAGAGCTACCAGAATTTACACAGTCTGGGGAAATAGACTCTTGGAGGGCATAAACAGAACTTTGTGTGCACCGGACCCTGGAGAAAGGAGCAGTGACCCCAGAAGAGACTGACCCAGACTTGCCCATGAGTGTCCAGGAGTCTCCGGCAGAGGCATGGGTCAGCAGTGGCCTGCTGCAGGGTTGGGGTCACTGAGTGAAGAAGGGTTGCAGGGGACCTTTTGAAGGAGGTTGCCATTATCTTCCTTACCTCCACCATAGTTTGGCCTCAGGTCAAACAACAGGGAGGGAACGCAGCCCCACCCATCATCAGATAATTGGATTAAAGATTTACTAGCATGGCCTCACCCATCAGAACAAGATCCAGTTTCCTCCTTAGTCTCTCCCATCAGGAAGTTTCCATAAGCCTCTTATCCTTCTCCATCAGAGGGCAGACAGACTGAAAACCACAATCACAGAAAACTAATCAATCTGATCACATGGACTACAGCCTTGTCTAACTCAATGAAACTATGAGCCATGTTGTATCCCAAGATGGATGGGTCATGGTGGACAGTTCTGACAAAATGTGGTCCACTGGAGAAGGAAATGGCAAATGACTTCAGTATTCTTGCCTTGAGAACCCCGTGATTAGTATGAAAAGGCAAAAAGATAGGACACTGAAAGATGAACTCCCCAGGTCGGTAGGTGTCTAATATGCTACTGGAGATCAGTGGAGAAATAACTCCAGAAAGAATGAAGACTCTGAGGCAAAGCTAAAACAACACCCAGTTGTAGATGTGACTGGTGATGGAAGTAAAGTCCGATGCTGTAAAGAGCAATCTTGCATAGGAACCTGGAATGTTAGGTCCATGAAGCAAGGCAAATTGGAAGTGGTCAAACAGGAGATGGCAAGAGTGAACATTGACATTTTAGGAATCAGTGAACTAAAATGGACTGGAATGGGTGAATTTAGTTCAGATGACCATACTATCTACTACTGTGGGCAAGAATCCCTTAGAAGAAATGGAGTAGCCATTGTAGTCAACAAAAGAGTCTGAAATGCAGTACTTGGATGCAATCTCAAAAACGACAGAATGATCTCTGTTCATTTCCAAGGCAAACCATTCAATATCAGAGTAATCCAAGTCTATGCCTTGACCAGTAATGCTGAAGAAGCTGAAGTTGAACTGTTCTATGAAGACCTTCTAGACCTAACACCCAAAAAAGATGTCCTTGTCATTATAGGGGACTGGAATGCAAAAGTAGGAAGTCAAGAAACACCTGGCATAACAGGCAAATTTGGCCTTGGAGTACAGAATGAAGCAGGGCAGAGTTTTGCCAAGAGAATGCACTGGTCATAGCAAACACCCTCTTGCAACAACACAAGAGAAGACTCTACACATGGACATCACCAGATTGTCAACACTGAAAACCGACTGATTATACTTTTTGCAGCCAAAGATCGAGCAGCTCTATACAGTCAGCAAAAAGAAAACTGGGAGCTGACTGTGGCTCAGATCATGAACTCCTTATTGCAAAATTCAGACTTAAATTGAAGAAAGTAGGGAAAACCACTAGACCATTCAGGTATGACCTAAATCAAATCCCTTATGATTATACAGCAGAAGTCACAAATATATTCAATGGATTAGATCTGATAGAGTGCTTAAAGGACTATGGATTAGGTTTGTGACATTGTAGAGGAGGCGGGTATCAAGACCATCCCCACGAAAAAGAAAGGCAAAAAGGTTTCCTGAGGAGGCCTTACAAATAGCTGTGAAAAGAAGAAAGGTAATAGGCAAAGGAGAAAAGATATACCCATTTGAATGCAGAGTTCCAAAGAATAGCAAGGAGAGCTAAGAAAGCCTTCCTCAGTGATCAACGCAAAGAAATAGAGGAAAACAATAGAATGGGAAAGACTAGAAATCTCTTCAAGGAAATTAGAAACACCAAGGGAATCATGCAAAGATGGGCACAATAAATGACAGAAATGATATAGACCTAACAGAAGCAGAAGATATTAAGAAGAGGTGGCAAGACTACACAGAAGAACTACACTAAAAAGATCTTCATGACCCAGAGAATCACAGTGGTATAATCAGTCCCCTAAAGATAACATCCTGGAATGCAAAGTCAAGTGGGCCTTAAGAAGCATCACTACAGTCAAAGCTAGTGGAGGTGATGGAATTCCAGTCGAACTATTTCAAATCCTAAGAGGTGATGCTGCTAAAGTGCTGCACTCAGTATGCCAGCAAATTTGGAAAACAACAGTGGCCACGGACTGGAAAAGATCAATTTTCATTCCAATCCTAAAGAAAGGCAATTCCAAAGAATGCTCAAACTACAGTACAATTGCACTCATCTCACACACTAGTAAAGTAATGCTCAAAATTCTCCAAGCCATATTTCAATAGTACATGAACTGTGAACTTCCAGATGTTCAAGCTGGTTTTAGAAAAGGCAGAGGAACCAGAGAACAAGTTGCCAACATCCACTGGACCATTGAAAAAGCAAGAGAGTTCCAGAAAAATATCTACTTCTGCTTTATTGACTATGCCAAAGCCTTTGACTGTCTAGATCACAATAAACTGTGGAAAATTCTGAAAGATGTGGGAATACCAGACCACCTGACCTTCCTCTAGAGAAATCTGTATGCAGGTCAGGAAGCAACGGTTAGAATTGGACATGGAACAAGATTTTGGTTCCAACTAGGGAATGGAGTACATCAAGGCTGATTATTGTCACCCTGCTTATTTAACTTATATGCAGAGTACATCATGAGAAACCCGGGGCTGGATGAAGCACAAGCTGGAATCAAGATTGCTGGGAGGAATGTCAATAACCTCAGATATGCAGATGACACCACCCTTATGGCAGAAGTGAAGAAGAACTAAAGAGCCTCTTGATGAAAGTGAAAGAGGAGAGTGAAAAAGTTGGCTTAAAACTCAACATTCAGAAAATTAACATTATGGCATCCATTACCATTATGGTAACCATTACCTCATGGCAAATAGATGCAGAAACAATGGAAACAGTGGAGGCTTTATTTTTTGGGGCTCCAAAATCACTGCAGGTGGTGACTCCAGTCATGAAATTTAAAGATGCTTGCTCCTTGGAAGAAAAGTTATGACCAACCTAGACAGCCTATTAAAAAGCAGAGATAGGGGGAGGAGCCAAGATGGCGGAGGAATAGGATGGGGAGACCACTTTCTCCCCTACAAATTCATGGAAAGAACCATTGAACGCTGAACAAAGTTCACAAAACAACTTCTGATCGCTAGCAGCGGACATCAGGAGCCCAGAAAAGCAACCCATTGTCTTCGAAGGGAGGTAGGACAAAATATAAAAGATAAAAAGGGGGACAAAAGAGCTAGGGACGGAGACCCATCCCGGGAAGGGAGTCTTAATAGAGGAAGTTTCCAATCACCAGGAAACCCTCACGCTGCCGGGTCTGAGAGAAGTTTTTAAAATCTCGGAGGGCAACCTAACTGGGAGGAAAAATTAAATAAGACCCACAGATTACGTGCCTAAAAGCAACTCCCAGCAGAAAAGTACTCCAGACGCCCGCACCCGCCACCAGCAAGTGGGGGAGAAACGGAGAGGAGTGGGTGGCATTGCTTAGGGTAAGGACTGGGCCCGAAGGCCCTGAGAGCAGTTGGAGGGAGCCTTTTTACACTGTGGGATAGCAAGAGAGAAAATTAACCGGCCCGAACACACTGCCGGCGGTTCACAAAACAAAGGGACTGAGAAACTCCAGAGAAGAGCCGGCCCATCCCCGCTGGAGGTAGGAGGAAGGGGGGAGGGGAAAGGGGCAAACTCAGCCCCAGAGAAGCCATCCCCTCCCACACTGCAAACAGGCCCCCGGTTCCTATCTAAAGACTTCCTGAGACCTGACCAGCAGCGGCGCGCGCTGGGGCCGTGGAGGGAAAAAGCGCGCCGCATCCAGGGAGAGTATGCCCAAGCCTCTGGCTGCCTGAGCCGCTCAGGCCAGGGAAGGCACAAAACGCAGGTGCAACCGAATCTGCGCTTTTGTGGAGTACCCCAAAACTGGAACTGCACTCAACGCAGGGCCCGGTCCATATAGAGCAGCCGGGAGCCTGAGCGGTGTAGACGGCGAAAGCACAGACACCCGTGAGCGGGGCAAACCCAGTGTGGCCGGAACATGGTGAGTGCTATCCACACAGAGCGGTATCTGTCTGCAGCGCCCCGCCCTCCCCGTAGCAGGACTGAACTGAACTAGCGAACCTAAATAAGAGATCACCTCCGCCCGCCTGTGTCAGGGCGGAAATTAGACACTTAAGAGACGGCAAACAGAAGCCAAATAAACAAAGGGAACTGCTTCAGAAAGGACCGGTGCAACAGATTAAAATCCCTGAAGGTAACACCGACTACACGGGAAGGGGCCTATAGACATTGGGAAGTGTAAGCTGGAAAGAGGAGCTATCTGAAATTGAACTGAACCTACACTGACTGCAACAGCTCCAGAGAAATTCCTAGATATATATGTATATTTTTTGTTAAATTAAAAAAAAAATTTTTTTTCTTTCCTTTTTTTAAAAAAATTTTTTCTCTTTTATTTTCTTTTAAAAGTCCCCCATTACTCCTCAACTTTCATTTTCATATATTTTTATGATTTTATTTTAATTAGGGGAAACATTTTTTTTTCTTCTTACTTTTTTTTTTCTTGTTTTTCTCTCCTATTTCCTTTTAAAGTCCTCTAGTACTCCTCTATTATTCCTTAATTTTCATTTTCATTTCACTATAACCTTGCAAAAAAAAAGAGAGAAACCCTATTTTTAAACTGAACTTCATAAATATTTCTAAATTTTGTGTTTTTGTTTTTGTTTTTAAATATTGTTTTTCAAAGAGTCTAACCTCTACGCTAGATTTTTAATCTTTGTTTTTCAGTATGTGATATAAATTTTGGACATTTAAGAGTCCAATATTCAGTTCCCATTTCTATTCAGGAGTGTGTTGATAACTCTCTCCCACTTTTGACTCTCTGTTTTCTACCTCAGAACACCTTTATTTCCTCCTTTCCCCTTCTCTTCCCAATCCAATTCTGTGAATCTTTGTGGGTGTCTGGGCTATGGAGAACACTTTGGGAACAGATAACTGCGTAGATCTGTCTCTCTCCTCTTGAGTCCCCCTTTCTCTCCTCCTGCTCACCTCTATCTCCTTCCTCCCTCTCCTATTCTTCATGTAACTCTGAACCTCTCTGGTTGTCCCTCACGGTGGAGAATCTTTTCACCATTAACCTAGAAGTTTTATTATCAGTGCTGTATAGTTGGAGAAGTCTTGAGACTATTGGAAGAATAAAAGTGAAATCTAGAGGCAGTAGATTTAAGCCCAAAACCTGAGAAATCCAGAAAACTCCTGACTACATGGAACATTAAGGAATAAGAAACCATTCAAAAGCCTCCACACCTACACCAAAACCAACCACCACGCAAGAGCCAATAAGCTCCAGAACAAGACATACCATGCAAATTCTATAGCAACGCAGGAACATAGACTGAGGTGTCAGCATACAGGCTGCCCAAAGTCACACCTAATACATAGACCCATTGCAAAACTCATTACTGGGCACTCCATTGCACTCCAGAGAGAAGAAATCCATTTCCATGCACCAGAACACTGACACAAGCTTCCCTAACCAGGAAACCTTGACAAGCCAATCGTCCAACCCCACCCACAGGGTGAAACCTCCACAATAAAAAGGAACCACAGACCACCAGAATACAGAAAGCCCACTCCAGAAAAAGCAATCTAAACAAGATGAAAAGGCAGAGAAATACCCAACAGGTAAAGGAACATGAAAAATGCCCACCAAATCAAACAAAAGAGGAGGAGATAGGGAATCTACCTGAAAAAGAATTTAGAATAATGATAATAAAAATGATCCAAAATCTTGAAAACAAAATGGAGTTACAAATAAATAGCCTGGAGAAAAAGATTGAGAAGATGCAAGAAATGTTTAACAAGGACCTAGAAGAAATAAAAAAGAGTCAATAAAGGGGGGTTTTCACCTCTGGAAAAAAAAAAAAAAAGAGTCAATTAAAAATGAATAATGCAATAAATGAGATCAAAAACACTCTGGAGGGAACCATGAGTAGAATAACAGAGACAGAAGATAGGATAAGTGAGGTAGAAGATAAAATGGTGGAAATAAATGAAGCAGAGAGGAAAAAAGAAAAAAGAATCAAAAGAAATGAAGACAACCTCAGGGACCTCTGGGACAATGTGAAACACCCCAACATTCGAATCATAGGAGTCCAAGAAGAAGAAGACAAAAAGAAAGGCCATGAGAAGTTACTCGACAAGATAATAGCTGAAAACGTCCCTAAAATGGGGAAGGAAATAGCCACCCAAGTCCAAGAAACCCAGAGAGTCCCAAACAGGATAAACCCAAGGTGAAACACCCCAAGACACATATTAATCAAATTAACAAAGATCAAACACAAAGAACAAATATTAAAAGCAGCAAGGGAGAAACAACAAATAACACACAAAGGGATTCTCATAAGGATAACAGCTGATCTATCGATAGAAACCCTTCAGGCCAGAAGGGAATGGCAGGACATACTTAGAGTAATGAAAGAGAATAACCTACAACCTAGATTACTGTACCCAGCAAGGATCTCATTCAGATATGAAGGAGAACTCAAAAGCTTTACAGACAAGCAAAAGCTGAGAGAATTCACCACCAAACCAGCTCTTCAACAAATGCTAAAGGATCTTCTCTAGACAGGAAACGCAGAAAGGTTGTATAAACGCAAACCCCAAACAACAAAGTAAATGGCAATGGGACCATACCTATCAATAATTACCTTAAATGTAAATGGGTTGAATGCCCCAACCAAAAGACAAAGACTGGCTGAATGGATACAAAAACAAGACCCCTATATATGCTGTCTACAAGAGACCCACCTCAAAACAAGGGACACATACAGACTGAAAGTGAAGGGCTGGAAAAAAATATTTCATGCAAACGGAAACCAAAAGAAAGCAGAAGTCACAATACTCATATCAGATAAACTAGACTTTAAAATAAAGGCTGTGAAAAGAGACAAAGAAGGACACTACATAATGATCAAAGGATCAATCCAAGAAGAAGATATAACAATTACAAATATATATGCACCCAACATAGGAGCACTGCAATATGTAAGGCAAATACTAACTAGTATGAAAGAGGAAATTAATAGTAACACAATAATAGTGGGAGACTTTAATACCCAACTCACAACTATGGATAGATTAACTAAACAGAAAATTAACAAGAAAACATAAACTTTAAAGGACACAATGGACCAGCTAGACCTAATTGACATCTATAGGACATTTCACCCCAAAACAATCAACTTCACCTTTTTCTCAAGTGCACACGGAACCTTCTCCAGAATAGATCACATCCTGGGCCACAAATCTAGTCTTGGTAAATTCAAAAAAATTGAAATCATTCCAGTCATCTTTTCTGACCACAGTCCAGTAAGATTAGTTCTCAATTACAGGAGAAAAATTATTAAAACTTCAAACATATGGAGGCTAAACAACACGCTTCTGAATAACCAACAAATCATAGAAGAAATCAAAAAAGAAATCAAAATATGCATAGAAATGAATGAAAATGAAAACACAACAACCCAAATCTATGGGACACTGTAAAAGCAGTGCTAAGAGGAAGATTCATAGCATTACAGGCCTACCTCAAGAAACAAGAAAAAAGTCAAATAAATAACCTAACTTTACACCTAAAGCAACTAAAGAAGGAAGAAATGAAGAACGCCAGGGTTAGTAGAAGGAAAGAAATCTTAAAAATTAGGGCAGAAATAGAGGGTGGGATGTTTAAAGAGAACAGCATCGAAACATGTATATTATCTAGGGTGAAACAGATCACCAGCCCAGGATGGATGCATGAGACAAGTGCTCCCACCTGGTGCACTGGGAAGACCCAGAGGGATTGGGTGGAGAGGGAGGTGGGAGGGGGGATCAGGATGGGGAATACATGTAAATCCATGGCTGATTCATGTCAATGTATGACAAAAACCACTACAATATTGTGTAATTAGCCTCCAACTAATAAAAATAAATAAATAAATGAATGAATGAATGAATAAATAAATAAATAAATAAATAAAAATTAGGGCAGAAATAAATGCAAAAGAAACTAAAGAGACCATAGCAAAAATCAACAAAGCTAAAAGCTGGTTTTTTGAAAAAATAAACAAAATTGACAAACCATTAGCAAGACTCATTAAGAAACAAAGGGAGAAGAACCAAATTAACAAAATTAGAAATGAAATTGGAGAGATCACAACAGACAACACTGAAATACAAAGGATCATAAGAGACTACTACCAGTAGCTCTATGCCAATAAAATGGACAACTTGGAAAAAATGGACAAGTTCTTAGCGAAGTATAACTTTCCAAAACTGAACCAGGAAGAAATAGAAGATCTTAACAAACCCATCACAAGCAAGGAAATTGAAACTATAATCAGAAATCTTCCAGCAAATAAAAGCCCAGGACCAGATGGCTTCACAGCTGAATTCTACCAAAAATTTAGAGAAGAGCTAACACCTATCTTACTCAAACTCTTCCAGAAAATTGCAGAAGAAGGTAAACTTCCAAACTCATTCTATGAGGCCACCATCACCCTAATTCCAAAACCAGACAAAGATGCCACAGAAAAAGAAAACTACAGGCCAATATCACCAATGAACATAGATGCAAAAATTCTTAACAAAATTCTAGCAAACAGAATCCAACAACATATTAAAAAAATCATACACCATGGCCAAGTGGGCTTTATCCCAGGAATGCAAGGATTCTTTAATATCCGCAAATCAATGTGATACACCACATTAACCAATTGAAAGATAAAAACCATGTGATTATCTCAATAGATGCAGAAAAATCCTTTGACAAAATTCAACATCCATGTATGATTAAAACTCTCCAGAAAGCAGGAATAGAAGTAACATACCTCAACATAATAAAAGCTATATATGACAAACCCACAGCAAGCATTACCCTCAATGGTGAAAAATTGAAAGCATTTCCCCTAAAATCAGGAACAAGAAAAGGGTGCCCACTCTCACCACTACTATTCAACATAGTTTTGGAAGTGTTGACCACAGCAATCAGGGCAGAAAAAGAAGTAAAAGGAATCCAGATAGGAAAAGAAGAAGTGAAACTCTCACTGTTTGCAGATCACGTGATCCTCTACATAGAAAACCCTAAAGACTCTACCAGAAAATTACTAGAGCTAATCAACGAATATAGTAAAGTTGCAGGATATAAAATTAACACACAGAAATCTCTTGCATTCCTATACACTAACAATGAGAAAACAGAAAGAGAAATTAAGGAAACAATACCATTCACCATTGCAACAAAAAGAATAAAATACTTAGGAGTATATCTACCTAAAGAAACAAAAGACTTATACATAGAAAACTATAAATCACTGATGAAAGAAATCAAAGAGGACACAAACAGATGGAGAAATATACCATGTTCATGGATTGGAAGAATCAATATTGTCAAAATGGCTATACTACCCAAAGCAATCTATAGATTTAGTGCAATCCCTATCAAGCTACCAACGGTATTTTTCACAGAAGTAGAGCAAATAATTTCACAATTTGTATGGAAATACAAAAAACCTCGAATAGCCAAAGTAATCTTGAGAAAGAAGAATGGAAGTGGAGGAATCAACCTGCCTGACTTCAGACTATATCACAAAGCCACAGTCATCAAGACAGTATGGTATTGGCACAAAGACAGAAATATAGATCAGTGGAACAGAATAGAAAGCCTAGAGACAAATCCACAAACCTATGGTCACCTTATCTTCAACAAAGGAGGCAAGGATATACAATGGAGAGAAGACAACCTCTTTAACAAGTGGTGTTGGGAAAACTGATCAACCACTTGTAAAAGAATGAAACTAGAACACTTTCTAACACCATACACAAAAAAAACTCAAAATGGATTAAAGATCTAAATGTAAGACCAGAAACTATAAAACTCCTAGAGGAGAACATAGGCAAAACGCTCTCCGACATAAATCACAGCAGGATCCTCTATGACCCACATCCAAGAATATTAGAAACAAAAGCAAAAATAAACAAATGAGACCTAATGAAACTTAAAAGCTTTTGCACAACAAAGGAAACTCTAAGCAAGGTGAAAAGACAGCCCTCAGATTGGGAGAAAATAATAGCAAACGAAGCAACAGACAAAGGATTAATCTCAAAAATATACAAGCAACTCCTCCAGCTCAACTCCAGAAAAATAAATGACCCAATCAAAAAATGGGCCAAAGAACTCAACAGACATTTCTCCAAGGAAGACATACAGATGGCTAACAAACACATGAAAAGATGCTCAACATCACTCATTATCAGAGAAATGCAAATCAAAACCACAATGAGGTACCATTATACGCCAGTCAGGATGGCTGCTATCCAAATTCTACAAGCAATAAATGCTGGAGAGGGTATGGAGAAAAGGGAACCCTCTTACACTGTTGGTGGGAATGCAAACTAGTACAGCCGCTATGGAAAACAGTGTGGAGATTTCTTAAAAAACTGGAAATAGAACTGCCATATGACCCAGCAATCCCACTTCTGGGCATACACACCGAGGAAACCAGATCTGAAAGAGACACGTGCACCCCAGTGTTCATCGCAGCACTGTTTATAATAGCCAGGACATAGAAGCAACCTAGATGCCCATCAGCAGACGAATGGATAAGGAAGCTGTGGTACATATACACCATGGAATATTATTCAGCCATTAAAAAGAATTCATTTGAATCAGTTCTAATGAGATGGATGAAACTGGAGCCCATTATACAGAGTGAAGTAAGCCAGAAAGATAAAGACCATTACAGTATACTAACACATATATATGGAATTTAGAAAGATGATAACGATAACCCTATATGCAAAACAGGAAAAGAGACAGAGATGTATAGAACAGAATTTTGGACTCTGTGAGAGAAGGCGAGGGTGGGATGTTTCAAGAGAACAGCATCAAAACACATATATTATCTAGGGTGAAACAGATCACCAGCCCAGGTTGGATGTATGAGACAAGTGCTCAGACCTGGTGCACTGGGAAGACCCAGAGGGATTGAGTGGAGAGGGAGGTGGGAGGGGGGATCGGGATGGGGAATACATGTATATCCATGGCTGATTCATGTCAGTGTATGACAAAACCACCACAATATTGTAAAGTAATTAGCCTCCAACTAATAAAAAAAAAAAACAACTAAAAATAAAAAGCAGAGATATTACTTTGCCAAGAAAGGTCCATCTAGTCAAAGCTATGGTTTTTCCAGTAGTCATGTATGGATGTGAGAGTTGGACTATAAAAAAAGCTGAGCACTGAAGAATTGATGCTTTTGAACTGTGGTGTTGGAGAAGACTCATGAAAGTCCCTTGCACTGAAAGGAGATCCAACCAGTCCTTCCTAAAGGGCATCAGTCCTGAATATTCATTGGAAGGACTGATTCTGAAGCTGAAACTACAATACTTTGGCCACCTCATGCAAAGAACTGACTCATTGGATAAGACCCTGATGCTGGGAAGGATTGAAGGTGGGAGGAGAAGGGGACGACAGAGGATGAGATTGTTGGATGACATCACCAACTCAATGGACATGGCTTTGAATAAGCCTCGGGAGTTGGTGATGAACAGGGAGGCCTGGTTTGCTGCATCCATGGGGTCACAAAGAGTCGGACATGATTGTGGGACTGAACTGAATGGAACTGAACTGAAACCTAAGCAGTGTGTTAAAAAGCAGAGACATCACTTTGCCGACAAAGATCTGTCTAGTCAAAGCTATGGTTTTCCCAGTTGTCAAGTATGAATGTGAGAGTTGGACCACAGAGAAGTCTGAGGGCCAAAAAGTTGATGCTTTCAAATTGTGGTGTTGGAGAGGGCTCTTGGGAATCCCCTGGACAGCAAGGAGATCAAATCCGTCTATCCTAAAGGAAATCAACCCTGAATATGAGTTGGAAGGTCTGATGCTGAAGCTGAAGCTCCGATATTTTGGTCCCCTAATGTGAAGAGCCGATTCAGTGGAAAAGACCCTGATGGTGAGAAAGACTGAGATCAGGACGGGAAGGGGGTTATAGTGAATGAGAAGGTTGGATGGCATCACTGACTCAATGGACATGAGTTTGAGAAAACTCTGGAGATAGTGAAGGACAGGGAAATCTGGCATGCTGCAGTATGGTGTCACAAAGAGTTGGACATGACTGAGTGACTGAACAACAAACAACTTATGATGTTTACCCAAGCATATCCTCTTGTTGGCTTCCCTGATAGATCAGTTGGTAAAGATTCTGCCTGTAGTGCAGGAGACTCTGGTTCGATTCCTGGGTTGTGAAGATCTGCTGGATCAGGGATAGGCTACCTACTCCAGTATTCTCAGACTTCCCTTGTGGCTCAGCTGGTAAAGATCCGCCTGCAATGTGGGAGACCTGTATTCGATCCCTGAGTTGGGAAGGCCCCCTGGAGAAGGGAAAGGCTATCCACTCCAGTATTCTGGCCTGGAGAATTCCATGTAGGGTCACAAAGAGTCAGACATGACTGAGTGACTTTTACTTTCATTCTCTTGTTGCCATCCCACCTGGACTGCCTGGTACATTCACGTTTCCCTGAATATATTTGACTTTTTGATAGCAATTAAAAAGTTTAGCAGCCTATTGGTGATGGTGTAAAGCAGATTTAATTTCTGGTGAAGTATTTCTGGGTATAATTAGTTACCCCTAGTATTGCATATTATTATTATTTTTTTAAATGCAATAACTTTTAAAAAAAAATTGAAATAAGTATAGTTGATTTATAGTTTTGTATTAGTTTCTAGTGTACAGCAGAGTGATTCATATATATACACACACACATATATGATTTTTCATATTCTTTTCCATTGTAGCTTTCCTCAGGATATTAAATATAGTTCCCTGTGCTATGCAGTAGGGCCTTGTTGTTTATCCATTCTATATATACTAGTTTGCATCTGCTAAGCCCAAACTCCCAACTCATCCCTCACCCACCACCCAACCCCATGGCAACCACAAGCCTGTTCTCAATGTCTGTGAATCTGTTTCTGTTTTGTAGATAAGTTCATTGTGTCATGTTCTAAATTCTACAAATAAGTGATATCATAAGGTACTTGTCTTTCTCTTTCTGACTTACTTCACTTAGTATGATAATCTCTAGGTCTATCCGTGTAGCTGAAAATACCATTATTTCATTGTTTCTTATGTCTGAATAATATTCCATTGTATACATGTACCACATCTTCTTTACCTGTCCGTCTTTTGATGGACATTAAGGCTGAATGTCCATATCTTGGCTATCATAACTAGTGCTGCTATGAACATAGGGGTGCATGCATCTTTTTGAATTAAGAGTTTTGTGTGGATATATGCTCAGGAGTGTGACCTCTCTGGTAGCTCAGCTTGTAAAGAATCTGCCTGGGGTGCAGGAGACCCTGGTTTGATTCCTGGGTTGGGAAGATCCCCTGGAGGAGGGATAGGCTACCGACTCCAGTGTTCCTGGGCTTCCCTAGTGGTTCAGATGGTAAAGAATCCACCTGTAATTCGGGATACCTGGGTTCACTCCTGGGTTGGGAAGATCCCCTGGATGAGGGCATGGCAATCCATTCCAGTATTCTTGCCTGGAGACTCCTCATGGACAGAGGAGCCTGGCAGGCTTCAGCCATGGGGTTGCAAAGAGTTGAAAACAACTAAGCAACTGTGCACAGCATGCACATGCCCAGGCATGGGATTGCTGGGTCATATGGTAATTATACGTTTAGTTTTTGGAGGAACCTCCATACTGTTTTCCATAGTGGTTCCAACTTATATTCCCACCAACAGTGTAGGAGGGTTTCCTTTCCTCCACACCCTCTCAAGCATTTGTTATTTGTAGACTTTATGATGATGGCCATTCTAACTGGTATGAGGTGGTACCTCATTACAGTTTTGATTTGAAAAATGCTGTAACATTTTAAACTTTGTGTTATGATAGTGCCACAGAAGAAGCAAATAATTTCAACTCTGGGGAGGGATAATCAATTGTCCAACACTGGATATATGGGTATCACCTAAAGTAAATGGTGAACTGGACCCTAAAAGAACACAATGTCTTAGGAGCAATGGTGTTGGAATTTAAGGGGCCTATAGGACTCAGATCATGGAATTTTCTTATTGTTTCATCATTTTCCAATTTCTACCCAAATCTTCACAGCTACATTAAAGGTCAACTATCAAGAAAACAAGACAACATTTTTAAGAAACCATGTTTGCTATACTTTTAAGTCCATTTTATGTTCTGTGGAATTCAGTATTCGTATCCCACACTGGAGAAATCCAAAGTTGGGGAGATGCAGTGATTAGTATAATTTCATGATTCCTAACTTTAAAAAGTTAATACCCTTTTTCTGTGGACTCTATCTCTCAGACAAACTATCTTTATTAAGTAATCATTAATTTGTAGTCTTCATAGTTTTGTCATCAATAAAATACCAAACTGCTAATTAGAGCTTTTGATCAATATTAATAGTCAGATTCAGTAACTTTGATTGTCTGTAACATGTCAGGCACTGAGAATACAAGGGTTAAGAAAGTATAGTCCTGGCCTTCAAGGAATTTATAGTCTAGTGGGGAAGATATAATATACACTGAGTTCATATAGTCCAAAACCAAAACCCATTTACGTTTTAAGCTTTTCTATAATCTTTTATTAGATAAATGTGATTTTTATTAATCTTTTTGAAATTAGGTCAATAATCTTCATGTCTGCTTCTGAGTGGGTTATTACTAGCCCACACTGATGGTGAAAAGCCTTGGTCCTGTTAGAATTCAGAACAATAAT
This sequence comes from Odocoileus virginianus, assembly GCF_023699985.2. Lineage (NCBI taxonomy): Eukaryota > Metazoa > Chordata > Mammalia > Artiodactyla > Cervidae > Odocoileus > Odocoileus virginianus. The sequence goes on from NC_069702.1 coordinate 32,234,729, forward strand.
TCTATCAAAAGGACTTTGTCATACAAGTGGTTCATGTGTATACACATACACACACACATACATATATATAGTTGAATTAGCGTTAAATGAAGTAGGTTTTCATTATGCAGAATACCTTGGCAAAAGTGGTTTTATTTGGTTTTCATAGTATTTTACACAGTAGTCATACAGTTGAAATGTTAAATTCACTCCCAAACTGTCAAATGTACCCAAACCACAAGAGGGAGAAATGACTCTTTCGCAAGAGGAATTCTCAAAGCAGTCTCTTTTATAAATGCCAGTTGGCCTTTTTGACCTAGGCAGAGCCTCAGGGGAGGTTATTCTATAGTGAGCAATGCGGCATGGATGAATTGTGAAAATCTGGGATTTATTATGCTCATGTAGAATATAACCTTATGCGTTCTAGGCTCTCAGTTCTACTGGCTGATTTCAGAAGTTTAGGAGGAAGAAGCATATTGTGTCTCACTTCACAGCCTCTATTAATATACATGATTTGTCTCTTTCCCTCATATAAACACACGTAAACACTCATACTTAAACACACACACATTTATACACAAAGCCTCAAGTGATTTGGACAATGTTGTTTATGGAAGAGGTAGGCTCTGGTTCCTAATTCCTGCAGTAATTACTTTATTTCTTGAAGCATGATATTTGATTACCCATACGTTATTATGCATACTGCATAGTATTTTTGACTGTCACTTCATGAAGCTCTTCTTAAAAAAGGAGTCACACAATTTAGCTCAGGAAGACTGATGTTTTACATCAACAGAGCAAGTTAATGAAGAGCTTTGTGAAGAAATGTATAGGCTTTAAAAAACTCTGATGCAGAGGCTGGACAAACCAGTGTTTACTAAAGGAAACTGTTACAAAGAAGTCTGGAGGTTTGAAAAAGTGAGCAAATTTGAAGAATGAAGCAGTTAACTACTAATTACACACTACATGATAAAACACAATTTTTATAACAAGTAAATGTTGAACCCCAAACAATGAAAGTGGAATGAATATAGGCTAACTGATTTCCTTTACTCAATAATCACAGCTAGTGTATCAGTGAAAATCTTTCACTATTATGAGGACCTCCTGTGAAATATGCTTGTATTCTGGGAATATGAGGCATAATAAAAGTGACCACAAAGCAAGGGGAAGGGATGGTTTAGTGATGACGTTAGAAAAACCTGATTTCCCACATGGAGGAAAAGTGAAGCTGATCACTGTTTTAGCAATCCAACAGTAGATTTGATGCATTAAAGACATTACTATGAAAGGTTAAATAAAACTGGTAGAAAAAAAATGGAGAATATTTTGTAACTTAAGGGAGAAGGGAAACTTTAAATGAGGATCCAAAAGCTCACAAGAAGGGTGGAATGGGGAGGGAGATGGGAGGGAATTTCAAGAGGGAGGGGACATATGTATACTTATGACTGATTCTTGTTGATGTTTGGCAGAAAATGACAAAATTCTGTAAAGCAGTTATCCTTCAATTAAAAAAAAACATAAGGCTACATTCAGTTCTAAAAACAAAACAAACAACAGCAACAAAAAACCCACAAAAGCTCAAATTCTAAAATGGTAAATGGCTAGATGTGGAGTTACATTGAAATGAAAAGTTTTTGCTCAATAAAGGATGCTAAAGACAAAGTAAGGTGATAAATGACTGTTGGAGACAATATTTGAAATTTGTAAAATCAAGAAGTGGTTAATTTCTAGGATTAAAAACAAGAAAAAGGTCAAAAATCAAATGGATAAATGGACAAAAGATATGGGATGATAATTTGGATGAGGGGAAGCCTGGTTTGCCAATGTAAAGGAGTAATTCAGGAAATGGAAATGAATTTATGTCTGAAATATGATTTTATATACATCATACTAGTCATGATTAGAAAGAAGCATTCTAAGTGAGAGGATGTGGGTGGCTCTAATGCTTATGCTCTGTGAGATTGTAAATGGTACATTTTTCCTTTCTAGGAGTCAGTCTTTAGTGAGAGTAATACTGTGCCAGCTTTATGACCTTCTACCCCATGGATATATATGCCAGGCAGTCCTTTATTTCTTGCATGCTTCTTCTTATCATATTTTATATCACTTTCCATGTTCAGATTTTCACATTCATCTGCTTTGAGGAATTCATTGCTTCTTAATCATAACCAAATGATCAGGATATACTTCTACCAACTATCCAGATTAGACACAATAACTTGCCATTAGCCAGGAAATTTTTTCACAGTCACTAAGAAAACATGTTTAGGGTTTATGTCAGCCATTGTAGGAGAGGGGAAATGAGGGCAGAGTAGGTTTCTATCATTAGGAGAGTGCAAAGTATGCTGTGGGGATTGCATAGTAAGGAAATATCACACAATTAGAAAGAGTGAACTAGATATAAATACAAGTCTCAAACATGACATTGATACAGCAAAGATAAATTTTATATATTTTAAATAAAATTTTTATTTCTAATACATATATATATATATATAGTCCTAAGTTCTAAGAAGAATGAGTCACAGCATAATGCCATTTATGTAAATTAGGGCATGAGATATAAACCCATTTGAGATATTATGACTTATAGGAAATATGTATGTGGTCTTTGTGTTCAGCTCCTGGCCAGAGTTTCTAAAATCTTTGCAATTTCCTAAAGTAATACAAGTGATGGGAACATCTTTTGTTTGAATATTTGATCTTTGACCCTGGTTCCTGACACAGGGTTTCTAAATCTCTTGGAAGTTCCTAGGTGATAGGAGTGTCTTTTGTTCTAATGGGGTTACTCTTGATGGGCTCCTTTATGGCTTCAGGTTGGAGACTGATCACCAGAAAAACCAAGCCATGATTAGAAGCTTGGAACTTTAAGTCCCCATACCTGATCCTCTGGGGAGGAAAGAAAGGTTGGAGATTGAGTCAATACTTTGTCATCCCTGTGTAGTGAACCCTGCATAAAGACCTCTGAACTATAGGATTTGGAGAACTTCTAGGTTGGTGAGCATTTATTCATGTTGGGATATATGTAGGGAGGTGGTGCACCCCAACTCCACAGAAACACAATCTTCTGCTCTGGACCTTGCCCTATGTCTCTCATTATCTGGCTTTTTGTCTATATCCTTTATCATGTTCTTTATTATACTGTAAAACCTGTAAATGTAAGTAAGTGATCCCTTGAGTTCAGTGAAACATCCTAGCAAATTGAAGTAGGGGAGGGGGTCATGGGCTATAAAACAATTTATAGTCAGTGGATCAAAAGCACCACTGACAACCTAGACTTATGATTGGCCTCTAAGGTGGGGACAGTTTTATGGGAAGAGGCATCAGTTATCTACTGAATTATAGGACATAGAGCTGGTATCAAAAAACTAGTCAGTGTGGGAGAAAACCCCTAAGCATTTGGTGGCCAGAAGTACCGTGAGTAGTAGAGGAGAAACATTAGCATTTTTCAGTATTTACATGCTAATTTTAAGTTATTGTTTTTTATATGTTAATATTAATATACAATTAATATATAGTATTAATATATTAAATAATATAGCATTATTTAATATAATAATAATAATTTCTTAAAATTAGCATGTATCTTTATAAAATGGCATACTGAAAAAGGTTCATGCTTCTCCATCTGACACTAAGAACTAACTCATTGGAAAAGATGCTGATGCTAGGAAAGATTGAAGGCGGGAGGAGAAGGGGACGACGGAGGATGAGATGGTTGAATGGCATCACCAGCTCGATGGACATGAGTTTGAGTAAGCTCTGGCAGTTGGTGATGGACAGGGAAGCCTGGCGTGCTGCAGTCCATGGGGTCACAAAGAGTTGGACACGACTGAGCGACTGAACTGAATGGAACTGAAGTATATATAGTTGAAAAATATATAACTAAAAGATGTACAATATAGTCATTCACAATTGTTAAAGGTTATATTCCATTTATAGTTACTATAAAATATTGGCTATATTCCCCATGTTATACAATACATCCTTGTAACTTATTTTATGCCTAATAGTTTGTACCTCATACGGCTTTTTTGCCCCCTCCTCCCTCTCCCCACTAATAAACACTAGTTTGTTCTCTATATTTGTGAGTCTGCTTCTGGTTTGTTATAGTGACTAGTTTGTTGGGTGTTTTAGGTTCCACATTTAAGTGATATCATACAGTATTTATCATTTATGTCTGATTTATTTCAATAAATGCCAGTGTAATGCCTTCCAAGTCCATCCGTACTGCTGAAAATGGCAAAATTTCATTCTTTTTATGACTAATATTCTATTGCATATACACACTGCATTTTCTTTATCCATTCATCTGTTGTTGGACATTTATGTTGCTTCCACATCTTGGCTATTGTAAATAATGCTACTATGAACATTGTGGTGCATGTATCTTTCTGTACTAGTGTTTTAAATTTTGGATATATACCCAGGAGTGGAATTGCTGGTTCTAATTTGAAGATACATGTTGAAACAGAGCAGGTACTTGAGGGAAGGGGCTGTGAGTGTAGGGAACTGGAGTGGAAAGTAAGGATAAGGGGGAAAACATATAGCAACCAATAGATAATTCCACATTTCTTTGTAGCATTTCTCAAGCAAAGGTAGACTTTAAAGATTTGTTTCATTTTACTGTTTTATTGGCATTTATGTTGGAAATAGTAATGAAATGAGTATAGGATCCAGATTAGAAAACATAGTTTTGTTTTGACCATTCTGACTAGACGACTTCGACCATTTTGACCATCACTGCCTCCATGAGCATATTCCTCAGCTACAAAATAATGATGCTGCTGATCTTTTCACATTTTCAGGTCAATCAGATGAGTTCTAACATGTAATAGTGCTTTGTAACTGTAAAATATTTTTCTAGTGTTTAACTCCTGTTTAGCAAGTTGTCACTCATAGAAACTTCGTGTCCTTTGAGTAAACCAAGTCAGAAATGGAAAAGGAAGTCTCTCTCACTCTCACATGGTTCTCCATTCATCTGAAAACAAAGGTTAGTCATAATTGTTTTTTTTCAGTTAGGAACAGTTTAGTGCAGGCCTTAGCTGTCAGACTGGATTAGCAACGAGCCCCCCCTTGCTGACACTGACTTGGGGAAACTGACTTAAATGTGTTTTATTTTACTGAAGGATTGTTGACTTACAATATTATGCTAGTTTCAGGAGTGCAGCACACTGATTCAGTCATATATTCCTTTTCAGATTCTTTTATAAGTTATTAAAAAATATTGAATATGGCTCCCTGTGCTATACAGTAGGTCCTTGCTGGTTATGACTTAAGCTTTCTAAGTTTGGATTTTGTTACCTGTAACATGGCAACCCACTCCGGCACTCTTGCCTGGAAAATCCCATGGACAGAGTAGCCTGGTACAGTCCATGGGGTCACAAAGAGTCAGACACGACTAAGCGACTTCACGACTTCACAAGGTGAGGGTGGTCATACCTTCCTCTAGGCAGTGTTAAGAGAATAATATGAGGTAATGAATATAATGTGCTTAAAATAGTCCCTGTCACAGAACATTTAGCAAATATCAGTTGTTGTTATTATTATTTATCATTTAATTAATGTAAAACTCAGTGATTGACTCCGGCTACTCTCTTCACCCATGCTTTTTGCAATAAATAATCCAAGTTGATTCTAAAAAATATCAAGGAAAACAAAAACAGATAAAATTAATAGGAGGAAAGGTCTTCTGAAGTATTAAGAGCATGTAAGATAAATATGTTTGCTTACCAACATGGCTAACATCCATACATTTTTTTAGGTTGTTTACAACCTACTCAGTCATTTACAACTCTGGAAAACATTTAGTCTAGTGCTCTCTCTTTTTCTCTTTCTTTTAATTCTGTCTTTTTTCTAGTTCAGAGAGAATTTAGAGCTATGACTCAGTTATGGTCCCCCTCAGCTATTTCATCTTTAATATCAATATTTTCTGACATTTTAAATTAAAAATAGCATTCATGAGTCTGTTCTGATTTTAAAAGTAATAATATGTTTGTGCTAGGAATTTTGGAAAATATAGAAGAAGATAAGGGTAAACTTGAAATCACTTATATTCACATTATCTAAAGAATTAAGGTTGATATTTTAAAGTAAAAACACTGTTTAACTACTTATATTTGACAGAATAAAGAAAACAAAAATGTAACTGAAGGGGATACTAAACTTAGTTCATTTTAAAAATATAAATTCATTGCTAGAAGTTCCTATCAAAGTTAAAATAAAAAAATTAAGAAAAAAATGAAAAGATTTCAGATGTGTTTTATTGTTGTGATTATTGTTATTGTGACTTTGAAACTGCAGATTTCTTAGAGAGCATAGAGTTAAGTTTCCAGATGGTAAAAGTTAGGTATTATCTCATAAAAACCAGTTCACCTTTAATTAACTTCAAAAACTATTTGAAGTTCAAGCCCACTTTTAGAAACTACCCTCTAAGAGAAATTTATATGGAAAGACTTATCTGTAAGCACAATGTATGGTAAAATGACAAATTACACTTTTAGAAAACACATATAACTATGAATTAGGAGTACTAGTTAGTCTGATTTGTCCTTCTGAATTATATAAATAAATGTTTGGCTTTGTTGTTTCAGAAAGCTTTATTATTTTCATGTGCTCAAAATTACTTCAAATATGGCTTTGTTTAGATTATAACTATTTTTGTTTCTATTAGAAACTTTTTTATTGAAGTATAGTTGATTTACAATGTTATTTTCTGTAGTACAGCAAAGCAATTCAGTTATACATATATATATGCATTCTTTTTTATATTCTTTTCCATTATGATTTATCACAGGCTATTGAATATAGTTCCCTGTGCTATATACAGCAGGATCTCATTGTTTATCCATTCTGTACATACTAGTTTAAATCTGCTAACCCCAAACTTTTACTCCAACCGTCTCCCTACCCCCCTTTGCCTTGACAACCACAAGTCTGTTCTTTATGCCTGTGACTCTCTTTCTATAGAAACTTAATTTCTTGTTGGTAAGAAGAGGAATACTGTCTTATTAGCAGCATTTTATAATTTAATGTTACATTCTTGTAAAATTTCATAATAACATTTAGTCTAAATTTTAAGACATTTTCCAACAAAGTTCTCAGACTTCCAGTTCTAACTTGAACCAGTAGTTTTTTGAACCAATGACACAGCTTTCATATAGATATTTGTTTTAATTGTTTACTTTAGGTGCTTTGCACTGAATCATGTCCTTCCAAAATTCTATGTTGAAGCCCTAATTCTCAAATATGACTTTTTTGGAAATAAAGTCTTAAGGAGGTGTAATTATGGTTAAACAGGGTCTTAAGGGTGGAGCCTTAATCTGATTGAATTAGTGTCCCTGTGAGAGACAAGAAACAAGTGCCACTCTTTCTGTCTCCACGTGTGCATGAGGAAGGGTCACGTGAACACACTGTAATGTAGCAGCTGTCTAAAAGTTAAGAAGAGAAAACTTCCCAGAAACCAACCATGCTGGTATCCAAATCTTAGATTTCCAGCCCCCAAACTGTGAGAAAATACGTTTCTGTTGTTTAAGGCACCCATTCTATGGTATTTTGTTCTGGCAGCCAAAGCAGACTGATTTCACCATTTCTTGAGTCCCATGTTTGTCTTTTGAATTTTTTATTTACTGGAGTTTGTCTAAGAAAACATATATATATATATATATATATATATATATATATATATATTAGAATGAGTGTATGAATGATGAACTTCTGGTTTCTTGAATATCTGAAAATGTTACTTTGAATTAAGCTATAATGCACTGTATTTATTCATGTATGTTTTATTTATAAGGTCAAATTATTTCAAATTTTGAAATTCCAGGCATTGGTATGCACAATCCAATTAAAATAACAAAGCATGATAAATCTGCAGACTGCCAGACAGCAAAGTAAGTTATGATATAGAGCTAAGTTGATGTAAATCTCAGCAATGTATTGAAGATATTTATTTGATGATCCCCTCAGTTACTTTGATATAACAGTGTCACCACACATTTAAGCTATAGTATAAATTTGTATCAAAAATTGTCATCTAAACTCACTGAGCTTCTCTAGGAGCACTTGAACTGCTTACATGAAGATTTCTTGTTATGTGATATAATAAAATGTCTTTATCACTTAGCCTGCTGTTAAGTGTGTGTGGCTAAATGAAAACTAAATGATGCATCATAGATTTAACCATGTATTTTCAGACTATATTTTTCTTCAACCATCATAATAAATGTGTGGGTCACTAGCCCCAGGCTTTTTTCAGTTCATGATTGCAATCTTCATCTTTGTAATACACTTGTAATTACACTTTGTAATTGTCTATCAGCTCATGTCTATTAATAGTAATCTCAAGGTTTCCTGTTTTGTTAAACTTGCAAGCTTTAATTTTTTCTTAGTTGAATTGCATGTTGCAACTATTTAGTTTCTCTTGAATGTCAACCAGTGAGTCTTGTTAAATATCTGTAATGGTTAGAATAATAATCCTTCATTGCACATGGATTAATCACAGCAATCTCTTCTATTCTCTAGAAGTTCTGTCATATATTCTGAGATTTGGCACATGACAGGCAAGCTTATGGTCTTAAAATTACTTTTTATTTCAATGCCTCAGAAAATTTTATATAATATGCTTCCATTTTATAAAACAGAGAATGGCAAACTCATCTTTTATAGCTATATGAGTATATATTTTGTATAAGTGTGTATATATTAATATATATATATAGATACTATGAAATAATTGTTCTTCTATCAACTTAGTCTAGGGCCAAACTGCAGGTCACATCTCCATCTATCTCCCATACAGAAGCAGTAGGATTAATAGTTCAAAATTTCCTTTGGTACAATTACTAATTACCCACAATCAGTTTCCACCTTCTGTATGCGACTTTGTGAAGTTAATCTGGAATTCTGTCGGATAGAATAGTGCTTAGTTTCTCCACATCTTTTCTGTGTCTTTAGCTTATATTTTCTGGGCTTTTATTTCTCCATCTGGCTGATGCCACACGCTCTGACTTTCTTTTCCAAGAAGTTTTCATAATTTCTTTTTTTGGGCAATCATTTTTTTAAGACCATAGATATTAATTTTTGTTATGTTTGCTGCCATTTCAGTGGGATTTGGAGAGGGAAAAGAAAGCCAACTCATTTATTCTTTACTTCTTGAACTAGGTGCCTCTTTTTCTTCTGAGTCTCCTATTGAGTAGAGTATGAACTTTGGGGACTTTACCAAGTTATTACATTTTCCCTAGTTCCTCAGAACAAGCAGCCAAAAATTACCATCCACAAGGCCATCCATTTTCCTATCGCTTTTGTATTGATCATCTGTGTGTGTGTGTGGGGGGAATCTGTGTTTACTGCTCACAAATTATCACACTCCTCACCTCTGGTATTACAGAGGTTTTTACTTTTGTTTTGTTTTGCATTTAAAACACTATTCCTTTTAAGGAAAGTACAGTACACTCTGTCTACTTCAGGTCCCATATATCATAAATACATTCTTTAGAAGTAAACTTTCCTTTTAATATGGGCCACAGAGCACCAAGATAAGAAGTCAAATATAGAAAAGGAAGTGAATAAAAATCCTTTGAGTAAATAATAAAAAATCCCTAAGAATAATGAAACACTTTGAGGACATCAAATTGAGCCACCTCCTTTTATGGATAAGGTAGTTAAAATAAACTTTTAATTTCTATTCGAATACAACACCTTTCAGTGACTGAAAGAAAATGCCAATGTTAAATATGCAAGGTAGACTTTCTATGCCTTATGGCAATGAAAAGAGAGTTTCTTAAGGGAAGTGCAGTAACATTAATGACTCTTGAGTGACTGCAATAATGCTGTTGTCATGAGCCACTCTGAACAATCCCAGGAGACTAAAACTTCCCTTTTCACATCAATCATTACTGGAATATTGAATGGGTGACTAATGGTGTTGTTGGCCTGTGGTTATGTTCATGACTCTTTCTTGGAGAATAATAATCTTCACATTTCTGCTTGTGACCCTGGGCAGAGCTGGCAAGGAGAATAAAATTTTCTATTTCCTACCCAAAGGATAGAAATGCTGCCCCAGAGGCTGCCCATGCTGAAAGCTAGAACTACTGTTCATTCTCAAATGGTGCTCAACTACTCACCAATAACTCCATGGTTTCTAAAGTCCTGGTGGAAAGTTGAAAAATAAAATCACATGTTACTCATCCTGACTTGGATCACTTAACAATTATATGATTAATTGACTAACTATTGCTAACACTGGTAATGTAATTTGCACTACCCAAACAAGTTCACCACAGGTACCTTAAAGCTCTGGATCATAATACAAGTGTAGTGGTGCTGTCTGATGTAGAAAAGACCATGCTGATTTCAGGCTCTGTGTTGAAAAACTGACCAAGTGATGATAGGTTGAGTATAAACAAGGCAGCCAATGAGGTCAAACCATTTACATTAGAGGTAGAAAAAATGAGGTATTCTAGTTCAGTTCAGTTCAGTCGCTCAGTCGTGGGCGACTCCTTGTGACCCCATGAACCACAGCATGCTAGGCCTCCCTAACCATCACCAACTCACAGAGTCCACCCAAATCCAAGTCCATTGAGTCAATGATGCCATCCAACCATCTCATCCTCTGTCATCCCCTTCTCCTCATGCCCTCAATGTTTCCCAGCATCAGGGTCTTTTCAAATGAATCAGCTTTTCACATCAGGTGGCCAAAGTATTGGAGTTTCAGCTTCAGCATCAGTCCTTCCAATGAACACCCAGGACTGATCTCCTTTAGGATGGACTGGTTGGATCTCTTTGCAGTACAAGGGACTCTCAAGAATCTTCTCCAACATCACAGTTCAAAAACATCAATTCTTCTACGCTCAGCTTTCTTTATAGTCCAACTCTCACATCCATACATGACCACTGGAAAAAACATAGCCTTGACTAGATGGACCTTTGCTGGCAAAGTAATGTCTCTGCCTTTTAACATGCTGTCTAGTTTGGTCATAACTTTCCTTCCAAGGAGTAAGCGTCTTTTAATTTCATGGCTGCAATCACCATCTGCAGTGATTTTGGAGCCCAGAAAAATAAAGTCAGCTACTGTTTCCACTGTTTCCCCATCTATTTGCCATGAAGTGATGGGACAAGATGACATGATCTTAGTTTTCTGAATGTTTAGTTTTAAGCCAACTTTTTCACTCTCCTCTTTTACTTACATCAAGAGGCTTTTTAGTTCTTCATTTTCTGCCATAAGGGTGGTGTCATCTGCATATCTGAGGTTATTGATATTTCTCCCAGCAATCTTGATTCCAGCTTGTGCTTCCTCCAGCCCAGCGTTTCTCATGATGTACTCTGCATATAATTTCAAGAAGCAGGGTGACAATATACAGCCTTGACGTACTCCTTTTCCTATTTGGAACGAGTCTGTTGTTCCATGTCCAGTTCTAACTGTTGCTTCCTGACCTGCATACAGATTTCTCAAGAGGCAGGACAGGTGGTCTGGTATTCCCATCTCTTGAAGAATTTTCCACAGTTTATTGTGATCCACATAGTCAAAGGCTTTGGCATAGTCAATAAAGCAGAAATAGATATTTTTCTGGAACTCTCTTGTTTTTTCAATGATCCAGCAGATGTTGGCAATTTGATCTCTGGTTCCTCTGCCTTTTCTAAAACCAGCTTAAACATCTGGAAGTTCACGGTTCACATATTGCTGAAGCCTAGCTTGGAGAATTTTAAGCATCACTTTACTAGCATGTGAGATGAGTGTAATTGTGCGGTACTTTGAGCATTCTTTGAGATTGCCTTTCTTTGGTATTGGAATGAAAACTGACTTTTTCCAGTCCTGTGGCCACTGCTGAGTTTTCCAAATTTGCTGGTATATTGAGGGCAGCACTTTTACAGCATCATCTTTCAGGATTTGAAATAGCTCAACTGGAATTCCCTCACTTCCACTAGATTTGTTCATAGTGATGCTTCCTAAGGCCCACTTGACTTCACATTCCAGGATATCCGGCTCTAGGTGAGTGATCACACCATCATGATTATCTGGGTTGTGAAGATCTTTTTTGTACAGTTCTTCTTTGTATTCTCGCCACCTCTTCTTAATATCTTTTGCTTCTGTTAGGTCCATATCATTTCTGTCCTTTATTGAGCCCATCTTTGCACAAAATATTCCCTTGGTAGCTCTAATTTTCCTGAGGAGATCTCTAGTGTTTCCCATTCTACTGTTTTCCTCTATTTCTTTGCATTGACCGCTGAGGAAGGCTTTCTTATATCTCCTTGCTATTCTTTGGAACTCTGCATTCAAGTGGGTATCTTTCCTTTTCCCCTTTGCTTTTTACTTCCCTTCTTTTCACAGCTATTTGTAAGGCCTCCTCAGAATTTTTGCTTTTTTGCATTTCTCTTTCTTGGGGATGGTCTTGATTCCTGTCTCCTGTACAATGTCAGGAACCTCCATCCATAGTTCACCAGGCACTCTGTCTATCAGATCTAGTCCCTTAAATCTATTTCTCACTTCCACTGTATAGTCATAAGGGATTTGATTTAAGTCATATCTGAATGGTGTAGATGTGTCATTCCCATAATTTATAGTTTTTACCTCTATAGTGACCTACTTCTATCTTTTGTCCCCATCCAATATCATATTCCCATATTTTTCACATCATTCAGTACATAAACTTGCATACTTAACATTGTATTATCTGCTTTTATTGTTAAGCAGAGTAGGACAAGACTTTACTCTTCTGATCTTATTCTTAGCATGTATCTAATTTGCATAGAACTTTTGATATTTCAATTTCTTATATTCTGTCCATTTACTAACTGTCTTATTGGGCAGGTTATTTAATTTCTCTGAACATGATGGGTACTTCACATGTGTGAGGCTATTTTGGACATTCTAGAGAAAATATTAGAAAGACAATCTTATCTGTTCTTTCTATCATCTTCTAGCACAATGTCTTACGCATAACAAACTTACTACTAGTTGATGAAGTTAACTAAATTAACACACAGCGCTCACCCTCAGTAAAAGTTTCAGTCAATTCTGTTTGTGTCCGACTATTTGCGACCCCATGGACTGCAGCATGCCAGGCTTCCTTGTCCATCACCAACTCCCAGAGCTTGCTCAGACTCATGTCCATTGAATCAGTAATGCCATCCAACCATCTCATCCTCTGTCATCCCCTCTCCTCCTGCCTTTTATCTTTCCCAGCATCAGGGTCCTTTCAAATGAGTCAGTTCTTTGCATCAGGTGTCCAAAGTATTGGAGTTTCAGCTCAGCATCAGCCCTTCCAATGAATATTCAGAACTGATTTCCTTTAGGATGGACTGACTGGATCTCCTTGCAGTCCAAGGGACTCAAGTGTCTTCTCCAACACCACAGTTCGAAAGCATCAATTCTTCAGCACTCAACTTTCTTTATAGCCCAAGTCTCACATCCATGCATGACTACTGGAAAAACCATAGGTTTGACCTGATGACTCTTCGTTGGCAAAGTAATGTCTCTGGTTTTAAATATGCTATCTCGGTTGGTCATAATTTTCTTCCAAGGAGCAAGGGTGCAGCTAAATTGACAATAGTGTAACTAAGTATAGTATGTGCATACCTCATGCTCTATTCCACTCTCTGCTCTAAAAGCAACTATTCCACTCTGACACCCCAGAGAAATTTTAAACATGAATACAAAGAGAGACACAAACATGCTCTTTGTAGTATTGTTTGTAATAGCAAAGAATTAAAAGCATCTTTAAATATCTAAGTAAAGAGAGAAATAAATGTTGTATTACCAAATGTGTATCAACAGGGATATAACTTGAAAAAGATTTATAAAAAAACTTACAAGTAGATCAATAAGTGCATCAAAATTCTACTGTATAAATATTTTAAATAAGTGAAAAGCATGTGTAAAACATATAAACAAAATATAACTTACATATTATTATATATTTTATGATATGAATTTATATACAATTAATGCATAGAGGGTAGATACACATGGAAAGTAGATGTCAGAGGAGAATGATTCTGGAAAAGAATTTTTTTTAAATTAAATTCATGAGTGCTTCTTTCAGTGATATTTTGGTGCTGAAAATCAATTAAGGAGCTAGATTTCACCTTGGAGAAATACACTGTAGGGCAGAAACAGAGAATTCCATCCTACATAAGTTCCCATTCACTCTCCCTACACAAAGAAAAAGAAATACTGATAGAGACTCCAGATTTCCACAGATGATGGATTTGGAGAAAACAAGTCACCACTGTCATCTAGATAATACAGGGCTATAGCAACTCACAATGGACCTCTCACTTGACATTGATAGTAATCAACCTTTTATTGATCAATCGACAAGAGACTGACCAAGACTTGCCTGTGAATGTCCAAGAGTCTCCAACAGAGGCGTGGGTCAGCGGTGGCCTGCTGCAGGGTTGGGGTTACTGAGTGCAGCAGTGCCTGCCTGGAACCTTTTGAAGGAGGTCCCATTATCTTCATTAACTCCACCATACTGTGGCTTCAGGTCAAACAACAGGGAGTGAACACAGCCCCGCCCATCATCAGAAAATTGGATTAAAGATTTACTGTGCATGGTCCCGCCAATCAAAAGAAGACCCAGCCAGTGTCTCCCATCAGGAAGTTTCCATGAGCCTCTTATCCTTCTCCATCAGAGGGCAGACAGATTGAAAACCACAGTCACAGAAAACTAACCAATCTGATCATATGGACCACAACCTTGTCTAACTCAATGAAACTATGAGCCATATCATGTAGGGCCACCCAAGATGGACAGATCATGGTGGAGAGTTCTGACAAAATGTGGTCCACTGGAGAAGGAAATGGCGAACCACTTCAGTATTCTTGCCTTGAGAACCCTGCGATCAGTATGAAAAGGCAAAAAGATAGGACACTGAAAGATGAACTCCCCAGGTTGGTAGGTGCCCAATACTCGAGATCAGTGGAGAAATAAATTCAGAAAGAATGAAGGGATGGAGCCAAAGCAAAACAACACCCAGTCATGGATGTGACTGGTGATGCAAACAAAGTCCGATACTGTAAAGAGCAATATTGTGTAGGAACCTGGAATGTTAGGTCCATGTATCAAGACAAATTGGAAGTGGTCAAACAGCAGATGGCAAGAGTAAACATCAACATTTTAGGAATCAGCGAACTGAAATGGACTGGAATGGGTGAATTTAACTCAGATGACCATTATATCTACTACTATGGGCAAGAATCCCTTAGAAGAAATGGAGTAGCCATCATAGTCAACAAAAGAGTCCAAAATGCAATACTTGGATGCAATCTCAAAAATGACAGAATGATCTCTGTTCATTTCCAAGGCAAACCATTCAATATCAGAGTAATCCAAGTCTATGCTCTGACCAGTAATGCTGAAGAAGCTGAAGTTGAACAGTTCTATGAAGACCTACAAGGCATTCTAGAGCTAACACTAAAAAAAGATATCTTTTTCATTATAGGGGACTGGAATGCAGAAGTAGGACATCAAGAGATACCTGGAGTAACAGGCAAATTTGGCCTTGTAGTACAGAATGAAGCAGGGCAGAGTTCTGCCAAGAGAATGCATTGGTCATAGCAAATACCCTCTTCCAACAACATAAGAGAAGACTCTATATAAAGACATCAACAAATGGTCAATACTGAAATCAGATTGATTATATTCTTTTCAGCCAAAGATGGAGAACCTCTATACAGTCAGCAAAAACAAGACCGGGAGCTGACTTTGGCTCAGATCATCAGTTCCTTATTGCCAATTTCAGACTTGAAGAAAGTAGGGGAAACCACTAGACCACTCAGGTATGACCTAAATCAAATCCCTTACGATTATACAGTAGAAGTGACAAATATATTCAAGGGATTAGATCTGATAGACAGAGCGCCTGAAGAAAAATGGATGGAGGTTCATGACATTGTACTCAGGAAGCAGGTATCAAGACCACCCGTCAAAAAGAGAAATGCAAAAAGGCAAAATGGTTGTCTGAAGAGGTCTTACAAATAACTGAGAAAAGAAAAGATGCAAAACACAAAGGAGAAAAGGAAAGATATACCCATTTGAATGCACAGTTCCAAAGAATAGCAAGGAAAGCTAAGAAAGCCCTCCTCAGTGATCAATGCAAAGAAATAGAGGAAAATAATAGAATAGGGAAGACTAGAGATCTCTTCAAGAAAATTAGAAATACCAAGGGAACATTTCATGCAAAGATGGGCAAAATAAATGACAGAAATGGTATGGACCTAACAGAAGCAGAAGATATTAAGAAGAGGTGGCAAGAATACATAGAACTATACAAAAAAATCTTCATGACCCAGATAACCATGATGGTGTGATCACTTACCTAGAACCAGACATTCTAAAATGCAAAGTCAAGTGGGCCTTAGGAAGCATCACTATGAACAAAGCTATTGGAGGTGATGGAATTCCAGTTGAGCTATTTCAAATCCTAAAAGATGATGCTGTGAAAGTGCTGCCCTCAATATGCCAGCAAATTTGGAAAACCCAGCAGTGGCCACAGGACTGTAAAAAATCAGTTTTCATTCCAACCCTAAAGAAAGGCAATGCCAAAAAATGCTCAAACCACCAGACATTTGCACTTATCTCACACGCTAGCAAAGTAATGCTCAAAATTTTCCAACTCAGACTTCAACAATATGTGATCTGTGAACTTCCAGATGTTCAAGCTGGATTTAGAAAAGGCAGAGAAACGAGAGAACAAGTTATCAACATCCGTTGGATCATTGAAAAAGCAGGAGAGTTTAAAAAAAAAATCTACTTCTGCTTTACTGACTCTGCCAAAGCCTTTGACTGTGTGGATCTCAATAAACTGGAAAATTCTGAAAGAGATGGGAATACCAGACCACCTGTCCTGCCTCCTGAGAAATCTATATGCAGGTCAAGAAGCAACAGTTAGAATTGAACATGGAACAACAGACTGGTTCCAAATTGGGAAAGGAGGATGTCGAGGCTGTATATTGTTACCCTGCTCTTTAACTTATATGCAGAGTACATCATGAGAAATGCTGGGCTATTGAAGCACAAGCTGGAATCAAGATTGCTGGGAGAAATATCAATAACCTCAGATATGCAGATGACAGCACCCTTATGGCAGAAAATCAAGAAGAACTAAACAACCTCTTGATGAAAGTTAAAAAGGAGACTGAATATTTTGGCTTAAAACTCAACATTCACAAAACTAAGATCATGTCATCCACTCCTATAACTTCATGGCAATAGATGGTGTTGGACAGGCATGACTGAGTGACTGAACTGAACTGAACTGAATTGTACCCTAAAATAACTCCATTGATTCATAATCATACAGTCTTTTCCAATATTTCATGTTGTCTGAATTATCATATTTGTCAGTCACATTGATATAAAGTGAATTTGTTATATATATATAATGAATCTCTGAGCATATGTGTACCTGCTTTTTGATCTGGCTTTTTTTTTCCTATTATTATAACATTGTCTTAATTACTATAGCCTTGTAAAATATCCTAATATATTGTTAAATTAAGTTCTATTTGCTCTGCTTTTCTGGATTACCATACTTATTTTAAAACTTAAATTCTTCTGTATTAATTTTAAAATTTGCAAATTAGAATTGTCCCACTTCACAAATCCAAAGGGCACCATTCATGTAAAATATAAACTGCCACAGTGTATTCTTGTGATAAATTTCTCTAAAGTCTTGAAATATTTTTACTGCAACTACCATTGAATGTGTAAGCCAATTTGGCAGATGTTGGCATATTTATAATGTCACAGGCTTTGTGTAATTATGTACTTATGTATACTCTATAAGGATATGAAGTTTAGTTTGTTTTCTTTATTACTGCTCTAACCCTATAACTTAGGTGAGAGTTTGACACAACAGGAACTCAATAAATTGCTGAATGAATAACATTTTCTACCTGTCCACTCATTTATTCATATGTATAGAGTATTTCTTGGAGAAGGAAATAGCAACCCACTCCAGTATTCTTGCCTGGAGAATTTGATGGACAGAAGAACCTGGTGGGCTACTGTTCATGGGGTCACAAAGAGTCAGACATGACTGAATGACTAAGTACAGTCTTTCTGTGCCCATTTTGGTTTATTTGTGTGTCTTACTAAATGTCATTTAATGATATTTACATGTTTTTCAGAATGATTTTGTAAAGATTTTGTTAGGTTATTTCCTAGATACTCTACAGATGTTATTTAAAAGATAATTACTGGTACAGGTAAACTTT
The DNA here is from genome assembly GCF_023699985.2 of Odocoileus virginianus. Classification (NCBI taxonomy): domain Eukaryota; kingdom Metazoa; phylum Chordata; class Mammalia; order Artiodactyla; family Cervidae; genus Odocoileus; species Odocoileus virginianus. Next base: position 32,252,934 of record NC_069702.1, read on the forward strand.
GTTGATTTGGGGGGATGAGGTTTATATATTGCTACAGTGTAATTAATTTTAGACATTTATATACATTTTTTTTTCTGTGCACATGACTATATATTTTTCAAATGGCATTTTAACTCTTTATTTGAATATTTAAATCTTTTGCTTATTTTGTCTTGCTGCATTGAGCAGAACCTCCATGAAGTATGCATGATATTTATAGTATGTTTTTGCTGGTCACTTACTATATCATAAGGGCCTCCTTGGCGGCTCAGAAAGTAAAGAATCTGCCTGCAATGCTGGAGACCCAGGTTTGATACCTGGGTTGGGAAGGTCCCTTCAAAAGGGCATGGAAACCCACTCCAGTATTCTTGCCTGGAGAATTCCATGAACAAAGGTGCCTGGTGGGCTACAGTCCATGGGATCGCAAGGAGTCAAACACAACTGAGTGACTAACACAACACTACTGTGTAATACAGGTTTCTCTGCTGGCTCAAATGGTAAAGAATCTGCCTGCAATGAAGGAACCCCAGGTTTGATCTCTGGGTCAGGAGGATACCCTGGAGAAGGGAATGGCTACTCAGTCCAGTTTTCTTGCCTGGAGAATTCCATGGACAGAGAAGACTACTGGGCTACAGTCCATGGGGTCGCAAAGAGTTGGGCACAACAGAGTCACTAACACTTTCACTACTATATAATACATTCATATAAGATTCCCTCTGTCTACTTTGCTAAGGGTTTAGGAAAAAGTAAGTAGAAGTTATATTTTATTGAGTGCTTTTATTTTTATATGATTTATAATGACATAGTGTTTCCCTTTTAATCAATTAGTGTAGTTAGGTTAATTAATGAGTTATCTAATTTTGAAACTTCTTTCAATTTGAAAGATTAATACAATTTGCAAAAACAATACAACTTACACACTTCTACAAATTATCATTGGGCTCATTTAGTTAATCTTTACCTAGAATATTTGTGACTACATTCACAAATGAGAATGACTTATAATGTTAATTTCTTGTCATAAATGTTATATCTAATCATAAAAATTAGCGGCAGCTTTGTCTCTATTTTGGTTTTCAAGGACAAACTAAGAAGCTGTAGGTTATTACATGTTCCTTGGAACTGCTTAAGTAGACTACCTGGGTGGTGACTTCTTTTAAAGTGAAGTTTTCATCTATCATCTGATTATTTTTAATGGTTGTTGAGCTAGTCCCATTTTCTATTTCTTACTGGCCAATTTTAGTAATCAAAAGATTCAGTTACACTTCCAAGAATCACTGCTCTTTAAGTAGTGGTTTTCTCTCTTTTATTCTGAATTTTGCTTATTAATTTAAAAATTTTTTTCTCAATGAATCTTACTAGAGAATTGCCTATATTAGTTGTCTTTTAAACATAGAGTTTTGTTAATGTTTTACTTCTTTTTCAATTTCATTCATTTTCGCTCTTATGTTAATTATTGCCTTCTTACATGGTTTTAGAAAAGTATTTCATTTTCAAATTGTTGTCATTTTCCTAGATTTTCTAATTTTTGAGTTGAAACCTCAAATAATTTGCTTTCAATCATCCTCATTTTCGGTTGCTTCTACATCTATAAATTTGACTATGTTTATCAATTTACCTCCAAATTTATGATGTGCAGTACTTTCATGATCTTCTAACTATATTTCATAATTTGAGCCTTTGACTCATTGATTTTTGGACATGGGATAATGGGTTTTCCATTATACGGTATTTTTAAAAATCCTTTTGATTTTTAATTTTTTCACATTGTAGTAGCTATTGGAGGCATTAGGCAGGTGAGTCCTTAGAGGCAAGTGTTGTCTGGAGGGCAGTCTACTCAGGTGTGCAGAAAGAGGGGAAAGCTAAGGATGGCTGGGGACTGGCAGTGGAAGGCAGCCAAATCTGACAGCACCGGGTAGTATCCAGTGAGTTCTCCTTGAGTTCAAGTTCTCTACCAGCCTGACAACCTTATTTTCGGATTTCAGATTGAAAGTGTGCAGTTCAGGTTCCTGTGGCCTTGGATCTTGGCAGAGGTGGTAGTGGGGTTCCAGGGTTGGCTGCCAGAACCCTGAATTTCTGATTGGGGTCTTCGGTTTCCTGGAAGGCGAGAGAGGCTTGCTCCTCAAGTTCACTCCTGCAGTCTGACCTGGGGCAGCCCTGCACTGCAGAGCCTTGGGGCAGAAGCTCTGGCGGGGACCCCGGGGGGAGGCAGTAGCTCACTGTGACCCTGACTCGGTTATCCTAGAGACGTTGATGAAGACTGAGCTATGCTAGATAAATGGCCGGGGCGAGACTCCTTAAGGAGGAGCCTGGGAAGCCTCCCGCACCCGGGGCACTCAGGTGTCTCTCATCCAGCATTCCCCTGCTGTTTTCTACAGAAATCTCCAGAGATCCTGCAACAACATCCCGCTTCTTCTGAGAATGCTGGTCGCCGCAACCCTTCGGCCTGGTTCCACCGCCCTCTGAGCCATCCCAGATTCTCAGGACTTCCGAGCTCATATTTTCTCTGAGCCTCTATCAGGACCCACACTTGCCTCCCCTCACCCACCGAAAGCCACAAAAGCGCACCCCGAGGCCTCCAACTGCACCAGTTTGCCTTCCTGGAAAACTCCATTCCCCACCCACACAGACCAGGCCCCAGACCCCAGCCTGCCTCTCGCTGGGGGTGGTCTGCGAGGATGTGGAGACAAGCGGTGTCTGGAGTGCGCGGTGCTCAGCTCTACAGGACGGCGGGAAGGAGGAGGACGCAGGAGACTGATAATGGAAGGCGGTCAGCTAACTGCACCGGATGTTATCAGGTGAGCTCACGTTCAGGCCCTCTGCTGGTCTGACACAGCTTATTTTCTGGTTTCGGAATGGAACTGTGCATTCAAGTTACTGTTGACTTTGGATCTTGGCAGATGTGGGCTTGGGGTTCCCGGGTTCCCTGTAAGAAACCTGAGTTGCTATTCTGGGCCGGTGGTTTCCTGGAAGACTTGCTGCCCAAGCATACGCAGTTCACCCTTCATCCCCAGTTTTGACCTTGGCCTGTCCTGTCCCTGCACAGCCTTTGGGCTGGGAGCTTGGTCCCCATACCTGGCTGGGCCACTGTGACTCTGACTAGGGAATCCTGGTAGTGTCAGTGAGGACTGGGACCTCAGGGTTCACCAGAGGGGTAACATTTGTAGAATTTATTAGAATTGATGAACCTACATTGATACATCATTATCACCCAAGCTCTATAGTTTACCGCTATGATTCATTCTTGGTTTTATACTTACTGTGGGTGTGGACAAAGGTATAAGGACATGTGTCCATCATTATGGGATCATCCAGAGTGTTTGCACTTACCTAAAATTCTCTGTGCTGTACCTACTCACATCTTGCACCATCAGCCCCTGGAAACTACTGGTCTTTTGCTGTGTTCAGTTTTGTCTTTTTCAGAATGGTCAGATGGTTGAATCATACAGCGTGTAGGGGGCTGTTCAGGTTGACTTTTTCACTAAGTAATATTTCATTCAAAGATGGGCACAATAAAGAACAGAAATGGTATGGACCTAACAGAAGCAGAAGATATTAAGAAAAGGTGGCAAGAATACCCAGAAGAACTATACAAAAAAGATCTTCATGACCCAGATAACCACAATGGTGTGATCACTCACCTAGAACCAGACATTCTGGAATGGGAAGTCAAGTGGGCCTTAGGAAGCATCAAAACAAACAAAGCTAGTGGAATTCCAGTTGAGCTATTTCAAATCCTAAAAGATGATGCTGTGAAAGTGCTGCACTCAATATGCCAGCCAATTTGGAAAACTCAGCAGTGGCCACAGGACTGGAAAAGGTAACTTTTCATTCCAATCCCAAAGAAAGGCAATGCCAAAGAATGCTCAAACTACCACACAATTGCACTCATCTCACACGCTTGTAAAGTAATGCTCAAAATTCTCCAAGCCAGGCTTCAACAGTACGTGAATTATGAACTTCCAGATGTTCAAGCTGGATTCAGAGAAGGCAGGGGAACCAGAGATCATGTTGCCAACATCCGTTGGATCAGTGAAAAAAACAAGAGAGTTCCAGAAAAATATAGACTTCTGCTTTATTGACTATGCCAGAGCCTTTGACTGTGTGTATCACAACAAACTGGAAAATTCTTCAAGAGATGGGAATACCAGACACCTGACCTGCCTCTTGAGAAACCTGAATGCAGGTCAGGAAGCAACAGTTAGAACTGGATATGGAACAACAGACTGGTTCCAAATAGGAAAAGGAGTATGTCAAGGCTGTATATTGTCACCCTGCTTATTTAACTTATATGCAGAGTACATCATGAGAAACCCTGGGCTGGATGCACAAGCTGGAATCAAGATTGCCGGGAGAAATATCAATAACCTCAGATATGCAGATGACACCACCCTTATGGCAGAAAATGAACTAAAGAGCCTCTTAATGAAAGTGAAAGAGGAGAGTGAAAAAGTTGGCTTAAAGCTCAACATTCAGAAAACTAAGATCATGGCACCTTGTCCCATCATTTCATGGCAAATAGAATGGGGAATCATTGGAAACAGTTACAGACTTTATTTTTTTTTTGGCTTCAAAATCACTGCAGATGGTCACTGCAGCCATGAAATTAAAAGATGCTTGCTCCTTGGAAGAAAAGTTATGGCCAACCTGGACAGCATATTAAAAGCAGAGATATTACTTTACCAACAAAGGTCCATCTAGTCAAAGCTAGTAGTCATGTATGGCTATGAGAGTTGGACTATAAAGAAAGCTGAATGCGGAAGAATTGATGCTTTTGAATTGTGGTGTTGGAGAAGATGCTTAAGAGTCCCTTGGACTGCAAGAAGATCCAACCAGTCCATCCTAAAGGACATCAGTGCTGAATATTCATTGGAAGGACTGATGCTGAAGCTGAAACTCCAATACTTTGGCCACCTGATGCAAAGAACTGACTTATTTGAAAAGACCCTGATGCTGGGAAAGACTGAAGGTGGGAAGAGAAGGGGATGACAGAGGATGAGATTGTTGGATGGCATCACCAACAATGGAGATGAGTTTGAGTAAACTCTAGGAGTTGGTGATGGACAGGGAGGCCTGGTGTGCTGCAGTCCATGGGATCTCAGAGTCGGACATGACTGAGCAACTGAACTGAACTAAATATACATTAATCTTTCCTCATGTATTTTCATGGCTTGCTAGCTCATTTCTCTTTAGTGTTGAATAATATGCCACAATTTATCTGTTCACCTACTGAAGAACATCTTGGTTGCTTCCCAGTTTTGGCAATTATGAATAAGGCTACTCAGATATTCATGAGCATGTTTTCATGTATACATAAATTTTGGGTAAATAGCAAAGGGCAAAATTGTCAGAAGATCATATGGTTAAAGTACGTTTAGTGTTTTAAGAAACAGCCTAACAGCCTTGCACAGTGAGTGCGTCGTTTTGCATTCCCACCAGCAGTGATTGAGAGTTCCCATTGCTCTGCATCCTCACCAGTGTTTGCTATCATCTGTGTTTCAGATTTTGGCCATTCTAATAAGTGTGCAGTGGCATTTTGTTTTAATTTGCATATTCCTGGTGACATATGTGAAGCTTCTTTTTATATGCTCATTTGCCATCTGTATATCTTCTTTGGTGAGATGTCAAAGTATTTGGTCCATTGTAAAATTGGACTGTAAAATTGGATTGTTAATTTTCTTATTGTTGAGTTTTAAGACTTCTTTGTATATTTGGATAACAGTCCTTTATCAGATGTGTCTTGCAAATATTTTCTTTTAGTCTGTTGTTTGTCTTTTCATTCTCTTTACAGTGTCCTTAACAGAACTGAAGCTTTTAATTTAAATGAAGTATAGCTTATGAATTCTTTTTCATGGACTATGCCTTTGATGTCATATACCAGAGTAGATATTTAATTTATTTTGTAGAGTGGGATAATAGGAATGGGTAACAGTTCATAATCCACAGACTGTTGTCATTAGTCTGGTTTCTTTCTGCTTCTACCCTCTCACTTTCCACTGCTCACTCTTTTAGTCCTAGATGTTCTTCAGAAGCTCCAAAGACTTCTCTCCTGTGCAAAGATGTATCTCCTTACTCTTGAACCTTTACTTCAGCTAACAATACTTAGTTTCTTGATGGAAGACCCTCCATTCTTATCACAAATCAGTGAAACTTTCCCAAAACAAACCTCTTTAAGAAGATCCAAGGTAAACATAGGAAAATTATGGAATGGTCTTGTTTTCATTATACATGCTCATTTTCATGTGCAATGAGGAGGAGGGCAATTGGAGAAGAAAGTCTATAAGTATTTGTATTGGGGATAAATGGAATAGTGGAGTAAACAGAGTTCTTACAAATTGATGATTTTTTTTTTTTCCTTTAACAATGAGAAATTCTTCTGTATGCAATTTGGTTTAACTAAAATATATTCTATAGAAGAAGTGATGATGCATATTTGGCATGTACCATTAATGCCTAGACAGAGAAAAGACTCTTCATGAGATAGTTTTCTGCCTGTGGCATACTGCAAATAAGCAATTTTGGGGGGAAAAGAGTGGTTAAAGCAGAAGGAAACAACAGTGGGTCTCTAGTTTATGGTTGTGGGCCTCACGTAGGTAACTTGCATTCTATATTTCTGCATAATAGGACTTGAAGCTCATGCTGAACTTGACTCTCAAAAGTTTCCAAGCCTTCAACTGATAGTAGGAAATGGTGGGGTAATTACTCGCTGGTAAAGTGCTTTGAGATCCTTAAATAAAAGGTGTTCAGTGTGTGGGTTTAGAGCTTTAAAGAAAGAGTCTTTTGGTGGTAGATTTATCCATTTTTTTCTGTATTATAATTTTTTTCGGAAACATCAGTGTCCTTTTGTGGATTGCTTCTATATGGAATTCTGACTTTTTAGCTAGCATGAAGGCAGCTTTCGGAAACAAAGTGATAACAAAAGAAACATGCAGTCACTTCTTTGTTGTGTGGGATTTTTATTTAACATCTTTTTTTTTTTTACACCCTCTAGCCTTTTATCTTTACATGTTCCTTTTTGTCTGACATTTCTGCATTCATCACCACATGTCTGGTTGCAATAAGGCTATTATAAGATGGATGGATGAGGAGATGACAGGAATACAGACAATTCAAGTTTTTCATCTCCTTTGTGGTTGGTGTTTTAATAGTTCTCTAAATCTGTATATATGTTCTTATCAAGACTTCCTTTTAAAAGGAAGTAGATAATAGTCTTTCTCCCTATCTCATTCCCAAAATGTTTTCCATGATTCCTATTTTTACAATATTAATAAGTCTCTTTATTACAGAGATAAAGAGAAATTCATTTACATTCAGTGAAACTAACTTAGTACCTGTTCACAAGCCTCAGAATTTCCTTCTCTGGAGGTCAAGGTAATTGTACTCCTAGGCTTCCTTTTTCTAACTCAATAAGCAGCAGCTTGTGTGTGGAACAAGTATTCAAAAAAAAAAAATTCTGATGGGATGTTTTATCATTTCCAAATTATGAGTATCCTGCTATAGAGTTGGAAACTGAACTTGAAGCAGAATTTTTAAGTAGGTAAAAGTTTGAGAGACAGTTAATGCTGATTTACATAAGAATGACTTTTGATAGGTTATACATTTATTTAAAAAAAAATCCTGTTACACTGATTTTTTTCCCCAGAGCTAATATAAAAAATGATGTTGTAGCACAAAACATTGTAAGCTAATGTAAAATGAATTTCTGTGAATAAATGGTAGTTCAGCTCTGTTCTTTCCTTGGTAACCTGTTTTTCATCTCTGAGGGAAGCACTTTCAAATTATTTGGGTGTGACACAGTAAGCAGAGTGAAGTCATAATTAGGTAGCATACATTCAGCAGTTATTTTACCATAGCATAAGGTGTCTAGATCAACAGTGAAGGCTCAGCCTATTATCTGGCTACTGGTCGACTTTATACTATATATATGTATGTATATATATAAACCTATGACTTGAACTAATGCACATTTCAGATTTATTCCATGTGCTTATTGAGGTGGAATAAATATATGGATAGCCAAAGATTTCCTTGGCATACAGTTGGTGTTTTTTCCCCTTGTTAACTAGTTCTGCTTTTCCTAGCCTTCGCAGGTCCTGATGTTTTTGACTTACAGACTTAGTGTTGTCAGCTCCTGCATCAGTCCTCTACCACTGATGGCAGTCAGACTTCAGGAAGCCCATGGTCAGCCACAGGCAGAAGTTCTTATTTGCCATGCTGTTCTGAGCCTGGTGTTCATAGCATATGAAGTTAATACTGGGCTCCTATGTTACTTGAGAGACAGGCCTTTGACATCCTCAATTGTATTTTCCAAATTTATGTGACTAGGTATTTGGTTCGACTTCCTTATTTTTTTCTTTAGTTCTCCTAGTAGGAACTCATTATTCTAGTTTAGGGCTATGACACAATATAAATATCCCTTGCCGCCATTTGTTCCTTTTCCATGATGCCTGGGTCCTTTTATCACTATTAATGTCAAGTCCAGATTAAATTGAGAATTACCTGCCTAACCTTAAGTATTGCCATGTTTTGAAAATCTCCTGGGCTTCCCACCCACTATATTGGATGTGCTGAATTGTTCTGATTTGCACCTCTTCTGAAGTTCAGTCCTTCATGCATATTTGTTCCATCCACTTGTAGCTTCCTTACCTTTTTCTACCATCTTGTTGCTAAGATTCCAGTATCTTTTAAAGCTGAATACATTTAAGTTCAGTTCAGTTCAGTTCAATTCAGTCGCTCGGTCGTGTCCGACTCTTTGCGACTCCATGAACTGTAGCACTCCAGGCCTCCCTGTCCATCATCAACTCCCGGAGTTTACTCAAACTCATGCCCATCGAGTCAGAGATGCCATCCAGCCATCTCATCCTCTGTCGTCCCCTTCTCCTTCTGCCCCCAATCCCTCCCAGCATCAGGGTCTTTTCCAATGAGTCAACTCTTCGCATGAGGTGGCCAAAGTACTGGAGTTTCAGCTTCAGCATTAGTCCTTCCAATGAACACCCAGGACTGATCTCCTTTAGGATGGACTGGTTGGATCTCATTGCAGTCCAAGGGACTGTCAGGAGTCTTCTCCAACATCACAGTTCAAAAGCACCAATTTTTCAGCGCTCAGCTTTCTTCACAGTCCAACTCTCACATCCATACATGACCACTGGAAAAACCATAGGCTTGACCAGATGGACCTTTGTTGGCAAAGTAATGTCTCTGCTTTTTAATATGCTATCTAGTTTGGTCATAACTTTCCTTCCAAGGAGTAAGCGTCTTTTAATTTCATAGCTGCAGTCACCATCTGCAGTGATTTTGGAGCCCCCAAAAATAAAGTCTGACACTGTTTCCACTGTCTCCCCATTTATTTCCCATGAGGTGATGGGACCAGATGCCATGATCTTAGTTTTCTGAATGTTAAGCTTTAAGCCAACTTTTTCACTCTCCTCATTCACTTTCATCAAGAGGCTTTTTAGTTCCTCTTCACTTTCTGCACATTTAAGTTAGGGCATTTCTATTTAATCCTTGATTCTCAAACTGTTCCAAGGAATGTTCTAGCAATGTATAAAAGTGTGGCACTGAACGCATGTGTAATTAGTGTATGTTTCATCAGCCTCAAGGTCCCATTTCAATATCCCTTTATTACTTTGGTAAATAGAGAGCCAAGGCAGACATTTCAAGCTAAACAGTTCTACAGTTGCACTATATGCAGTGAACAGTGTTGTTCTCAGCCACGTTGACTTCTAAATATAAAATGGATGCTTGCATCATGTAAAAGTTGAACATACACTCACCTCTAGGCCATACCTATCTACTTTCTGTTCTCTTAGTATCCACGCTGGCTCTCATTTCTGTTTTTGTGCTTATATTGCCTCTGCCTGGGATACCCTTCTCCAACTACTTCATAGGACTAACTGTTCTTACTTCCGCAGTTTGACCATCAATGCCAGGCAACATTAGATGATCTCCTTGGTGCTTTCAGAGACCTCTATGCTTAATGCTATCCTAACACTTACTGTGCTAATACTAATGCTAGTAATACAGTGCTAATACGAATACAGGTAAAGCAGTGAGTAATAGTTGTTTTACCATGACCTCTGAACTCAGGGAGGACCACTTTGTACCACCAGTACCCAACACTGGAAATAATATATCTACTGAATGCAGGGAACAGATGTTCTCCTAAGGTGGTGGATGCTAAATCAGGGTTTAGATGTTTCAACACAAGAAATTTCTTTAACTCTTATCTAGTTCAAGGTCTTTTTTTTTAAAATAAGATTTTTCTTCTAAATGTATAATTAGTTTATGTATAGTTTTCTTTAACAACTTTTGAATGATGAAATAAATGAATTAGAAATACTCTTGACAATACTAGGAATTTCAGGTATCAGTGTACTTGGTTTTATTCAGAGATTTTTTTTTTGGGTGTCATCTTAATGGTATATGTACATGGGCATTATTTTTCAAGTTTATTGTCATGTAATTGACAAAAAAGTAAGATATTTGTAAAGTTTCCACCATAGTGATTTATTTGTATACATTGTGAAAGGATTTCCACCATCTAGTTAATTAACACATCTATCACCTCACACATTCATCTTTTTTTGAGTGAGAATATTTAAGTTCTACTATCTTAGCAAATTTCACTGATATAACAGTGTTATCAACTACAGTCACCATATTTTACATTATATCCTCAGACTTCATTAATCTTATAGCTGAAAGTCTGTACCCATTTACCAAAATACCTGTTTCTCTCGCCTACTAGCCCTTGACAACTGCTGTTCTAAAAGTCTGACTTTTTTTTTTTTTTTTTTCTAAGATTCTATGTGTAAGTGATACCATGTATTGTTTGGCTATCTCTGTCTGGCTTACATCACTGAGAATATGCCCTTTAGTCTATCCATGTTGTCATAGATGGCAGTATCTCTTGTTTTCCTCATCTGGGTAATGATCCATTGTATATATAGACACATCACACTATCTATTCATCCATTGATGGACACTTAGGTTGTTGCCATATCATGTCTATTGTGAATAATGCCGCAATGACCATGGGAGTGCAGATATCTCTTAGAGATCTTGCTTTCATTTCCTTTGAGTATATATCCAGAAGTGGGACTGTTGGAACGTATGTTAGTTCTATTTTTAATTTTTTGAGGAACTTCCATACTGGTTTTCATAGTGGTTGCACCAATTTACATGCCAATCAGCAATTTACCAATTTCCTTTTCTCCACATCCTTGTCAAGACTTGTTATCTATTGTCTTTTTTGATGTTAATCATTCTCACAGGTGTGAGGTGATATCTCATGGTGGTTTTGATTTCATTTCTGTGATGATTAGTGATGTTAAGTACCTTTTGCCATATCTGTTGGCTGTTTGTCTTCTTTGGAAAAATGTCTGTCTAGTTCTTCTGCCCAACTAATGCATACCTGAACATTTTAATAGCAACTTTATAGAGATTGGGCCCTTGAAATAAAAATATAAAATACTAGAAAATTATTATTTTACAAATATTTCCATTTCCCTAAATTTACAAATTGTTATAGGTTAATATTCCATGTGTATATAAAAATATGATACATGATACAGCTGCCAGTTGGGGAAAGGACAGATTGTTTGATGGATGGTGTAGGGATAGCTTTCTCAATAAATGCAGAAAAATAAAACTGAATGCCTACCTGGCACCATGAATATAGACTTTCAATTTGATTAAAGATCTAAATGTAAGAGGAAAAATTGTGATTCTACTTCTAAGCATTATTTTGTACCATTTTTTTTTTTCCCGAGTAAGCATCATATGTATTTTTCATTATGGGTTTTGTAGTATGCCTTAATATTTGGTAAAATGATTCACCACTGTAATTTTTCTAAGTTGATTTAGTTATTCCATGTTGTTTCCTCTCCCATATAAATGTGAAAATCATATGGCTATAATGTTGATCAGAATTGTGTTAAATATTTGGATTAATCTGAAATAATTGACCTAATATGACTCATGATATTCATGAATAGGATATGTAGTTCTAGTTTTTCAAATCTCTCTTTATGCCTCATAAGACTAAATATATAATTAATTTCATATGCTTTAATATAGTTTTAATTGATTTATAATATTATTTGATAATTCTTAGATTATTTATATTTTGTGCTACTATTTTGGATGATATATCAGATTGCACAAGATTTTCCAGTTAGTCATTACTGGTATAGATGAATAGTATTCATTTTTTAAGTTGAACTTTTACCTTGCAATATTGTTAAGTATTCATATTACTTTTTTAACAGTTGCATATTGGTGTAGCTCAGTGTCTATGTAAATAATGATAACATCTGCAAATAATGAAAGTTTAATGTATCCCCTTTCAATACTTAAAACTCTTTCACCTTTTTGTCATATTAAAGAATTGGCAAGGCCCTCCACTATTACATTAAGTCGTAATGGTATTTGTGGGCATATGGTAATTTCTTGATCTTAATAGGAAGGCATCTAATTTTTGTATTAAGAATATAAATTGTTCTGGTAAGAAAACAAGGCAAAGACATAACAAGGAAAAAAACCTACAGGTTATTATCTCTCTTGAAAGTAAATGCAAAAATGCTCTACAAAATCCTAGGAAATGTATCTGGTAGCATAGAAAAAGAATTATACACTAAGACCAAATGAGATTTGTCCCAGAAAAACAAAATTGGTTTAACACCAGAATATATCCACCTGCAATGAGGGAGACCTGGGTGCGACCTCTGGGTTGGGAAGATCCCCTGGATAAAGCAAAGGTTACCCACTCTTGTATTCTGGCCTGGAGAATTCCATGGACTCTATAGTCCATGGGGTCACAAAGAGTCAGACACGATTGAGCGACACTCACTCATAGTGTACCATATCAACAGATAAAGAATAAGAAAAATAATGATCATTTCAATAGATGCAGTAAAAGCATTTAATAAAATTCAACACCATTTCATGGTAAGAACATTTGACAAACTAGGAGTATAAGGTAGCTTCCTCAGCCTGATAAAGGCTATCTATGAAAAACCCACAGCTAACATAATACCGAATGGCAAAATATGGAATACTTTCCCCCTAAGATCAGGAACAAGACACAGATGTAGTTTCTTTTCAATGTATTACTAGAAGTTTTAACCAGGAAAATTTTAGGCAAGAAAATGAAATGACAGGCACCCAAATTGAAAAGGAAGAAGCAAAATTGCCTCTATTCATGGATGACATGATCTTGCATATAAAGAACCCATTAAAAACTTTTAGAACTAATTCATCAAGGTTACAGGATACAAGATCAATATACAAAAACCAACTGTGTTTCTCTACACTAGCAATGCCCAATTCCAAAATGAAATTAAGAAAGCAGTTTCATTTAAAATAGGATACAAAAGAGTTAAATAATTATAAATTAATAGATAAATGAAACTTTAAACTCTGAAAGTGTAAGATATTACAGAATGAAATGAAAGAAGATCTAAACAAATGGAAAGACATTTCACGTTCATAGATTGGAAGAGTTTTTTTTTTTCTTTTTCCCATTTATTTTTATTAGCTGGAGGCTAAATTCCTTTACAATATCATAGTGGTTTTTGCCATACATTGACATGAATCAGCCATGGATTTACATGTATTCCCCATCACGATCTCCCCTCCCACCTCCCTTTTCACCCAATCCCTCTGGGTCTTCCCAGTGCACCAGCCCTGAGCACTTGTCTCATGCATCCAACCTGGGCTGGTGATCTGTTTCACCCTTGATAATATACATGTTTTGATGCTGTTCTCTCGAAACATCCCACCCTCGCCTTCTCCCACAGAGTCCAAAAGTCTGTTCTGTACGTCTGTGTCTCTTTTTCTGTTTTGCATATAGGGGTGAAAATATTCCCAAAATTGATCTATAGGTTCAATGCAATTGTGATCAGAAACTGACAAATTGATCTTAAAATTCATTTGGACACTCAGGTGTTCCAGAAAAGAAAAAATACTCTTAGTGTGATATTATTCGAAAGTAGGGTTTTTGCATATATAATCAAGTTAAAATAATGTCACTGGAGTGGGTGATCAATGTAGTATGACTGGTGTTTTTATAAGAAGAGGGAAATTTGGATACTGACTTAGATGCAGACATGGATCAAAGATGACCATATGAAGGCAGAAGCAGAGATTTAAGTTATGCTGCCTGAAGTCCGAGAATGCCTGGTGCTACCAGAAACTGGAAGAGACAAGGGGCTCTGGAGGAGGTGTGTCCCTGCCAGTATCTTGATTTTGGACTTCTGGCCCCCAGAAGTTTTGGAAAATAAATTTCTTATGTTTCAAGACACCCAGTTTGTCACAATTTTTTTTCTTATAGCAGTTCTAGGAAACTGATATTCAATAATGAAAAACCTTCCCTCTTCTGAAGTTAATTAATATAGGAAAGGAAGAATATTTGCTCATTTCTTTCTGTTTATGCCATTGATTTCTTCTTTTCCCATGTTCCTAATTCTAATACCTGGTATCTTCCAAAGGTGACAAGTGAGGTTGTTTTTATTTGGTTTCATACTAAATATTTTATACAAATATTAATAGATTTAAATAGATTTTATGTCTTTAAATGCACTGTAATTATTTTTCTTGTTCATATCGCTCTATCTTTGGTCTCTTCAGTTGATTCTTAAGTGCTTTTGGCTTCCTCTCAGAAGTCTGTAATAATGTCCTTGTTTAATGATTGATTCAGCAAGATATTTCAAGTTCATTTTTTATGTATTTATTAGTCCAGATCTCATGTCATATATTTCTTTAACAAGCTGTGCTTCCTTTTAATAAAAAGTGGTATTTAGAGACCACAGGATGGGCACCAAGGGAGCCTGTGGTTGGTCTTTATTAGAGCTAAGAAATACATACATATATTTTTAGGATCAAATATATTATGAATTCATATTGGTACTTCCAATTCAAATTTAGGACTGTAAGATTTTTACTTTAACTCATCCATTTACATTAACTTCTTCTTTTCCCATGTTCCTAATTCCAGTATCTCTATACTAAGGCAATTTTTTATTTGCTTTATTTTAAAATACTGCTGCCATAGTCATAGACTGAGTATCAATACTACCACCTATACTATGGTTACTAAAATTGTTTGCTTTTGTTTTCTATTCTTTTTGCCCTTAGGATACGTTACTCCAAGGACGTATTGCCAATTTTCTTTGTCCTAGTGTCATTAGGAAGGATTTCTCTCATTCTGATTATGCACAAACTGAATATATCTTCAGGTTTGTTTGTTTAATTTTGCTTTAAAATTTTTGATTGTTTTTTATTTAGTTTTGTTTTAAAATTATGCGCATCATGTCAAAATTAATCTATGCAATAAAATATGTTTAGGTTTACTTTCTACCCGTGAGCACTTCACCCTGTTTCCTCCTCCTCCTGTAGGTAACTGTTTTCCTACCTGTAGTTTCACTTTGCTCTTTTTTTTAAGAACACTTTCTGTTACTTCAAGTTAACCTTATTTATTAAATCTTTAAGATATGATTATGCTTAGTTTATATTTTTCATATATGCTGCATTTATATTTACTTTGATCTCAGGTTAAATTGCTCAGTTTGTTCTTTTTGAGTGAAGGCACCCATGCTTCTCCTGTGGTAGTCAGCCCCCATCCACCCCAGACTATTTTTCTTTCAACAACATGTTGCAACAAACTTTTATCTCCCCATTGATTCCTCAGGATCTTTGGTTTTTCAGCTCTTCATGCTTTCCTTTTACCTATGTGGCATACTCAAGTATTGTGCTAAGGGAGGGAGGTGGTAACCCAGCAGCAAATCTGTCATCAACAGTTACGGGTCTCAATGAGTTATTTTAAAATGTAAGATCCACTATCAAGGACTATGGGCTTCCCTGGTGACTCAGGGAATCTGCCTACAATTCGAGAGACCCAGGTTTGATCCCTGGGTCAGGAAGATCCCCTGGAGAGGGGAATGGCAACCCACTCCCTTATTCTTGCCTGGAGAATCCTGTGGTGAGAGGAGACTGGTTGATTCCATGGGTTGCAGAGTCAGACACGACTGAGCAACTAATACTTTCATCTACTTTCAACAAGGACTGTTTGACCATTATCAATCAGCTCTTAAGGGGAAATGGATTTTATTTATTTAGAGATAAATGACAGATATTGTTTCCAATTATTCAACTTCAGTATATACACAAATAGGAAAAAGAACCAATTATATTCCCAGTGAATAGCTGGCTTTATTCTATTATTATTTTGTGTAAAGAATATATTTTCCCTTTGCATTTCATATTACATTTTCTTGCTCTTTAAAGTGTGTTGCATGTTTAGTTATCAGCACAAGCATGGACTTTGGAGTAAGATGGATGTGAATTAAATCCCTGTTCTATAATAGCAAGCTCTGTGACTTTGGGTCAGTTACAATAAAAATAATCTCTAATTGATAGGAATTTTGTAAACGTTGTTCTTGGCACTTAGAAAATGTTCAATAAATATTGTTTTTTTGTGATGATGGTGATGACTAATGATGTATATGATGATAGAGATGACTGATTATGTGAGGTTATACTTTTCTTTTCCATGCATCTTCAATTGTAAAGAAAGATAAAGAAAGGTGACTAATTAGTGAATATATATAAAATATAAGAATTATGCCTATTAAATAAAATTAGAGAGAAACTTTACAGTATATATTCTTTTATTTAAAATAAAAAATTTGGGCCTAACAATATCATAATTTAAACTAGCCACTTTCTTCTAATGTGTACTGATTTAGATTTTAAATCAGACAGTAATAAGTTTTTGAAATTTTGTCTTTTGAGTAAAAATGTTAATATGAAAAAGTTACTTCATTTTAATTTAACTTTCACTTCATGGATAACAAATTTTTATTTAAAATGTGAGAGGGTGTGGAGAAAGGGGAACCCTCTTACACTGTTGGTGAGAATGCAAACTAGTATAGCCGCTATGGAGAACAGTGTGGAGATTTCTTAAAAAACTGGAAATAGAACTGCCATATGACCCAGCAATCCCACTCTGGGCATATACACTGAGGAAACCAGATCTGAAAGAGACACGTGCACCCCAGTGTTCATTGCAGCACTGTTTATAATAGCCAGGACATGGAAGCAACCTAGATGCCCATCAGCAGACGAATGGATAAGGAAGCTGTGGTACATATACACCACGGAATATTGCTCAGCCATTAAAAAGAATTCATTTGAATCAGTTCTAATGAGATGGATGAAACTGGAGACCATCATACAGAGTGAAGTAAGCCAGAAAGATAAAGACCAATACAGTATACTAACACATATATATGGAATTTAGAAAGATGGTAACGATAACCCTATATGCAAAACAGAAAAAGAGACACAGATGTATAGAACAGACTTTTGGACTCTGTGGGAGAAGGCGAAGGTGGGATGTTTCGAGAGAACAGCATCAAAACATGTATATTATCAAGGGTGAAACAGATCACTAGCCCAGGTTGGATGCATGAGACAAGTGCTCGGGCCTGGTGCACTGGGAAGACCCAGAGGGATCGGGTGGAGAGGGAGGTGGGAGGGGAGATCGGGATGGGGAACACATGTAAATCCATGGTTGATTCATGTCAATGTATGACAAAACCCACTACAATATTGTAAAGTAATTAGCCTCCAACTAATAAAAATAAATGGAGAAAAATAAATGGAAAATAAAATAAAATAAAATAAAATGTGAGCTATGTTTCAGACTTAATTTGGACTTCTTTGTGAGTTTCTTGTTTACATATTTTGCTCATTTATATCTAGCGAATATTTATATTTGTATACCGCAGAGATTAGGAAGGAATCAGGTATCCTGAATTTTACTGGAATGAAATCCCTGCCATCTTGTTAAAAGGCTTTCAACTGCTATTTAACCCAATTCGTGCTTTCTGGGATTTGGAATTTTCTTAATCCCCAGTCCAGCGACTTCTCTCAGTTTTTCAGCCTGTGCTTGACTGCTGGTGTTCGTTTGCCCCTGTCCATTTAAACACGGTGAGGGAGAACAGAGTAGGACAGCCGGCTGGCGGTGGGGCTGCTGCTCTGAATGCTGCTCTCGGGGCCCACCTGTGCCCCCCAGGCTACTACCAGAAAGAGGCAATAGAAAAGGTGATTTTGATTCAGACTTCAAATTTCTGTTAGCAAGAGTTGATTACTGTGCTTTGCAAGGAGATTAATCCTGCTGTATAGAAGACTAGTATACTTCTCTTTAAAACTAACTTTCCTTAAATAGTTCAGATATTTGGATTTAATATCCTATGCTGCAGTTGTGCTAGATTTATATGATAGTTATCACACAATGTGCCTCCTGTCTTCCCCCCATGGTATTGAGCAGAAGTGATAGAATATTTTTACTTAACATGCATTTGTTAAGTGCTTACTGTGTACAGATATCTGCATTTGAAGATCAGAATTCACTGAAGACAATGTAAAAATCAGTCTTTCAGAGATCTCAAGTGGATCTTTTTCTATTTAGTAAGATCCTTCAACCTACACAACACATAAAGCTGCTGCCTATGGCAGAACGGTTATGTAGTATTGCCTTTTTTTTGTTTTGTTTTGTTTTCTCTCGCAAGGATAACTACAGGTTTGAACTATTTCATCCAAACTACTTGTGAAGAGGAATAGGAATTTCCTTGGCTAGCTATAGGGGTGAAAGTCATGGTGATAGAATAGGACAAAGGCAATTGCTCTTAGGACTGTATTCCAGTCACCTGAGCTACACAATCTCAGACTTTGAAAAGAAGATGCTTTTTGATTAGAAGAGGAACAGACTCAACAGATTTCACAAATTTCAATGGATTCTGCAGATTTTAACAATCCAAAATTCCCAGGTCAACCAGGAAACAATTGTCTTTCTCTTTTAGCTATTACTCTGAGCCTGGACTTAGAAGGCTGTTTTATGTTGACTTTGAAATAAACCATCAGCACTGATGATAAATATGCACTTGGACCTGACCTGAATGTACAAATAAAGTGCACTCTCCACAGTGATCAGGAGCAGCAGTGTCTGACTGTGCAAGGTGGTTAGCTGCATTCACAGACTGTACAATCTAATTCCTTCTTCTGCAAATGTTGATTAAACTGAAAGAGGATCCTTTGCAACGCTAATTCAATAGCGCAGTCTCCTCTCCAGAAAGACTGGAGGATGACCTCACTGTCGAGCCATTAGCTTCCCCTGCAGCAAAACTCGCCATCTGGCCTGGACTCTGCTGATTGGTTGGGAGCTTTTCTAGCAAACTTACTATTTTGGTGCTGAGTGTGAGAGGTAGGAGCTGGAAGGGGACATCTGGATAGCATTTGACTGCTGCTATCTCTTGGGGGAGCCAGGTGAACTGTAAACTCTGCCTGATAGCAGCAGGACATACTTGGCACTGATTGTCTGCTGTCCTGCATTAGTCACAGATGAGTTGGTCATTTATGTCACATGGCATGGTGGATAGATTAAAAAAACAAAACAACTTTTCTTTATAATGCTGTAATCTTTGACTTTTAATCCTGTCATTAGACAGATAATCTAGTCACTGAAGCATTGCTTTTATTAGCAATGGATGAAGCATCTTTGGAACAACAGCCAGCCTAAGCCTTGAATTGAATCTAAGTTTACTCTGTTAATCTTCTCTGTCAATGCTGACAGTAGTCCCTGTTTTTAGTACCTCTTGACATTACAGAGTTAGAATTCTGACTGAATTGTTGGGAATAGGGGGCAAAATCAAGTATTGTGTTGCCTTTGTTGAACTGCATTCAGGGTTAATTTCTATTAATTATGCAGCTGCTTTTGGGGTGGCAGAGCAGTTCTATCCGGTTCTCTATTTGAACACTGGGGAAGGGATACATAGGGAGGCTCTGGAAAAGTAAGACTCCAACAAAACAGCTAATCATAGCTCAGTTATAAGACTGAACATTTGTTCTTTGGCCTTTATTTTATATATTTTTTAAAAGATTCTGGTTCAATGAGTTAGTAAAAGCAGCAACAACGTTCAGTTGTCAACATCTGAAAGAAGTTGATATGACTGCTTTGAATAGAATGTCTAAGTATTACTTCTCTAGCAAATAGATGTGAAATAAAAGAAAAGAAAAGAATAAAGAGGCTAGAAAAAGGACTTCTCAGCTGGTTCTGAGTGGTGTTAAAAAGTTCCTGTTGGCAAATCAGGGACTCAATATCATGAGTTCAGCAATTTAGGTTTTGAATGCCACATGGTAGCTTAACTTAATTTATTTGACAGAAGTAGTAAGCTTGTTTGGTGATATGATAAATGTTCCCCTTTTTTTGGATTGTTTATTCACTTGACTCTGCATATCAAATGCAGGGTAAATAAAGTTTATGCAAAATTAAGTATCATTAATTAGTGAATCAAATTTCCCTGGTGGCTCAGACGGTAAAGTGTCTGCCTACAATGTGGGAGACCCAGGTTCAATCCCTGAGTTGGGAAGATCTCCTAGAGAAGGAAATGGCAACCCACTACAGTATTCTTGCCTGGAAAATCCCATGGACAAAGGAATCTGGTAGGCTATAGTCCATGGGATTGCAAAGAGTCGGACATGACTGAGCGACTTCACTTCACTTCACTGTAATTGAATCAGTGTTCATGGTAACACGTACCTAAAAGTGGATTTTCAAAACATTAAATTTATAAGACAGGAGAAAAATTTGTGTGGTAGAGACATCAACATGCTTTACATAGATAGGGGGAAGGGAGTCTAAATTGGTAGAATCCTTCCGCTTTCTTTACTCTCTGCTCCTTCTAACTTCACTTCAACATGGCCTCAGGTTCATCTGTGGTGAGATGGAATCAATTCAGTCTTGTTTTCCCCTCAACCGAGCCAAGTAATATGGTCATGTAGAGGTTTACCCGACTGACAGCCGTTACTTAGGTCTTCTTATTGAAAACTCCAGGACAGGTAAAAGTCAGTTACAGTCAACAGAAATTCAGCATTGCTTGTGGCCTAGGTGGGGCATGTGCAAATGCTGAATTGATGGACCTCACAGATAGATGTATCAGCACCTGGAGAAAAGTACAGTAGTGTCAACAGAGTACCTGGTGAACAATGGGATGTGATGTACAAGAGAGTCTTGAGTGCTGAATCAAGGAATGCTGGTCGAGGATAGTTTTAGGAAAGGAGTACATTTTTGTTTTTTTAGCATTCTTTTAAAACATTCTTTTCCATTTTGGCTTATCATAGGCTATTGAATATAGTTCCCTGTGCTATACATTAGGAGCTTGTGGTTTATCCATTCTAAATGTGATAGTTTGCATCTAACCCCAAACTCCCAGTCTATTCCCACCCCCTGCCCCAGCAACCACAAACCTGATTTCTGTGTCTATGAGTCTGAGGAAAGGAGTAAGTTTTAAATTGGATTTCATAGGAAGGTTGCTAATCCTAAGTAGGGGAAAAAAAAAAGTTTTTCTATAAATGAATACATAAGCATCTGTTGAGTGACAGCTACATGTTAAGCATTAGGAAATTTTTCTACTCACGAACTCTTTTAATCTTTGTAATAGCTCTATCAGATAAGGGTTATTAGCCACCTTTTACAGAGGAGGAAATTGAGTCTCAGATAATTCAGTATCTGGGGTAAATGTCTGGAGATGGTTGAACGTTGGAGGCCAAGTATCAGCCCTTGTCCTGTTCCACCTCCACTGCATCCCAGGGGCCTGTCCTTGTAACACACAACGGGAGTAGGGCCAACAGTGGAGAAGCGGAAAGCTAAGACCTTTCTCCTGATCCCAGGGCACCTGAAACCTTCCACAGTGCTTGCTGTCGTCACTACTATTTCCTGCCCACTCTACCTGTGCTGGTCACAGAAGAAGCCATAGGAGCTCTCATATCCACGGATTCCCCCGTGCGGTCACTGACAGAGCTTGATAAGCTGATTCATGCTCTGGAGCTCTCAGCAGCTCTCTTTTTCTCAACTCTCACCTTCAATGGTCTGCTCAGCATGCCCGTGGCAGCTCTGCTAATCTGCTTCAGACAAAGAAGGAGGAAAAAAAGCAGGATGCCGACACAGTGCTCATATTAGGTAAATCTTTCCCCAGCTAGCGCTTTCTATCCTGGGATTATTTTGTGAAAACAGATTTTGTTAGAAAGCGATTGATCTGAACATCTGGGGCTCATGAACTGACATTAGCCCCTTCTAATTGTCATGATGTGGTTTCATTCTGATTTCATGCAAGCAGTGCAATCTTTACACACAAACTATTCATTAATTACACATTTCAGGCATTTGAGAGTATCAGCCAAGTGCATTTGTAGTTCCTGAGGATTTTCTTCTTTATTTTCTCTGCCTGAGATTTTCCTTGTTCCTTCACCACCCCATCACCTATTGCCATTCTCAATAGTATCTAAGGTAGTCTTTTAATACATAGAAACTCAGCATTGTGCTTTACCATTTATCTGCTAGCTCTCACTGGAATTTGGAAGAGGAGCTAGTGTGAAGGATGACTCCAAAGAACATTATTTCTTCTTCTTACTGAATACTCTCATTAAAATGCTTTCAGATATGAAGACGGTGTTTATAAACACCCACGGCCAGTTGGGTTAGCAGATTGTTTACACGTGGGCACGTGTGTGTAGCTTGTTACTGCAGGGTTGTGCATTCCTCCAGGAGAGGCTCTGTGTGTTACGTGTGTTACGAAATTTCAAATAAGGGGAGAACAACAGCTGTAATGGGCCCCATCCAATGATGGCAAAAGGTGAATAAAATTACTCCCTCTGGGAAGTAAAATGCTCATTTAGTGGAGGGAAATTATCATTTCCAAGTAGAACATTTGGCTTCCTGAGAGTACAAGTGGCTGCACAGCTTGCTAATAACACCTCGGGCTATAATAGTACCTTTTCCCTTCTGAGAGCTAGACTCTTTGCTCTTAAATTTATCTTTACAACATCTTTGCAAAGTGGGTAGGCTCAGGTGTTATTGGCGGTCTTTTATGGATGAAGAAACTGAGAGACTGAAAAATTCAGTAAGTTTTCCTCAGAAGCCCAGAAATCAATCTCCAAATCAAGGTTTCTCAGCCTTGTCGCTTTGGACATTTTTAACTAGATAATGCTTTGCTGTGGAAACTGTCCTGGGCTTTGCAGGATTTCAGCATCATCTCTGGTCTCTCTCTCCACTAGATGCCAGAATCATAGGAATGATGAAGTCACATTTCCATTGACTCATATTCCACTGATTAAGCAAACATTTGGCCAAGCTGATATGGAGAGGAGCAGGGAAGTATTCCCCTCTCCTAGGGAGTACTGCAAGTCCCATGGCGATAGACAGAGATGTTATATTCCTCTTAATGGAAGGGCAGAGACTAATTGGGAACAATAATATATTCTACCATATGAAGTGAGAGGAAGGGTATAGCAGAAGAAGAAGTTTTGGAAATAAGCATAAGCTAGGTTATCTAAAGTCTTAGAAATCGTATTAAAGAGTTTAGGCTCAACCTGTTAGCCTTTTCTCTACTTTTATTAGATCCTAAGTACCTTACTCAAAATCTACTTTTAGATTCAACGGAAATCAACAACAATAGTAGCAATAAATTAAATGAAAAACAAATGATAAACTCAGTACACATTAAAGTAAATGATTGATATCAGATACTTATGTATTTAGAGAAACAAAAAAGAGAATCACTAATTGTGGAATGCCAAACAATAATGTACAGGTGAAGGGTGAATTTTTATTTATCTGTGGGAAAGGGAATTTCTTGGGGTCTTGGAAATGTTACCTTTCTATTGCTGACTTCCAAGTATGGTTCTACTGGTGAAGACCAGTCTATAAATATTTATTGAGTACATTATACACTTTAGAAACTGATAATTGCTGAATATACATCTTCAAAGTGCAGTTGAGACTGATAAGAGGGGAGCCTGGCACTGAGAAAAGAGTGTGACTCTTGTCTTCTGAGAGGCTTGCACTTGACTCCCGATTCATTCAGTTAATATCTATAAATTTGAACACATTACTGAACATCTTTGAGCTTTGGTTTTCTCATCTGCAAAAGGGGATTTTGATGCTTCCTTTCTAACCACACATTTAACAGTAATAACACCTAACTATTGTGCACATCTGTGCCAGGTGCAGGGCTAAGAACTTTGTATTTTGATACTTAAACTTTACCACAGCCCTATGAAGTGAACACTATGATAGTACAGAGGAGGATACTGAGAATTAAAGTGAGAATTAAGCCAGTTGCTCAAGGTGAAACACTAAGCAAAGCTTGGAATCCAAATGTGAATCCAGTTACATGACTAGAGGTCAACTCTTTATTGCCATGTAATAACAATAATGATATTAACAGCAATAGTAAGCCAGGTAAAATTCCAAACTCTTTTAAAAATTGTCATTTAATTCTCACAAATACCCTGTCAGAAGCTGCAAGTGATATAGAATCTTGGTTTTAATATACATATGTAACCATGTATGCAGATATCTTTATTTGTGTATATCTCTTTATTCATTCAGCATCTTTCCAGGCTTGGTCTGTGATTGTAAGTAGATGAGGTGCATTAGGCTGTCCAATTTATTAGACAAAATATTTTCAATGGAAAATGCTGATCTGCAAGTTTGAGAAAACCCAATAGACAGTTTGTTAGATTGTCCCTAAAATTAGAGTAAATAAGCTTCGAGTCAGGATGTAAGGTCCTCACTCTCAAATACAAACCATAAATGATACCAGTTGACTCTATCAGGTATTTTGACATTCAGAGACCTCTTTTTACTACTCTGGGTTCATGACTGTATTTGGGATATTTGAAATATTAGGTTAAATGACCCATGGAGAAGTTAATTACTAATATAAGTTATTTTCACAGCATTTTCCTTGTTCTATTTCTGTGGTTTTCGCCAAGGTTCAAGTATAGCACAAACACTTCTTTTCTTTTGTCTCTCTCTTAGATTATCATGTACAGTAGAAAGTCATTGGCTTTGTCCTATTCCCAGGCCCATCAAACAAATTGAGTAATGTCTTAGATTTTGCCTGGTATTATTTGTGTTCTGTGAATGATGGTTTCTCTTTTATGTGTCTTTTTTTCTCCTGAAATCAAATTAAGAGAAATTACAAGTTGGAAACAATCTTTTCTAGATGGAAATGCTACTTACCTTTCAGCACAGTATTTGACTGGCATCTTTTAATTAAAACATGTCTTCCGAAAGAATCCTCTGATGCCTTCAGCTCATTGGTCCTCATGAGCTTATTTTATAGTATCTTAATAAAAGCTGAGGTTGAATAACTAAAGTTTTAAGATTTAGCTCTGAGGCCAGATGAAATATTTATTCTACCCTCAAGAAGCTCTGCTGTCTTTAAAAAGGAGCATTGTATTTTCCAACCCACAACAGTTAAATGCACATTAATGACTTATTTTATGAATGCTAACAGAAGGATTCACTACAACTTAGTGGGTATTTACCCAGGACAGATAATGTCTCGGTCTCAGATCTTAAAGAGTCAATGATATGATGTAGTCTATATTAAACCCAAATTAAAACACCTTTCAGGTGGTTCAAAAGTGTTTCATCATCATATGGCTGTGTTTCTCAGCATGGTCTGCTTTCTACCTGTGCAGGGATCACCTTGAAGTACTCGTTAAAAATCCAGGTTCTCAGGCTCTCCTCCATCCTACTACGTCAGCCTTGGAGATGTGGATTTTTAAAATTTTCCCCTTTAACCCTTTAATAAACTCCTCTGGAGATTCTTGTACATATTGATATTTGAGAAGCACTATTGGGAAATCCTTACTTTCCAGTGGTTAGGACTTGGCGCAGTCACTGCCGAGGCCTGGATTGTTTGATCCCTGGTCAGGAAACTAAGATGCTGCAAGGTGTGTGGCCAAAAAAAAAAAAAAAAAAAAAAAAATTAGCACTGTTATGGGGAACAGGAAAAAAAAAATTTTTTTTGTCAGAGATTTAGTAATTACTCTGCTTGTTTTGTTTCTTAGTGACTCTAGTTTTAAAATGTAAACCTTATATTTACTATTAAAAATAACTTTACTGTGTGTTGTTTAGAGGTGAAAAGGAGTCTGAAGTCTGAGTATTCAATGTCTTGATTAGGTTAATCTAGAAAATTCAGCAAACCAATCACATAGGTCAGGGTGTACTGGTCATCTTGCAAAATAGTGGAAGAAGTCTCCTGGGCATGTTCTAAGATGTTGCATCTTGAAGTGTGGTCCACGGATCAGTGTGTCAGTATCATCTAGGAGTTTACTAGAAATGCAGGTTCTCAGGTCCCACCCTCAAGGACTGGATTATCACAAGATGCCAAGGTGATTCATGTACACATTAAGGTCCAGAAGCATTATTCCAAGAAATTACTGCTTGCTAGAAACTGTAGCTCATATACAGGCTCAGAACTGCTTACTTACATAAGAGGGCTTCTCTTGTGGCTAAAAAGTCAGAATGTACAGTTATCAAAATGGATGGTCCTTGAAATCATTCAAGGGCAAACAATGAACCCATAAATATTAAGATGGCTGGTGTTTAAGGATCTGAAGCATTCGCTGTCTAAACAAGGAAAATATCAGAGCAGAATTGACAACAGTTTCAGAGAATCCTGAGGAGTCACTTGAATGATTGTTTTTAAAATTAAAAAAAATACAAAAAACTTTCTTTTCTACTGTGGATTATTCAGAAAGTAATGCATGCTATGTATAGGAAAATCTGAAATGATAGGATCTGTGTAGTTAAAGGCTTAGTAAAGGGTATAGAGTAAGTGCATAATGGAATCACTTCATTTATGTTGATGAAAGTGAAAATATTAGTTGCTCAGTTGTATCCAACTCTTTGTGAGGCCGTGGACCGTAGGCTGCCAGGCTGCTCTGTCCATGGAATTCTCCAGGCAAGAATACTGAAGTGGGTTGCCATTCCAAACCCAGGGATCAAACTAGATCTTCTGCAATGCAGTCAGATTCTTTACCATCTGAGCCACCAGGGAAGCCCCCTTTATGTGGATAAAGAAGAGCTATTTTTATAGTTCTTTTTTTTTTTTTCTGATATAATATAGAGAGAAAAAATGAAGAAGGCTTTTGGAGACAATAAATCAAAAAAGTTTTGAAATATAATATGTAATGAGAATGAATAATGTGGTCTAGGGTATTTGTATCACCAAAGACAAATATCTCTATTAACATTCAAATCTAAGAAAAATCAAGTGTCAGAGTCCCCCAAGGGAAGTAGGAGAACTTCTTGGAATTATTCAAATATGAACTGGAAAATCAGTTGCTTTGGATACCTTGGGGTGAACTAAATATATCCTGATATGGAAATTTTGTTCCATTTTCAAACTGCTCAGGTTGTATAAAGTGGGCAACACTATTATTGGTGACCATGCCACCAAATTACCTGGATTAAGCTTCAGTTGAAATACTGATTGATTTGCCCTCTCTTGTGCTGGAAATGCCTATGTGAGAAATGAAATAGAGGCTTTTAAAATCAGGCCTGTAATCACTAAGCCCAAACATTTTCATGGTCATCTGTATTGAATCTAATTCCACGCGTTAGCAAGAAGGGGTGGAACACTGACCACTGTGCAAAATTCAGCAGTAAATATTTAAGGCTATTTACAATTTGGTTTTATTTGTAGGTAATTTTGCTTTTTGTAAATTCCTCTTTTAGGTGTAGTCCATTTTCAGCAGTGGCTATTAATCCAACAAATGTTTTAAAATATTGAAAAGTAAGTCCCTAGACAGGTCATTAATAGGTAGAAACAAACAAGCTTTGTTTTCTAAAGAAATCAGTCTGTTGAGTCACAGAGTCAGTTCCAACACTTTGTGACCTCATGGACTGCAGCATGCCAGGATTCCCTGTCCATCACTGGCTTCGGGAGTTTGCTGAAACTTTTTTTGCTGACTGTATAGAGTTTCTCCATCTTTAACTGCAAATAATATAATCAATTTGATTTCGGTATTGGCTATTTGGTGATATCCACGTGTAGAGTTGTCTCATGTTGTTGGATGAGGATGTTTGGTATGACTAGTGCATTCTCTTGGCAAAACTCTGTTAGCCTTTTCTCTGCTTCATTTTGTACTCCTAGGCCAAACTTACCTGTTATTTCAGATATCTCTTTGACTTTCTAGTTTTGCATTCCAGTCTCCTATGATGAAAAGGGCATCTTTTTTGGGTGTTAGTTCTAGAAGGTCTTGTAGGGCTTCAGAGAACTGTTCAATTTCCTCTTCTTTGGCATTAGTGGCTGGGGCATAGACTTGAATTACTGTGATACTGAATGGTTAGCCTTGGAAAGGAACAGAGGTCATATGTCATTTTTGAGATTGCACCCAAGTACTGCATTTCTAAAGAAATACATAAAGAAAAATTCTAAAAAGGTAAAGAAAAATTTAGATTAAAAGCAAAAGCAAAAATATTAGAGCTATTAGCCATTGTCACTTTTTCTTGGGAAAGATTGACCTAAGAGGAACTGATACAATGACACTACAGAGTACAATAGTCATCAAATATTAGCAGTCTATAGTCCTATAAACACAGACTCAATATCTACTTACTCATGTAGACACTTAGACCTACATCACAAATATTTTGACACTATAGGTGCCTGTTCATATTTTGTGATTTGACCACAGCAAGAGGGGACAATTTTAAACAGAAAATAAGGAGGTACTCTCCCCTCTCTTCTGCTCATTTCATGCTTTCTTGAGTTAGACCCATCTTTTTAGAATATATATTTAATAAAATGTAAGTAATGCACTTGCAACGTGGTAAAATAAACTAGGGAGAAGATCAGTCATCCCTAGGAGATTTTTAGACCAGAAAAATAATTTCCTATGCGCCCCATAAAAAGAGACTTCACTTTCCTTATCCCATAAAATGTCCTCTCGTGTTTTTCTCTTTTCTATTCTCCTCTCTGTCCAATAGGAAGAAAAAGAAAAACAAAAAAAACAACAACAAAACCCTCACAAAATCCTCTGAACTGTTTTTAGAAAAATAATTGTATTTTGTGGGACATGAGGTGAATAAAAGTTGGCATTTTTTGTTGTCGCTTTGGGTACAGAGGTCAAAGGTCATTGTCTAACAGGCATCCAGATGGAATCAATCTCTTCTTCATAGAGCCTGTCAGAGGCACCTGAGCCTCCTGGGGGTTCATGCACAGCAGTTCATGGTCAAAGGCAGGAATGGATATCTGCACTCCAGGGGAGGTTATATTTTTCTGTCGATAGACAGAAGATTGCAGTGTTCTAGACAGGTAATCAGTTATCAAGCACAACGATCAGTTCACGTTTAAACATTAAACAGGTGGGACGGGAGACAACTAACATTTATCATGTTTACTACGTTTGCCAAAAACAACCAAAGAACTGCTTTATCCTTTTAATCAGTTCTAATCTGGGTTTCTTGCTATCAATTTTACAAAGAAATTGAATGATTTTGTTTTTCTTTTTCTTCCTGATAATTACTTGGTAGATTCTTAAAGGGTCAAAAGTCTACATTTCTTTGTTATAAGCATATTTAAAACATTCTCCCATTTTCCCCTTACCTTTCATTAGTTGGATGTTAACACATTCATAAGGCAGCCCTGATCCCCAGTGATGCCATTTCTGCTCCAGTTTGGTGAATGGTGAAAGAAAGAAAGAAAATGGAAAAGCCTAAAGCAAAGTTTCCTCTAAGATGAAATAGTGTGTGGTTTGTTAAGACTTTCTTCTGTCCCACCATTAAAAGTAAAGAATAGCTTTTCTTTTTGCTCCCTGATTAGAGAGCTTCACTGGATTTGTGGCAAATAAATTGACAAGTGAGGGCACTGACTACAAGAGAGTGATAATTGATGGTGGCAGGTGGGGGCCTGCTGCACTGGCATGTCCTGTGGAGGGTGAACCAAGGACATCTATCAATCACATTGGTGACAGCAGCCAGGGAGACTTAATTGGAGATTCATTGAACCTTTAATGATGTGACAGAGAAAAATAAGGACGCTTAAAAGGCTCCTGGGCCATTTGTTTTCCTTCATTCCAATAATTCTCATAGAAAGAGTAGAAAGTGGACACTGCTCCAGGGTTGAACATTCATTGTTTCCATCAAAGTTAATCACATTGTTTGGCAGAGTAGTGAAAGTATTTACCATTAGTCCAATGTAGAATTTAATCTATACCTGGAAATTTAGAGACTTGACTGGCCCACTACTTAAGCATAATCACAAATGCTTAGCAAGTGCTAGGATACCATACGCTCAACACTGAGTTACAACTAGAGTGCAGATATTATCTGCCAGAATGTGGGTTCCAGATACAGTGAGGAAAGAAGTTCTTTCTCTAAGTTAAATGATTTTTTTCCCCTCTCATTCTTCTAAAGAGTTCTCTGTATTATACAAATACTAAATTTTTTCTTTCTTTCTTTTTTTTTTTTGCCAGAAGTTTCAAAAGAATTTTCTCTGTCATTTGAGAAAGGAGTCCTGCAAAGGTGTTTTCCCTTTAGGAACAGGGATTTTTCTTATTGTTAGCAGTACAGGAAAGAAACTTTTAAGCACTGTGTGTGGATACAGCATGTGTGAAAAAGATAAGTAAGATAGTTTCTGCCATCTAAGATCTTATATTTTTATATTTAGGAGTTTGTACATTTGAGTATCCATTCTCAATTATAGTTTGGGACACTTCCTATGCACAGTGGTTTGTCTAGGGTCTATTGAGTCTGATTATTTCTTTCATGGATTTCAAAGTCTAGTGAGGGAAGACAGACAAGTACATTGCAGTGTTACACTGTTGTAGGTCAGAATGACAGGTGTGCATGCTGGCCGGGAAAGAGACACAGTAGATATAAGGCCACTTAAGTAGTGTTTTTCTTGTCTCTTGAAAATTCACTGTATTTATCAGAATACTTGTTGTAAAAAGTGAGGGAAGAAAGAAAATATCCTAGACTGGTTATGGCAAAGATGTTACACTTTTTTGCTGTTCATTCAGTCATGTCCGATTCTTTGCAACTCCATGGACTGCAGCACGCCAGGCTTCCCTGTCCTTCACCATCTCCCAGAGTTTGCTCCACCTCATGTCCATTGAGTTGGTGATGCCATCCAACTATCTTGTCCTCTGTTGTCCCCTTCTCCTTCTGCCTTCAATCTTTCCTAGCACCAGGGACTTTCTAATGAGCTGGCTCTTCACTTCAAGTGGCCAAACTATTGGAACTTCTGCTTCAGCATCAGTCCTTCCAATGAAAATTCAGGACTAATTTCCTTTAGGATTGATTGGTTGGATCTCCTTCCAGTCCAAGGGACTTTCAAGTATCTTCTCTAGCACCAAAGTTTGAAAGCATCAATCCTTCAGTGCTCAGCCTTCTTTATGGTACCATTCTCACATCCATATATAACTACGGGAAAAACTAAAGCTTTGACCAAGACCTTTGTTGGCAAAGTAATGTCTCTGATTTTTAATGTTGTTTAGGTTTGTCATAGCTTTTCTTCCAAGGAGCAAGTGTCTTTTAATTTCATGGCAGCAGTCCCCATTTGCAGTGATTTTGGAGCCCAAGAAAATAAAGTCTGTCACTGTTTCCGTTGTTTCCCCATCTATTTGCCATGAAGTGATGGGACCAGATGCCATTATCTTAGTTTTTTGAATGTTATTTTAAGCCAATTTTTTCACTCTTCTCTTTCACTTTCATCAAGAGGCTCTTTAGTTCTTCTTCGCTTTCTGCCATAAGGGTGGTGTCATCTGCATATCTGAGGTTATTGATATTTCTACTGGCAATCTTGATTCCAGCTTGTGATTCATCTAGCCCAGCATTTTGCGTGATGTACTCTGTATAGAAGTTAAATAATCAGGGTGAAATATACAGCCTTTACATACTTCTTTCCCATTTTAAACCAGTTTGTGGTTCCATGTCCGATTCTAACTACTACTTCTTAACTTGCATGTAGGTTTCTCAGGAGGCAGGTAAAGTGGTCTGGTATTCCTATCTCTTTAAGAATTTTGCAGTTTGTTGTGATCCATACAGTCAAAGGCTTTATCATAGTCAATGAAACAGAAGTAGATGTTTTCCTGGAATTCTGTTGCTTTTTTATGATCCAACAGATGTTAGCAATTTGATCTCTGGTTCCTCTGCCTTTTCATCTGGAAGTTCTTAGTTCACATACTATTGAAGACTACCTTGGAGAATTTTGAGCATTACTTTGCTAGAATGTGAAATGAGTGCAATTGTGGTGTAGTTTCAACATTCTTTGACATTGCATTTCTTTGGGATTTAGAATGAAAACTGACTTTCTCCAGTCCTGGGGCCACTGGTGAGTCTTCCAAATTTGCTGGCATATTGAGTGCAGCACTTTCACAGCATCATCTTTTAGGATTTGAAATAGCTCAACTGGAATTCCATCACCTCCACTAGCTTTGTTTGTATTGATGCTTCCTAAGGCCCACTTGACTTCACATTCCAGAATGTCTGGCTCTAGGTGAGTGATCACACCATTGTGGTTATCTGGGTCATGAAGATCTTTTTTGTATAGTTCTGTGTATTCTTGCCACCTTTTCTTAATATCATCTGCTTCTATTAGGTCCATACCATTTCTGTCCTTTATGGTGCCCATATTTGCATGAAATGGTCCCTTGGTATCTCTAATTTTCTTAAAGAGATATCTAGTGTTTCCCATCCTATTGTTTCCCTCTATTTCTTTGCATTGATCACTGAGGAAGGCTTTCTTATTTCTCCTTGCTATTTTTAGGAACTCTGTGTTCAGATGGGTATATCTTTATTTTTCTCCTTTGCCTTTCACTTCTTTTCTTTTCTCAGCTATTTGCAACACCTACTCAGAAAACTATTTTGCCTTTTTGCATTTCTTTTTCTTGGGGATGGTTTTGATCAGTGCCTCTTGTACAGTGTCACAAATCTCCATCCATAATTCTTCAGACACTCTTTCTACCAGATCTAATCCTTTGAATATATTTGTCACTTCCACTGTATAATCATAAGAGGTTTGATTTAGGTCGTACCTGAATGGTCTAGTGGTTTTCCCTACTTTCTTCAATATATGTCTAATTTGGCAATAAGGAGTTCATGATCTGAGCCATAGTCAGCTCCCGGTTTTGTTGTTGCTGACTGTTTAGAGCTTCTTTATCTTCACCTGCAAAGAATATAATCAATCTGATTTCAGTGTTGACCACCTGGTGATGTCCATGTGTAGAGTCATCTCTTGTGTTGTTGTTTGCTATGACCAGTGTGTTCTCTTGGCAAAACACTGTTAGCCTTTGCCCTGGTTCATTTTGTACTCCAAGGCCAAACTTGCCTGTTACTCCAGGTATCTCTTGACTTCCTATTTTTGCATTCCAGCCCCCTATGATGAAAAGAACTTTTTCTTTTTTTTGGTGTTAGTTCTAGAAAGTCTTGTAGGGCTTCAGAGAACTGTTCAACTTCCTCTTCTTTGGCTTTTGTGGCTGGGGTGTAGAATCGAATTACTGTGATATTGAATGGTTAGCTTTGGAAATTAACAGAAATCATTCTGTCGTTTTTGAGATTGTACACAAGCACTGCATTTTGGACTCTTCAGTTGACTATGAGTGCTACTCCATTTCTTCTAAGGGATTCTTGCCCACAGTAGTAGATATAATGTTCATCTGAATTAAAATTGCCCATTCAAGTCTATTTAGTTCACTGATTACTAAAATGTCGATGTTCAGTGTTGCCATCTCTCGACCACTTTAAATTTACCTTGAATCATGGACCTAACATTACAGGATCCCATGCAGTATTGATCTTTATAGCGTTCTACTTTTCTTCCACCACCAGACACATCCACAACTGGGCATTGTTGCCTCCTTGGCTCAGCCTGTTCATTCCTTCTGCACCCATTTCTCTGTTCTTCTCCAGTAGCATATTGGGCGCCTACCAACCGGGGGGAGTTCATCTTTCAATGTCATATCTTTTTGCCTTTTCCTACTGTTCATGGGATTCTTAAGGCATGAATGCTGAAGTGGTTTGCCAGTTCCTTCTCCAGTGGACCACATTTTGTCAGAACTCTCCACCATGACCCATCTGTCTTGGGTGGTCCTACATGGCGTGGCCAATAGTTTCATTGAGTTAGACAAGGCTGTGGTCTATGTGATCAGTCTGTTTAGTTTTCTGTGATTATGGCTTTCATTCTTTCTGCCCTCTGATGGATGAGGATAAGAGGCTTGTGGAAGCTTCCTGATGGGAGGGACTAGCTATGGGGAAAACTGAGCCTTGCTCTGGTTGGCAGGGGCCTCTTCAGTAAATCTTTAATCCAATCTTCTGCTGATGGGTAGGGCTTTGCTCCCTCCCTGTAGTTTGGCCTGAGGCTAAACTATGGTAGGTGCTCTAGAACTTTTGCAACAGAACTTAAAAATCAAGATATTCTCCAGGCAAGAATACTGGAGTGGGTTGCCATGCCCTTCTCCAGGGACTATTCCCAACGCAAGGATCAAACTCAGGTCTGCATTGCAGGCAGATTCTATACCAGCTGAGCTACCAGGTAAGTCCATATTATACTTAATGGTGTCCAAATTTACAGAAATCTGAGACATGTATGATATTGTTCTTCTCTTTCCTCACACTTAAATTGTCCTGCCAAAAGTTTTTTCCTTATCAATCAGTTAGTACAAGGGCTTTCCTGGTGGCTCAGATGGTAGAAATCTGCCTACCTGAATTTGTCCCCTGGGTTGGGCAGATCCCCTGAAGAAGGGAATGGCTACCCACTTCAGTATTCTTGCCTGGAGAATTCCATGGACAGAGGAACCTGTTGGGCTACAGTGCATGGGATTGCAAAGAGTTGGACATGACTGAGTGATTAACACAATGAGTATAAACATGACCCATTTGATACTCAGTGGAGAAATATGAATCAGTTGTTGAAAGTTTACAGAAGGTTAGCATCTTTTCTCCCCAGGGATGACTTGCTTTTCCCTCTGTAGAGATTTCAATTCTACATTTATTCTCCACATTAACACTTCAAGAATTAAGGCTGTTTGAAAGTGCTCTTGGTGGCTGAACTGTGGATTGCACACCACTCAAGAGTTGCCCCCCGGTTAGTCCTCTTAGAGTTGTGTCTTTCACTACATATTTATAGTTGATTGTAGAAGACAAATCATAGATAAAAGGTACACAAGTCAGGAAACTACCACAGCAAGGAACTTCCCTGATCATTCAGGTGGGAACAGCTGTCACTAGCTAGTTCTATACTACACTTCCAAGGGAACAAAAAGTAGTTAAAATAATTTGAAGCAAGTTTGTTTTATAGAAGGAAAACATATTAATTCTTAAATTTGGAGGATACACTTTGAAAAGGAAGACTCTAGTTTAAAATTTTGTGTTATATTTCATTGGACTGTTTTCACTAAACATTTTGATTATGATAGAATTCTGTCATCTCTGTTTTTTTGCAGGTTGATAAAATATTGTCTTTAATTTTCTTAGATCCAATAATAATCCTGTCCCTAGATTGGAAGATTATCTAAGGAATGTAAGTTGTTCCTAAGCCATCAGTGTGGGCATTGAGCCATCTCAAAATCTTTTTAGAAATGGAAACATAAACTGTCTTTGTAAGCATTTTGGCCGTATCATCAGAGTGGTATTTGAAAAGTGGAATTCTTTACAATGTTCCCACCAAGTGGCCATCCATTCCAAGCTGCAGACTTACAGAAAGGCAGCCTCCATCTCCAAAGGTAGCCCATGCCATCTTTCAACGACTCTATTCAATACCTTTTCTTAAACTGATAGAAATCAGTCTCCTTGTAGCATCCAGTCTCTGGACTGGACTTATCCTCTCTCTTTGTATATTTAGATTTAAAGAGAACTATTACCTATGAGAGTTCTCCAACTATTTGAAGACAGTTATCCTATTCCATTTAGGTCTCTCTCTCTTACTTTTTAAAAAATGACCATTCTCATTTCTCTTACCTATCCTTCCTGTGTTATGACTATAAGTCCTTTTATCATAAAAACTGCTTTGCTCTATGCTCATCTGATTATAATCTATTGTCTCTAGATTTATAGAACCCCTTGCCAAGTGTTGAATGCCACTCCCAGGAAAGGTTTGAGCAGAGCAGAGCGATCTTTTCTCCCATGCAAGC
This sequence comes from Odocoileus virginianus, assembly GCF_023699985.2. Taxonomy (NCBI): domain Eukaryota; kingdom Metazoa; phylum Chordata; class Mammalia; order Artiodactyla; family Cervidae; genus Odocoileus; species Odocoileus virginianus. The sequence goes on from NC_069702.1 coordinate 32,288,901, forward strand.
TGCATCTTTTAAAAAATTTTTATGTTCTATTCAGTTGCAAATGACAGCATATAAATTTTGTTATCTTGATTATGCCATCTAATATATTACCTCTTACCACCAGCTTTGGGTCATCTACAAATTTGACAGCAACAACAGAATTGTGTGTATTTTTACAAGTGTATGAACAAAGAACTTCCTTCATTTTAGACTGTGAGGTTGACTAGCTAGAAATGGTTCTTTACTGAGAAACTACTACAAATCATTGCTGATGATGCTTAGAAAGTGAACATTAACACTGTGTCTCAGCTCTCTCTGGTTTAACACAAGGATGTCTCAGATATTCTTCAATAGACTGAATTGCTGAGTATAATATATGTGTATTATTGATAGAATGTAATGGGATTTGGCTTACTGTAACCCTCCTTTTAAATATGATACTTGGATAGCCATGGATTATGATACACCTTTTGGAATTTAAACTATCTGTGAAACTGAGGTTCTCTTTCTTTTTCCTGTGACAATCCATGGTCACTTAGGCAAGTTCTACTACTAATACTGAAGATATTTAGAAAGTAAATTGCACAGACCCAATGTAAAAATTGATGATTGATTGTCTAAACTGAAACTAAAAACTAAACCCACTGTCTAACAAAATTTTTATTTTAATAAGCAATAATGAAACATCTTGGATTTTATTTTTCTAATCCTATTAAAATTAGAAATCCTAACCTAATACTTTCCTATAATTAAGTTTTTTAAAAGAGGCATGGATGAAATAAGAGAAACAATCTTAGCTATCAGTAGTAATTTTTATTATAAATATTTCTTGAGGGTATATTATAGATACCACATAAAGTAGTTTGCATAAGTTAATATTTTTAATTTAAATTTTAAATATTTTAATATTTTTATTTTATATAGAAGTATGATTGATTAACAATGTTATATTAGTTTCAGGTGTATAGCAAAGTGATTCAGCTATACATACACATGTGTCTATTCTTTTTCAATTTTTTCCCCATTTAGTTACTACAGAATATTGGACAGAGCTCCTTGTGCTCTGCAGCAGTTCCTTGCTGGTTATGTATTAAAAAAAAAAAAATTAGCCGTGTGTACATGTCAACCCTCTGGAAAAGGAAACAGCAACCCACTCCAGTATTCTTGCCTGGAGAATCCCATGGATGGAGGAACCTTGTGGTCTACAGTCCGTGGGGTCGCAAAGAGTCGGACACGACTGAGCAACTTTACTTCGCTTTACATGTCAACCCTACACTCCCAGTCTATTCCTTCCCATTGGCACCATAAGTGCATCCTCTAAGTTTGTGAGTCTCTTTTTCTTTTGTAAGTAAGTTCATTTATATCATTTTTTTTTAAAGATTCTGCATGTAAGTGATATCATACAATATTTGCCTTTCTCTGACTTCACATAGTATGGTAATCTTTGTGTCAATCCATGTTGCTATAAATGGCGTTGTTGTATTCTTTTTTATGTCTGTCATATTCCATTGTATATATGTACCACACCTTCTGTATCTGTTCATTGCATCGATGGACATTTAGGTTACTTGCATGTCTTGGCTGTTGTAAACAGTGCTGCAGTGAGCATTTGGGGTACATATATCCTTTCAGGTTACGATTTTCTCCAGATATATGCCCAGGAGTGGGGTTTCTGGATCATATGGTAGCTCTATTTTTAGTTTTTAAAGTAATCTCCATAATGTTCTCCATGGTGATTATACCAATTTACATTCTCACCAACAGTGCAGAAGGGTTCTCTTTTCTCCACACCCTCTCCGGCATTTATTGTTTGTAAATTTTTTGATGATGAACATTTTGACTGGTGTGAGGTAAAATCTCATTGTAGTTATTATTTGCATTTCTGTCATAATGAGTGTTGTTGGACATCTTTTCATGCCTCTGGGCCATCTGCGTGTCTTCTTTGGAGAAATGCCTATTTAGGTCTTCTGCTCATTTTTTGATTGGGTTTTTCATTTTTTGATACTGAACTGCATGAGCTGTTAGTAAATTTTAGAGACTAATCCCGTGTTGGTTGCATCATTTGCAAATATGGAGTTGCATTTTCATTTTGTTCATGGTTTCCTTTGCTGTACAAAGGCTTTCAAAATTAGTTAGGGTCCATTTGTTTGTTTTTATTTTCATTATTTTTTTTCCATTTATTTTTATTAGTGGGAGGCTAATTACTTTACAATATTGTAGTGGTTTTTGCCATACATTGACATGAATCAGCCATGGATTTACATGTATTCCCCATCCCAATCTCCCCTCCTGCCTCCCTTCCCACCCAATCCCTCTGGGTCTTCCCAGTGTTCATTACTTTTTAGGAGATGGCTTTAAAAAGATATTTCTGGGATTTATGTCAGAGAGAGTTTGCCTGTGTTTTCCTCTAAGTTTTACATTTAGGTCTTTATTTCATTTTGAGTTTATTTTTGTGAATGGTGTTAAAGAATGTTCTAATTTCATTTTTTTACATGTAGCTGTCCAGCTTTCTTAGCACCATTTATTGAAGAGATGTTTTTTCCTCTCTTGTATAGTTTTGACTCCTTTGTTATAGATTGATTGATCATTGGTGCATATGTTTATTTCTGTGCTTTCTATCCTGTTGTATTGATCTATATTTCTGTTTTGGTGCCAGTACCACACTATTTTGATGACTGTAACTTTGCAGTATAGTCTGAAGTCAAGGAACCTGGTTCCTCCAGCTCTGTTTTTCTTTCTCCAGATTGCTTTGTCTATTTTGGGTTTTATGTGTCTCCATGGCTCAGTTGGTAAGGAATCCGTCTGTAGTGCGGGAGACCTGGGTTCAATCCTGGGTTGGGAAGATCCCCTGGAGAAGGGAATGGCTACCTACTCCAGAATTCTGGTCTGGAAAATTCCATAGACTACAGCCCATGGGGTTGCAGTGAGTTGGACATGACTGAGAAACTTTCACTTTCATACAAATGTTAAGATTTTTTTATTCTAGTTTTTGAAAAATACCTTTGGTAATTTGATAGTGATCGCATTGAATTTGTAGATTACCTTAGGCAATTTAGTCATTTTGACAATATTGTTTCTTCTGGTCTAAGAACATGGTATATCTTTCCCTCTGTTTGTGTTGTCTTACACTTATCTTGCTACATCTTTAGGGTATTCTATGCATAGTATTGGGTTTCCCTTGTGGCTCATCTGGTAAAGAATCTGCCTGCAATGTCAGAGAACTGGTTTCAATCCCTGGGTTGGGAAAATCACCTGGAGAAGGAAAGGTTATGTTATCTGCAAAGAGTGATAGTTTAACTTCTTTACTAATTTGAATTTCTTTTATTTCTTTTTCTTCTCTGATTGTCATGGCTAGGACTTCCAAAACTATGTTGAATAAACATGGTGAGAGTGGACATCCTTATCTTGTTCCTGATCTTGGAGAAAATTCTTTTAGCTTTTCACAATTGATATGATGTTTGCTGTAGGTTTGTCATATATAGCCTTTAAGATCAATATTTCATGACATGTTAAAATTATATGAAATTAAAATTTCCATAAATAAAGTATTTTGGGAACATAGCTACATTCACTCATTTTTTAAAATCTCAGGCTAATTTTATGCTGCAATGGAAGAATTGAGTATCTGCAATAGAGACCAGATAGTATGTAAGGGCCAAATATTTACTGTCTGGCTCTTTACAGAAAATAGTTTGCCAATCCTTGCTATAGCTGATGAAAATGAGGCTTCACATTTTTAAGTGATTTCTTCAGAAACATTAGGTTCATTAAAATGATTATTTCCCTGGGGACTGATTTTTTTACATTCTCAATAATTTTATAATGAAGTATCAGCTAAATATTAATATACATAGAGAGATGGTTGGTGATATGAAAACTAAGTTTACTTTTTAAACACATTTTAACCATTAGAATTTATAAGTATTGTATGTGTGTGTGTGAGGGTATGTGTCTATGCAAGTAAAAAGAATTATATATTGACAGAAAGAGAAGCATCTGGAGTATGTAAGAAATAAAGTGGAGATGGAATGGACAGATGTGAACTCTTAAATCCATAACTCCTCACTAAGATTTCATGGTTAGTTGCTCTGTGCAGTAGGAAGTCTTCTTGTCCTGTTCTGGATTTATGTGTTCCTATTTCTGAACCTCAGTGATTTAACTTCCATAGCATGGTACTGAAAATGTCATTTGAGAGGGAACATATTGGAATTCTTAGGAATGAATGGCTTTTGTGTTAGTAAAATAGAGATCTGAATTAAATAAGATAATCATATGAAGTACCTGTCAGAAACCCTAGATGAAAATGTGGCTATCACCATAGCTTTTGAAAATCATAGTTGGAATATCTGTAATCATTAGGATATTTTCAGAAATCTAGACATTTTGGAGCAGTCTTTCAGATCTTTAACATGTCTTATTGCATGTTGTCTTATACTAGGGGATTCAAGATGAGTAAAACAAAGGAGAAATTACTTCATTTTATTGGAAGACACTAATCAGATATAGTTTTCCCTTTATAAAAACTACCAACTATTAGAAAGTAGACATAAACATGCTCCCTCCTACCCTATTCTCTGGAGCCAGAAAGGATTAAAAGAATCCTTCTCTTAATTTGGCAGTCATACAGAAACCAGGAGTTGGAAGGGGCCTTCTTATCATTGGACACAATTTCTTCACCTTAGGGATGAGGAAACTAACATAGATAAGTAAGACAATCTGCCTAAAATCAGAGTCAGAGGTACCATGGGACTGTGGATTCTTCCATTACACCACTATGCAGGCTCTTCTAAATTCTCCTTATGAAGACTGAACCTCATTTATCCCCTTTCTTTGGAATAACCCTGAAAATATACTTCTTATTTGCATAGGTACGTCCTTTTAGAACTTCTAGGCCACAACTTTGTGCGTTTCAAATTCTTTTACACCATAATATCTGTCTTAGAATGTAATATCTATCTTAGAGCTTCTCCTGGGATGTAAGGTCCTTGATGATAAAATCTAACTCTGGAGCAATAATAGAGAAGGATTTATTTGTATTGGAGAATGCAAACTTAAATGCCAAGAGGTACCAGACAAGTAATGACTTTATGTTAGTAAAGGAGTAGAAATGAAAGACAAGGTGGGGGTGGGGGGAGTGGGGGTGGGGCATGTGCTCAACTGGAAAAGAAATGGCTCACAACAGGGGCAGCTGTTTCTCAGCTGGTCTGATTGTTACTGTGCAGGAATGCCATTCTGAATTAGTTAAATCCTCTGATAATTCAAAGACTTTTATATGTGGAAATGCCTTGATTTCCTTGTTACTGACTGTGTAGTTCAAGCAAAACATGTCTGTGACCTAGTTTGAATCTCTAGCAATGAAAGTCTGTGATATTATCAGAAAAAAATTAAAATCTTACATCCAGGTTTGGTTGGAGGGTTTACAGTTTAATATTTTGTGATTTTCCCCTCTTCTTTTTCATTCTGGGAACAAGAGTATGCTACAATTAGCCTGCAGATTCAGTGTGGCTTTTGTAGCTGAAACGATAGATTGCATCAAATGGCTCTGCTTTTGTTTTCTGCTTGAAAAAACTGACACTTGTTATGGTTAGGCTCACTGTGTGAGCCACCCCCTGTTGACTTCTGGGCAATCACTATAAATCTCTATTATTCTGCTGTTATTGTCTTGTTATGCTATCGCTGTTAAGGCATCTTCTCAAGGGAAGCGTGTGTACAAACGGAACAAGCAATGCTCTCCTTTAAACACATAAATAGCTATTTTATTTGGCATGACACACATAAATGTTAGTGTAGCCAAAGGAATCTTGAACAGTTATTTGCATTGCAAATACTTCAGAAAATGGAGCAAAGGTATCAGAGCTCAATCTGCTAGCCATTTGAGTTTTGTTAGATCAGAGAGTAATCCATCTTTTATTTTTTCCCCAGTAATAAGAGTTGAAATGCAGTCCCTTGCAATTGGACTCCAAGGTATAAGAATTTCCCATAAAAAAGAATATATTCTTGTTCCTCCATGAAATTCAGTTATATAGACCTCCTTTTATGGGCACTCTTTCTTTATGGCCTTGTTGAGATCAAATGTGCAGAGTTAAGCTCTTTTTGTGCTATACATTTCATTGTTTTGGTATCAAACTGATGGAAGACTAGAACAGTGCTTACTCATTTATCTAGATATGATAGCTTGAGGATCCTGAAGAAAAGTTATACCAACTCTTTCAACTGAATGTGTGAATAGAGCTTTCATTGTTTCTGGTATTTGTCAGTTAATGACGTGGCAAAACATGTATAACAAATATGAATTGCAGATAGGAGATTGTATTATAGAGATATGAATAGAATTTGGGAAATGTTTAATAAAAGCTGGAAGCTCAGTGTCATAAACTAAATCTATATTTCTAAGAATAGAGTAAGAAAGAAAGCAGAGGTTTTTTCAGTAACAAATTTTATATTTATTTAATGAATCAAGAGTTTGGTTAATGGAATCCTTGGTGAATTTCTCACTTTTTTTCCTATATTTTATTATTTTCAAAATTTGCTAAAACAAAAGAGGTAGTGAAATTACCTTATATGCCTAAAACTCTTGGGGAGAAATTACAATAAACTGAAATTTCTCCTCTCCACCACTATAATGCTATATTCAAGCTCCTTTATATAAATGTGAGTGAAAATATACATCCAAATATGAAAATATTTATTTTTAATGAAAAACAGTATCATCCTTTTAAGATTATTATGCTGTTTTATTTAACATGTGAAATGGACAGTGTTCTAAGTTAATATGTATAGATATGCCTCATTAATGATGTTTTATTTTTTAATACAACTGTGGCAAAATAGGGAGCCATGACCCAGGCAGCTTGGTGACATGAACTTCCAAGGATTCTCTTCACACTTTGAGTCAAAATAAGTGATAAAATTCAGTAATCATATGACTTAAACAACTTTGTCCAAAATGCCAGGGCAAAGGAAATTTGGACACGCTTGCTCTTTTCTGTGAGGAATAAAGAGAATCCACTGGGAACTTCCTGAACTTTGAGAAGAAGGTGTGAAAGTGTATAGAAACAGAAACTTTAGCAAGCATATCAGTATGATAATTTTAGTTAGTATTATGAAAAAATGTAAGCAGGGTAGAGTTATAGAGGGTGAAGGGGGTTTCTTTTTAGATTGCTTGGAAAAGGAAGATCTAGTAGAGAAAACTACACTTATGTTGAATTCTGACTGACAAGAAAAAGCCAGTCAAGGGCATTGCAGATAACTCCACGCAAAGAGTAAAACAAGTGCAAATCTGAGTATGAAGCAAAAGTCCTACATACATTATTTGGAAACAGTATCCAACAATGTATGATTAGAATCTTGGCATGCAGTGTTATTCCAGCAATGCATTGATTTCATTAGGGAATTTTTGAATGTAACTCATGAACAATAGTCATTTCTTAAAAGCATCCAGGGCAAAATAATTTCATTATATACAATAGAATGGCAACTTAAATGACAGCTGAGTCATCAATAATAGCAACGGAAGTCAGATGATAGTAGAAAGGTATAATCCAAATAGGCAGGGATATATCTGTTAATCTAGGATTCTGTACTGAGCAAACTCTTATTTTTGTAAACCAAGAGTGAAATTAACTTTTTCAGGCAAACAAAAACTGAGATTTTGCTAGCAATGCATTTTAACTAAAAAGATGTTTAAAAGATCTTCAAGAGGAAAAATGATCATTGGGGAAAGATATGAAATTCAAGAATATTTAGTAGACAAAACAATGGCAAATACATGGGAAAATCTAAACAATGGTTTGTGATGGTAAAGATCTCAAGACAGAAATAAAATATTACCCAATAATTTATTTATAAACAAGGAAAGAATGTAGTTATCAGGGTCAAGCATTCTAAAGTCATTGCATTGCTTAGAAGGAAAATAAAGATATTATATGTTTAGAATGGATGAGGTTAAATAAGCAAGCTAAAATTTCTGGAGAAACAACTAAAATAATAAAATTATAACAATACACTTTAAAGAGAGAAAAAAAAATCAAATGGTGGTGAAACCAGATCAATCTGGAAAAAAGGAAGAATGAAAACAAATAGAAAAATAGAACAAGAGTTAGGGTATAGAATACAGAATAAGATGGTAGCAATAAATCCAAATTTATAATCCATATGAATGGAATTAACTTTTCACCTAAAGACTGATGATCAGACTGAATTAAAAAACAAAATACAGTTATATTCTCTTTATAAGACATACATCTGAAAAACAACACTTAAAAAATAACTCTGAACATGTCATTCCATTTTTTTAGAACCCTGAGATGCCTCTCTAACTTAAGAGAGTTAATGCCAACACTTTACAGTGGCTTACAAAGTCTTACGTGACCTGACCCTTCACTTCCAAATTCTTTCTTTTGCTCACTCTGCTCCAAACCGAGGAGCCCTTTGCTGTTTCTGAGCACATGACAGCCTTAGAGGTTTTGCTCTTTTCCCCTCTATTTTGGATGATCTATCCCTAGACATCTGCCTAGCTACCAGTCTTGCGTCTTTGGATCTTTGATCAGATTTTGCATTTTGAATGAGGCCGACCGGGATCACTCTGTTCATGTAACTAACTCTGTTTTACTCACTTCCTACTTTCTTATCCTGCTGTAATAATTATTGGCACCTATCAACTTCTAACATGCTACATAATTTAAAAACTGATTGCTTATTGTTTTTCCCCCTTAGAATATAAACTTCAGGAGGGAAGGAATCTTTTTCTACTTTATTCACAGATGCCTAGAATAGTTGCTGGCACATAGTAGGTGTTTGATAAATATTTACCTAAGGTAAAAATTAATGGTATTTTTTTTCCTGACTTTATAGCACACCATGTGAGGCTGGTGAACACTCAATAAATCTTCATTGAATAAAGTAATAACCAAATAAATACAAAGCAAATAGGAAAAATTCAATTTCTGCACTTTGTTTCATATTTTATATTATGTTGAGGACATGAAGTTGGAAGGAAGGAATGGGAAGGAGACAGAGATAGATGAATCTTTCTTGCTCTCTGCCAGGTGAGATGGTTGAACTGCAGGTCCCATGCCCTAGCACTAATGAATTCTCTCATCTCCTCTCGGGAATGATCCTTAAAGTAGGGTCTATGCTATACCCTTTCAGAAATCAACAGGTATATATAATAAATGATGGTTTGGAGAACTATGACCTAACTAATGATGCAAGGATCATCAGTTTTCAAGTCCTAATAGGAAAATTTGACATTGAGAATTAACCTTTTCTAGTTTAGCACTATCCCCACCACAGAACAGTTTCCAACATCTCGCTGGTAAAACAAGCACACCCTGGACTCATCTGTGGTGATAGGATATTGAACAGGAAAAATAATGGAGATAGGAAATTTTATAGTTCATGAAGGCAATTAGTGATGTAATACTCTAGAGAATTTCGTAGCTAAATTTTTATGTAGCATTTCACCAAGAATGTGTAAAGGCAGTAAAAAAAAAAAAATTCTTTAATACTTTTAACTCTCTAAGTTTATCTGTTCTGCGTTTCAGGGTCATTTATTTATAAAACTGATACTTTTCAGACTTTTAAGCAATTACTTACTCGGGAAAAATTATTTAAGTAGTTCAGTTTTACATTTACATTCCAGTCACATTACATAATTCCAAACCCAATTCTGCTGACACCAGGTACACATCAAGAAATCAAGACTATGTGCAAAAAGGTATTATAGAAAATAGTTTTACAAGGTTATTTATATTTTAATTAAAGATTTGTATTTTCATGATTCTTCAGGCTATTTTCCACAGGATATTGTAGGTGCTGCATAAACTCATGCCTGCAAAATTTTACATTCAGTTACATATACTTGGGTGAATCTTTCTTGATCAAATTTTAGGTTTGTTTTTTTCTACTATATTGTGATTAGTCAGTGCTGCATAGAGAGAGTCATAGAAGTTTGTGTATCCACCGCACACTGTATAGTTCAAATTTACCTTATGTTGGTGAGGTTTGTAAAGATTTAAGTTTTTGGCTTTCACTATTTTTCAGTATTTCTGCTATAGACCAAATTGTATCCCTTCCCCAAATTATGTGATAAAGCTCCAACCCCCAATATGACTGTGTTTGGAGATAGATCATGTAAAGAAGTGACAAAGGTTAAATAAGGTCATAATGATAAGGCTCTGAAATGATATGATTAGAGTCCTTTTGAAAAGTGATACCAGAGACCTACTTCCTGCCCCCACCCCGCCTCTTCCAAGTGAGGACACAGCAGAAAGGCAGCTGTCTGCAAGCCAAGAAGAGACCTCTCACTAGGAATTGAAATAGCTGGCATCTTGATCTTGAACTTGAGGCATCTAGAACCATGAGAATATAGATTTTTATTGTTGAAGTCACCCAGTCTGTGATATTTTTTATGACAGCCTGCATACACTAATACAGTTACCCTGTCTTTTTGGCCATTTTTCAAATGAGATACATTTTCTTCATGAAGCCATATCATATAGAATAAAACGGAAAAGAAAAACAAGGAACACACAAAGATATATGAGCAACTCAGATTCTAAGTTCCATTGGTTCCTTTCTTAAACTGAAAAACATAATTTATCCCAGAGTAATATTTTTAAGGAAAAAATAAAGCAAAGTAAAATCCGTGCTTTTAAATTGGAGAGAGAAAAATAAAAACGTTTCCCCCCATGGGTCAAAAAGTTCCAACAAAAAGATCATATAATATAAGCAGTATATTTTTTTCAAATGTATTTCTCAGCACTATGTGTAATTAAAGGATAATCAGACATGCAGTGGGAATATAAAAATACAAGCCTTATTAAGAGCTTTTGATACATTTTAACCCTGATCATATTGTATCTGTAGGGAAATCTATTAGCTTTTTAAGAACAGTCAAGTAAGAAGAGTGTGAGAGTGTGGTAGTTTGTTGTAGAAATGGCCTCAGTAATTCACATCTCTGTACTGTAAGCTCAGAATTAATCCTTCACACTATTACTCTGGGCTTGATGGTATGACTTGCTTTGATCAAAAAGATGATAGCAGATGTGACAGAAGCTGACTTGAAAGTCCCTGGGCTTCCCTCCCTTGCTACTCTTGGGATTCCTGTGACTACAGCATGTGTGCACACCTGGGCTAGCCTTATAGGTGATGAGACACATGAGGCCAGATTACCTTTGTGGCTTCTGTTGACATCAAACCAACTACTTGACAAGAAAGAGGTCATCCTAAACCATCCTGCTCCAGCTGGGATGACCGAGGCCAGAAGTACAGCTAGCTGCCCTATAGAATTATGAGAAATAATAATTGTTAATTATTTAAGTTGTGAATGATAGAGTTAGTTTGTTGTGAAGCCAATACTAACTGATACAAAGGGATGGAAAATGAAATCAAAATAGAGCAAACATCAAGTGAAACAGAGGACCACAAAATAATTGTAGACATTCATTTCAGTTCAATTCAGTAGCTCAGTTGTGTCCGACCCTTTGCGACCCCATGGACTGCAGCACGCTGGGCTTCCCTTTCCGTCCATTGAGTTGGTGATGCCATCCAACCATCTCACCCTCTGTTGTCCCTTCTCCTTCTGCCTTCAATCTTTCCTAGCATTAGGGTCTTTTCCACTGAGTCAGTTCTTTGCATCATGTGGCCAAAGTTGGAGCTTCAGCATCAGTCCTTCCAATGAACATTGAAGACTGATTTCCTTTAGGACTGACTGGTTTGATATCCTTGCAGTCCAAGGGACTCTCAAGAGTCTTCTCCAAAACCACAGTTCAAAAGCATGAATTCTTCGGTGCTCAGCTTTCTTTATAGTTCAACTCTCACATCCATACATAACTACTGGAAAAACCATAGCTTTAACTAGATGGACCTTTGTTGGCAAAGTATTGTCTCTGCTTTTTAACATGCTATCTAGTTTGGTCATAGCTTTTCTTCCAAGGAGCAAGCTTCTTTTAATTCAGGAAATAAGTCCTAAATATTTATTGGAAAGACTGATGCTGAAGCTCCAGCTTTGGCCACCTGATGCAAAGAACTGACTCACTGGAAAAGACCTTAATGGTAGGAAAGATTGAAGGCAGGAGGAGAAGGGACAACAGAGGGTGACATGGTTGGATGGCATTACCAACTCGATGGACATGGGTTTGAGCAAGCTCCGGGAGTTGGTGACAGATAGGCAAGCCCAGCATGCTGAAATCCATGGGGTTACAAAGAGTCAGACATGATTGAGCCACTGAACTGAACTGAAATGAATATCTACAATTATTTTGTGGTCCTCTACTTTCACTTGATGTTTGCTCTATTTTGATTTCATTTTCCATCCCTTTGTATCAGTTAGTATTGGCTTCACAACAAACTAACTCCATCATTCACAACTTAACTAATTGACTGAAGTCACCATCTGCAGTGATCTTGGGGCCCCCCAAAATAAAATCTGTCACTGTTTCCATTGTTTCCCCATCTATTTGCCCTGAAGTGATGGGACCAGATCATCACTTGAATAAAATAAGAGATATTCTTTTATAAATAAAATATATCCTTTTATATTTTATGTATATAAAATATAAATAAACTTTTATAAATGAAAGATATTCATTCATACCTCTTGAATCCAATTTTGGTCCTATTAATTCAACATATCATAATGTCTAAGATGAAGGAAAAAGACAAAAAAACAAATCTTTGAGTTCTAAAGCTGTCTTAACTGAGATAAAATGTTATATGTGCTTGAAATAATAATGCTTATCATTTCTGAAATGTCTTCTATATGCCATACACTCTATTTATGTTTTTATATATTTCATATCATTTAGCCCTCATGAGTGTTTTGCCAGGATGTTGTTTATAAAGTCTTTTGACAGATGTAGAATCTGAGGCCCAGAGAAGTTTAGAAACTTGCCCTAGGTCACCCAAGTGTTGGCTGAAGAAGATGAAAGGTCTGTTCTGACTGTAGTCTTTTGAGACAACACGCTGTCTGAAGACCACCAGATTGTGAATGGCAAGTTAAAGAACTCAGGCATGATTATATGAATGATATCCATTCTAAGCATGGTTATGCTTTAATGCAATATGTATGACAGGTCTGCCAGAGACTTAAAAAAAAATCAATTAATAAATGGAAAGTCTCCATTTTGATGCAAAAGATTTATAACTGGCTTAAGGAAATTCTACAAAATTAAGCATCAACTTTTTTTTAAATTGGCAACTATTGATCTCTGACTATGACTCTCAGTCTCATTAACACTTTTATTACCTTGTCAATCAAATCCCCAACTGTACCCTTCAGGGAATGAAAGGATTTGCCATTATTAACAAGACAGTCTGGTGCCCAGGAGCAAAGAAATCCTGCTGAAAGTGTAAGGATAAATCAGCAGGGATTTAGATAGCTTTCTAGATGCAGAAAGCAATTCAGAAGTTTAGGAAAATAGGAGTATTCTAAAGTTATTTAAAGAAACAGATTTTCTTACTATTTTAAATATTTAGGATGTTATAACAGTAAAAAAGAATTATATTTCAAGCAACTTAGATCAAGCGCTTGTGTTATTTTAAAAGCTGTTTTGGGGGGCAGTTTTGATGAACACATTTGCTGAATTGGACTGATTTTAGGGCAAAAGTAATATGTAGGCAATAAATGTTTCTTATGTGTGTAGCTAATTTGATTATTTCGTCTAATAGTGGCCTATTAGAGCAGACAGATTGGCAGTTAATTGATATCCAACAAAAACTATTTAGGCCTTTGTTTGCTATTCTTCATTAGTGATCTTAATCAATACCAACACACAATCCTAGATTCCAGTGTTTGCTGTGACCTTGAACAAATGTTTCATTTTGAATCATTATGTCCTATGTGTTCAACCAATTATACATAAATTCACTTCTCTGGAGGTTTCCCTACTTGCCTCAATATTCAGCTATCAATAATTTCATGGTGATTACTTTCACAATACATAGGCATTTTCAAGTGTGTGAGCAACTAATTTTGTTTGGGTCTCACATTAACTTTACAAATACTTATTGAACAGATATCTTATACAAAATACCAATCTAGGCCTATTAAAGGATACCCTGATGAAGAGAAGATGACTTTGTTAAGGTATGTATGAGCAACCATAATACAAAAGAGATGTGCTAAATGCCATGAAAATGGTATGCACAAAACATCACAGAATCTAGTGAAGTGTTAAACTGAAGTGTTTAAAGGATCAGGCAAGGTGTGTCATAGATCTTAATTCATGGATGGGATTGGGCACAATGAGATTATGGCAAAAAGATGAATGAAGAGAGGATGGGTGTGTGTCTTATGTATATATGTATGTGTGGTGAAGTGAAGTTAAGGAAACAAAGATGAGTCCTTGTACAATGGAGGAGAACATATATATATGAATGCCAGTTTCATAGATTTGAACTTAATTTTGTAGACAATGAGTAACTCATAAAGATTTTATTTCAGGGAATTGTATAATTGTGAGCTGTGTATAAGGAAAATTAACTTGGCAATGGCATATTGTAGTACATCTTAAGCTGAAATAATGCATGGAACATTTTTAAAGAAACTGCTGGATCTCTAGGGTTACAAGTGTGGATTCAACCGCCAAAGTCTGCTTAGTAAAAGCTATGGTTTTCCCAGTAGTCATGTATGGATGTGACTGTTGAAACGTGAAGAAGGCTAAGGGCTGAAGAATTGATGCTTTTGAACTGTGGTGTTGGAGAAGACTCTTGAGAGTCCCTTGGACTGAAGGGAGATCAAACCAGTCAACCCTAAAGGAAATCAATCCTGAATATTCATTAGAAGGACTGATGTGGAAGCTGAAGTTCCAATACTTTGGCCATCTGATGTGAAGAGCTGACTCATTGGGAAAGACCCTGATGCTGGGAAAGATTGAGGGCATGAGGAGAAGCAGGTGATAGAGGATGAGATGAGATGGTTGGGTATGAGTTTGAGCAAACTCCAGGAGATAGCGAAGGACAGGGAAGCCTGGTGTGCTGCAGTCCATGGGGTCATAGAGAGTTGGACATGGCTGAACAACTGAACAACAACAACATAAATATGTGCCACTATAAGTTCAAATCCCTATAAAATTATTACAGAAAGTTAGATACCATCTAAACAGATATACTAAGATAATTCAAATTGTAACAGACTAACTAGACTTCAGGCTAAGATGACAACATAGGAAACTCTTGAATTTTCCTCTTCCTATGTTCACACAATATGTATAGCTACACACTGTGCTGTTCCCTCTGAGAGAAATCTAGAAACAAGCTGAGTGATTTCTTACACATTGAGTGAATAAGAAAGTACCCAAACTGAAACAGGTAGGAAAGACAGATATATCTCACCATAAATCTCACCCTGGCACAAGGCCAGATATTCAGGAGGGAGCCCCCAAATCCCAATTTCTTCCTAAGAAGCAAAGAATTTGACCTGTACATTTAGGATCTCAAGTTTAAAGTTTTAAGACTCCTACCTGAGTGATGGACCCCTAAAACACCTGTTTCTAAGTCAATGAGACTTGTGTCCATGACACCATACCTATAGGACAATAGAAGACAAAATGCAGTTCTTAATGGGTGCATTAGCATTCACCAAGGCTATCCTTGCCAGAGAATCAGTGCAGAGGGAGCAGACAAAGTACCTATCTCTTTGAGTCTTTACCTTGAAGTTGGTTGACTGTATAGTTTACAAGCTGCTGCCTGAAAGTTGGATTTCCAGATTGCCAGAATCTAGGTGCTGACTGAAACCCTTTACTTTGAGACCGTAATAAATGTTGGCACAGTCTCAACTATTGGGAACCCATTGATAACAAAGACAGTGACTTGGACAATAATAAAGGTTTGAGAAGAAATCAGGAGCTTGGAAAGCTGATTGATAAGGCTCATCTCCTACATGAGACCAGTCTGTCAAGACTGGGGAAGTGGCTGTTTTATTTATTTATTTTTAATTTTTTTTCCCTGTTTATTTTTATTTGTTGGAGACTAATTACTTTACAATATTGTAGTGGTTTTTGCCATACATTGAAATGAATCAGCCATGGATTTACATGTGTTCCCCATCCCGACCCCCCCCCCCCGGCTTCCCTCTCCATTTCATCCCTCTGGGTCTTCCCAGTGCACCAGCCCTGAGCACCCATCTCATGCATCCAACCTGGGCTGATGATCTGTTTCACACTTGATAGTTTCCTTGTTTCAATGCTGTTCTCTCTGAACATCCCACCCTTGCCTTCTCCCACAGAGTCTAAAAGTCTGTTCTGTACATCTGTGTGTCTTTTTCTGTTTTGCATATAGGGGTATCGTTCCCATCTTTTTAAATTCCATAAATATGCATTAGTATACTGTATTGGTGTTTATCTTTCTGACTTACTTCACTCTGTATAATGGGCTCCAGTTTCATCCATCTTATTAGAACTGATTCAAATGAATTCTTTTTAATTGCTGAGTAATATTTCATTGTGTATATGTACCACAACTTTCTTATCCATTTGTCTGCTGATGGGCATCTAGGTTGCTTCCATGTCCTGGCTATTATAAACAGTGCTGCGATGAACATTGGAGTACATGTGTCTCTTTCAGATCTGGTTTCCTTGGTGTGTATGCCCAGGAGTGGGATTGCTGGGTCATATGGCAATTCTATTTCCAGTTTTTAAGGAATCTCCACACTGTTCTCCATAGCGGCTGTACTAGTTCGCATTCCCACCAACAGTGTAAGAGGATTCCCTTTTCTCCACACCCTCTCCAGCATTTATTGCTTGTAGACTTTTGGATAGCAGCCATTCTGACTGGTGTGTAATGATACCTCATTGAGGTTTTGATTTGCATTTCTCTAATAATGAGTGATGTTGAGCATCTTTTCATGTGTTTGTTAGCCATCTGTATGTCTTCCTTGGAGAAATGTCTGTTTAGTTCTTTGGCCCATTTTTTGATTGGGTCATTTATTTTTCTGAAATTGAGGTGCAGAAGTTGCTTGTATATTTTTGAGATTAATCCTTTGTCTGTTGCTTCATTTGCTGTTATTTTCTCCCATTCTGAAGGCTATCTTTTCACCTTGCTTATAGTTTCCTTTGTTGTGCAAAAGCTTTTAAGTTTCATTAGGTCCCATTTGTTTATTTTTGCTTTTATTTTTAATATTCTGGGAGGTAAGTCATAGAGGATCCTGCTGTGATTTATGTTGGAGAGTGTTTTGCCTATATTCTCCTCTAGGAGTTTTATAGTTTCTGGTCTTACATTTGGATCTTTAATCCACTTTGAGTTTATTTTTGTGTATGGTGTTAGAAAGTGTTCTAGTTTCATTCTTTTACAAGTGGTTGACCAGTTTTCCCAGCACCACTTGTTAAAGAGGTTGTCTTCTCTTCCATTGTATATCCTTGCCTCCTTTGTCGAAGATAAGGTGACCATAGGTTCGTGGATTTATCTCTGGGCTTTCTATTCTGTTCCATTGATCTATATTTCTGTCTTTGTGCCAGTACCATACTGTCTTGATGACTGTGGCTTTGTAGTAGAGCCTGAGGTCAGGCAGGTTGATTCCTCCAGTTCTCTTCTTCTTTCTAAAGATTGCTTTGGCTATTCGAGGTTTTTTGTATTTCCATACAAATTGTGAAATTATTTGTTCTAGTTTTGTGAAGAATACCATTGGTAGCCTGATAGGGATTGCATTGAATCTATAGATTGCTTTGGGTAGTATAGTCATTTAGACAATATTGATTCTTCCAATCCATGAACACGGTATATTTCTCCATCTGTTTGTGTCCTCTCTTCTTTGATTTCTTTCATCAGTGTTTTATAGTTTTCTATATATAGGTCTTTTGTTTCTTTAGGTAGATATACTCCTAAGTATTTTATTCTTTTTGTTGCAATGGTGAATGGTATTGTTTCCTTAATTTCTCTTTCTGTTTCCTCATTGTTAGTGTATAGGAATGCCAGGGATTTTTTTGTGTTAATTTTATATCCTGCAACTTTACTATATTCATTGATTAGCTCTAGTAATTTTCTGGTAGAGTCTTTAGGGTTTTCTATGTAGAGGATCATGTCATCTGCAAACAGTGAGAGTTTCACTTCTTCTTTTCCCATCTGGATTGCTTTTATTTCTTGTTGTGCTCTGATTGCTGTTGCCAACACTTCCAAAACTATGTTGAATAGTAGTGGTGAGAGTGGGCACCCTTGTCTTGTTCCTGATTTTAGGGGAAATGCTTTCAATTTTTCACCATTGAGGATAATGTTAGCTGTGGGTTTGTCATATATAGCTTTTATTATTTTGAGGTATATTCCTTCTATTCCTGCTTTCTGAAGAGTTTTAATCATAAATGGATGTTGAATTTTGTCAAAGGCTTTTTCTGCAACTATTGAGATAATCATATCATTTTTATCTTTCAATTTGTTAATGTGGTGCATTACATTGATTGATTTGCAGATATTAAAGAATCCTTGCATTCCTGGGATAAAGCCCACTTGGTCATGGTGTATGATCTTTTTAATATGTTGTTGGATTCTGTTTGCTAGAATTTTGTTAAGGATTTTTGCATCTCTATTCATCAGTGATATTGGCCTGTAGTTTTCTTTTTTTGTGGCATCTTTGTCTGGTTTTGGATTTAGGGTGATGGTGGTCTGGTTTTGGATTTAGGGTAATGGTGGCCTCATAGAATGAGTTTGGAAGTTTATCATCTTCTGCAATTTTCTGGAAGAGTTTGAGTAAGATAGGTGTTAGCTCTTCTCTAAATTTTTGGTAGAATTCAGCTGTGAAGCCATCTGGTCCTGGGCTTTTGTTTGCTAGAAGATTTCTGATTACAGTTTCAATTTCTGTGCTTGTGATGGGTCTGTTAAGATCTTCTATTTCTTCCTGGTTCAGTTTTGGAAACTTATACTTTTCTAGGAATTTTTCCATTTCTTCCAAGTTGTCCATTTTATTGGCATAGAGCTGCTGGTAGTAATTTCTTATGATCCTTAGTATTTCAGTGTTGTCTGTTGTGATCTCTCCATTTTCTTTTCTACTTTGTTGATTTGGTTCTTCTCCCTTTGTTTATTGATGAGTCTTGCTAACAGTTTGTCAATTTTGTTCATCTTTTTAAAAAACCTGCTTTTAGTTTTGTTGATATTTCTTATGGTCTCTTTTGTTTCTTTTGCATTTATTTCTGCCCTAATTTTTAAGATTTCTTTCCTTCTACTAACCCTGTGGCTCTTCATTTCTTCCTTCTCTAGTTGCTTTAGGTGTAGAGCTAGGTTATTTATTTGACTTTTTTCTTGTTTCTTGAGGTAAGTCTGTAGTGCTATCAACCTTCCCCTTAGCACTGCTTTTACAGTGTCCCATAGGTTTTGGGTTGTGTGTTTTCATTATCATTTGTTTCTATGCATATTTTGATTTCTTCTATGATTTTTTGGTTATTCAGAAATGTGTTATTTAGCCTCTATATGTTTGAGTTTTTAATAGTTTTTGTTTTCCTGCAATTGAGATCTTATCTTACTGCATTGTTGTCAGAAAAGATGACTGGAATGATTTCAATTTTTTTGAATTTACCAAGAGTAGATTTATGGCCCAAGATGTGATCTATTCTGGAGAAGCTTCCATGTGCACTTGAGAAAAAGGTGAAATTGATTGTTTTGGGGTGAAATGTCCTATAGATATCAATTAAGTCTAGCTGGTCCATTGTTTCATTTAGAGTTTGTGTTTCCTTGTTAATTTTCTGTTTAGTTGATCTATCCATAGTTGTGAATGGGGTATTAAAGTCTCCCACTATTATTGTGTTACTATTAATTTTCCCTTTCATACTCATTAGCGTTTGCCTTACATATTGTGGTGCTCCTATGTTGGATGCATATATATTTATAATTGTTGTATCTTCTCGTTGGATTGATCCTTTAATCATTATGTAGTATCCTTCTTTGTCTCTTTTCACAGCCTTTATTTTAAAGTCTAGTTTATCTGATATGAGTATGGCAGCTCCTGCTTTCTTTTGGTCTCTGTTTGCATGAAATATTTTTTTCTAGCCCTTCACTTTCAGTCTGTATGTGTCCCTTGTTTTTAGGTGGGTCTCTTGTAGACAGCATATATAGGGGTCTTGTTTATGTATCCATTCAGCCAGCCTTTGTCTTTTGGTTGGGGCATTCAACTCATTTACATTTAAGGTAATTATTGATAGGTATGGTCCTGTTGCCATTTGCTTTGTTGTTTGGGGTTCACGTTTATACAACCTTTCTGTGTTTCCTGTCTAGAGAAGATCCTTTAGCATTTGTTGAAGAGCTGGTTTGGTGGTGCTGAATTCTCTCAGCTTTTGCTTGTCTGTAAAGCTTTTGAGTTCTCCTTCATATCTGAATGAGATCCTTGCTGGGTACAGTAATCTGGCTTGTAGGTTATTCTCTTTCATTACTCTAAGTATGTCCTGCCATTCCCTTCTGGCCTGAAGGGTTTCTATTGATAGATCAGCTGTTATCCTTATGGGAATCCCTTTGTGTGTTATTTGTTGTTTCTATCTTGCTGCTTTCAGTATTTGTTCTTTGTGTTTGATCTTTGTTAATTTGATTAATATGTGTCTTGGCGTGTTTCGCCTTGGGTTTATCCTGTTTGGGACTCTCTGGGTTTCTTGGACCTGTGTAACTATTTCCTTCCCCATTTTAGGGAAGTTTTCAGCTATTATCTCCTCGAGTAACTTCTCATGGCCTTTCTTTTTGTCTTCTTCTTCTGGGACTCCTATGATTCGAATGTTGGGGTGTTTCACATTGTCCCAGAGGTCCCTGAGGTTGTCCTCATTTCTTTTGATTCTTTTTTCTTTTTTCCTCTCTTCTTCATTTATTTCCACCATTGTATCTTCTACCTCACTTATCCTATCTTCTGTCTCCATTATTCTACTCTTGGTTCCCTCCAGAGTGTTTTTGATCTCATTTATTGCATTATTCATTTTTCATTGACTCTTTTTTATTTCTTTTAGGCCCTTGCTAGACATTTCTTTCATGTTCTCAATCCTTGTCTCTAGACTATTTATCTGTAACTCCATTTTGTTTTCAGATTTTGGATCATTTTTATTATCATTATTCTAAATTCTTTTTCAGGTAGATTCCCTATCTCCTCCTCTTTTGTTTGGCTTGGTGGGCATTTTTCATGTTCCTTTACCTATTCGGTATTTTCTGCCTT
The DNA here is from genome assembly GCF_023699985.2 of Odocoileus virginianus. NCBI lineage: Eukaryota > Metazoa > Chordata > Mammalia > Artiodactyla > Cervidae > Odocoileus > Odocoileus virginianus. The sequence goes on from NC_069702.1 coordinate 32,309,992, forward strand.
TTCATCTTGTTTAGATTGCTGTACTTGGAGTGGCCTTTCTGTGTTCTGGTGGTCTGTGATTCCTTTTTATTGTGGAGGTTTCAGTGGGTGGGGTTGGACGATTGGCTTTTCAAGGGATCTTGGTTAGGGAAGCTTGCGTCAGTGTTCTGGTGCATCAAACTGGATTCCTTCTCCCTGGAGTGCAATGGAGTGTCCAGTAGTGAGTTTTTCGATGGGTCTATGTGTTTGGTGTGACTTTGGGCAGCCTGTATGTTGACACTAAGGGCTATGTTCCTGAGTTGCTGAAGAATTTGCGTGGTATGACTTGCTCTGGAACTTATTGGCTCTTGGGTGGTGGTTGGTTTCAGTGTAGGTATGGAGGCTTTTGGATGATCTCTTATTACTTAGTGTTCCCTGTAGTCAGGAGTTTTCTGGTGTTCTCAGGTTTTGGGCTTAAGTCTCCTCCCTCTAGCTTTCAGTTTTATTCTTCCAGTAGCCTCAAGGCTTCTCCAACTATACAGCACTGATTATAAAACTTCTAGGTTAATGGTGAAAAGATTCTCCACAGTGAGGGACACCCAGAGAGATTCACCCAGTTACATGAAGAAGAGGGGAGGGAGGAAGTAGATAGAGATGAGCAGGAGGAGAATAAGGGGGACTTAAGAGGAGAGAGACAGATCTAGGCAGTACTCTGTTCCCTAAGTGTTCTCTGTAGCCCAGAACACCCACAGAGATTCACAGAACTGGATTGAGAAGAGAAAGGGGAGGGAGGAAAGAGAGGTGATCTGTGGGAGAAAAAGGCAAGTCAAAAGGGGGAAAGGGTAATCATCACACTCCTGAGTAAAAATGGGTACTGAATATTGGATTCTTAAATGTCCAAAATTGATATCAAATACTGAAAAACAAAGATTAAAAATCTTGAGTAGAGGTTAGACTCTTAAAAATACAATATTAAAAACAAAACCACAAAAAAATTTAAGAAATGTATATGAAGTTCACTTTAAAAATAGGGCCTTTTTTTTTTTGCAAGGTTATAGTGAAATGAAAATGAAAATTAAGCAGTAGTAGAGGAGTAATAGAGGACTTTAAAAGAAAATAGAAAAAAGAAAAGGAAAAAAAATTCAATTAAAAAAATCGTAAAAATCTATGAAAATGAAAATTAAGGAGTAATAGAGGAGTTATAGGGAATTTTAAAATAAAATAAAAGAGAAAAATTTAAAAAAAGAAAAGAAAGAAAAGAAAAAATATTTTTTAATTAAAAAAATAGTAAAAATATATCTAGGAATTTCTCTGGAGCTGTTGTGGGCAGTGTGGTTCAGTTGTTTCAGATAGCTCCTTGTTACAGCTTACACTTCTCGATATCTATAGGCCCCTTCTGGTGCAGTCGGTGTTAATTACAGGGATTTTAATCTGTTGCAGCGGTAATTTCTGAAGCGGTTCCCTTTGTTTATTTGGCTTCTGTTTGCAGGTCTCTTCAGTATCTAATTTCTGCCCTGACACAAGCGGGCGGAGGTGGTCTCTTGTTTAGGTTCACTGTTCAGTCGTGCTGCAGGAATGGAGGGGCGCTGCAGACAAATGTCACTGGCGTGTGTGAGGAGCATTTGCAGTATTCCGGCCACACTGGGTTTGCCCTGCTCACGGGTGTGTACTTTCCCCGTCTACACTGCTCAGGCTCTAGGCTGCTCTATATGGAGCAGGCCCTGCGTGGCGTGCGGTTCCAGTTTTCGGGTCCTCCACAAAAGCGCGGACTCGGTTGCGCCTGCGTTTTGTGCCTTCCTTACCCAAGCAGCTCAGGCAGCCAGGAGCTTGAGGAGCACACTCTCCCTGGGTGGGGTGCACCTTATCCCTTCTGTGGTCCCTGCCTCAGTTTCCATGCTCGCTGGTTGGGTGCGCCTTTTGTCTGTTCTAGGGAGAAGTCCTCTAGCGTGACCCTCCCGGTGGATGTCAGCCATCCAGAATCTCAGGAAGTCTTTGCCTAGAATCTGAGAACCTGTTTGCAGTTTGGTAGGGGATGCCGTCTCTGGGGCCGAATTTGCCCCTTTCCCCTCCCCCCTGCCTCCTGCCTCTGGTGGAGGATGGGCCGGTCCGCCTCTGGCTCGCTCTTCTCTGGAATTGCTCAGTCTTTCTTTTGTTCTGCCAACCGCCGGCAGTGTGTTTGGTTAGCGCGCTTTTCGCCGGTTAATTTTCTCTCTCTCTCTTGCGATTCCACAGTTTATGTTGCTGTCTCAGGTTAGCTCCCTCCAGTTGCCCTCAGGGCACTCAGGCCCGGTCCTTACCCTAAGCAACGCTGCCCGCTCCTCTCTGTTCAGCCCCCACGTGCTTGTGGCAGATGCGGGCATCTGGGGTACTTTTCTGCTGGGAGTTGTTTTTAGGCATGTAATCTGTGGGATTTATTTATTTTTCCTCCCAGTTAGGTTGCCCTCCGAGATTCAAAAACTTCCCCCAGACCCGCCAGTGAGAGGGTTTCCTGGTGTTTGGAAACTTCCTCTATTAAGACTCCTTTCCCAGGACGGGTCTCCATCCCGAGCTCTTTTGTCTATCTTTTTATCTTTTATATTTTGTCCTACCTCCTTTTGAAGACGATGGGCTGTTTTTCTGGGTGCCTGAAGTCCTCTGCTAGCAATCAGAAGTTGTTTTGCACAGTTTGCTCCGCGTTCAAATGTTTATTTTATGAATTTGTATGGGAGAAAGTGGTCTCCCCGTCCTATTCCTCCAACCATCTTAGCTCCTCCCTGGCTGTTTTATTTATTTATTTATTTTTATTTTTATTTTTTTTTATTAGTTGGAGGCTAATTACTTTACAGTATTGTAGTGGTTTTTGTCATACACTGACATGAATTAGCCATGGATTTACATGTATTCCCCATCCCGACCCCCCCTCCCACATCCGTCTCCACCCGATCCCTCTGGGTCTTCCCAGTGCACCAGGCCCAAGCACTTGTATCATGCATCCAACCTGGGCTGGTGATCTGTTTCACCGTAGATAATGTACATGTTTCGATGCTGTTCTCTTGAAACATCCCACCCTCGCCTTCTCCCACAGAGTCCAAAAGTCTGTTCTATACATCTGTGTCTCTTTTTCTCTTTTGCATATAGGGTTACCATTACCATCTTTTTAAATTCCATATATATGTGTTAGTATACTGTAATGGTCTTTATCTTTCTGGCTTACTTCACTCTGTATAATGGGCTCCAGTTTCATCCATCTCATTAGAACTGATTTAAATGAATTCTTTCCAATGGCTAAGTAATATTCCATGGTGTATATGTACCACAGCTTCCTTATCCATTCGTCTGCTGATGGGCATCTAGGTTGCTTCCATGTCCTGGCTATTATAAACAGTGCTGCGATGAACATTGGGGTGCACGTGTCTCTTTCAGATCTGGTTTCCTTGGTGTGTATGCCCAGAAGTGGAATTGTTGGATCATATGGCAGTTCTATTTCCAGTTTTTAAAGAAATCTCCACACTGTTCTCCATAGCGGCTGTACTAGTTTGCATTCCCACCAACAGTGTAAGAGGGTTCCCTTTTCTCCACACCCTCTCCAGCATTTATTGCTTCTAGACTTTTGGATAGCAGCCATCCTGACTGGCGTGTAATGGTACCTCATTGTGGTTTTGATTTGAATTTTTCTGATAATGAGTGATGTTGAGCATCTTTTCATGTGTTTTTTAGCCATCTGTATGTCTTCCTTGGATAAATGGTCTGTTTAGATCTTTGGCCCATTTTTTGATTGGGTCATTTATTTTTCTGGAGTTGAGCTGAAGGAGTTGCTTGTATACTTTTTAGATTAATCCTTTGTCTGTTGCTTCATTTGCTATTATTTTCTCCCAATCTGAGGGCTGTCTTTTCACCTTGCTTATAGTTTCCTTTGTTGTGCAAAAGCTTTTAAGTTTCATTAGGTCCCATTTGTTTATTTTTGCTTTTGTTTCTAATATTCTGGGAGGTGGGTCATAGAGGATCCTGCTGTGATTTATGTTGGAGAGCGTTTTGCCTATGTTCTCCTCTAGGAGTTTTATAGTTTCTGGTCTTACATTTAGATATTTAATCCATTTTGAGTTTATTTTTGTGTATGGTGTTAGAAAGTGTTCTAGTTTCATTCTTTTACAAGTGGTTGACCAGTTTTCCCAGCACCACTTGTTAAAGAGGTTGTCTTCTTTTCCATTGTGTATCCTTGCCTCCTTTGTCAAAGATAAGGTGTCCATAGGTTCGTGGATTTATCTCTGGGCTTTCTATTCTGTTCCATTGATCTATATTTCTGTCTTTGTGCCAGTACCATACTGTCTTGATGACTGTGGCTTTGTAGTAGAGCCTGAAGTCAGGCAGGTTGATTCCTCCAGTTCTCTTCTTCTTTCTAAAGATTGCTTTGGCTATTCGAGGTTTTTTGTATTTCCATACAAATTGTGAAATTATTTGTTCTAGTTCTGTGAAAATTACCGTTGGTAGCTTGATAGGGATTGCATTGAATCTATAGATTGCTTTGGGTAGTATAGTCATTTAGACAATATTGATTCTTCCAATCCATGAACATGGTATATTTCTCCATCTGTTTGTGTCCTCTTTGATTTCTTTCATCAGTGATTGATAGTTTTCTATGTATAAGTCTTTTGTTTCTTTAGGTAGACATACTCCTAAGTATCTTATTCTTTTTGTTCCAATGGGGAATGGTATTGTTTCCTTAATTTCTCTTTCTGTTTTCTCATTGTTAGTGTATAGGAATGCCAGGGATTTTTGTGTGTTAATTTTATATCCTGCAACTTTACTATATTCATTGATTAGCTCTAGTAATTTTCTGGTAGAGTCTTTAGGGTTTTCTATGTAGAGGATCATGTCATCTGCAAACAGAGAGTTTCACTTCTTCTTTTCCTATCTGGATTCCTTTTACTTCTTTTTCTGCCCTGATTGCTGTGGCCAACACTTCCAAAACTATGTTGAATAGTAGTGGTGAGAGTGGGCACCCTTGTCTTGTTCCTGATTTTAGGGGAAATGCTTTCAATTTTTCACCATTGAGGGTAATGCTTGCTGTGGGTTTGTCATATATAGCTTTTATTATGTTGAGGTATGTTCCTTCTATTCCTGCTTTCTGGAGAGTTTTAATCATAATTGGATATTCAATTTTGTCAAAGGCTTTATCTGCATCTATTGAGATAATCATATGGTTTTTATCTTTCAATTTGTTAATGTGGTGTATTACATTGATTGATTTGCAGATATTAAAGAATCCTTGCATTCCTGGGATAAAGCCCACTTGATCATGGTGTATGATTTTTTTTAATATGTTGTTGGATTCTGTTTGCTAGAATTTTGTTAAGGATTTTTGCATCTCTGTTCATTCAGTGATATTGGCCTGTAGTTTTCTTTTTCTGTGGCATCTTTGTCTGGTTTTGGAATTAGGGTGATGGTGGCCTCATAGAATGAGTTTGGAAGTTTGCCTTCTTCTGCAATTTTCTGGAAGAATTTGAGTAAGATAGGTGTTAGCTCTTCTCTAAATTTTTGGTAGAATTCAGTTGTGAAGCCATCTGGACCTGGGCTTTTGTTTGCTGGAATATTTCTGGTTACAGTTTCAATTTCCTTGCTTGTGATGGGTTTGTTAAGATCTTCTATTTCTTCCTGGTTCAGTTTTGGAAAGTTATACTTCTCTAAGAACTTGTCCATTTTTTCCAAGTTGTCCATTTTATTGGCATAGAGCTACTGGTAGTAGTCTCTTATGATCCTTTGAATTTCAGTGTCGTCTGTTGTGATCTCTCCATTTTCATTTCTAATTTTGTTAATTTGGTTCTTCTCCCTTTGTTTCTTAATGAGTCTTGCTAATGGTTTGTCAATTTTGTTTATTTTTTCAAAAAACCAGCTTTTAGCTTTGTTGATTTTTGCTATGGTCTCTTTAGTTTCTTTTGCATTTATTTCTGCCCTAATTTTTAAGATTTCTTTTCTTCTACTAATGCTGAGGTTATTAATTTCTTCCTTCTCTAGTTGCTTTAGGTGTAGAGTTAGGTTATTTATTTGACTTTTTCCTTGTTTCTTGAGGTAGGCCTGTAATGCTATGAATCTTCCCCTTAGCACTGCTTTTACAGTGTCCCATAGATTTTGGGTTGTTGTGTTTTCCTTTTCATTCATTTCTATGCATATTTTGATTTCTTTTTTGATTTCTTCCATGATTTGTTGGTTATTCAGAAGTGTGTTGTTTAGTCTCCATATGTTTGAATTTTTAACAATTTTTTTTCCTGTAATTGAGATGTAATCTTACCACACTGTGGTCAGAAAAGATGACTGGAGTGATTTCAATTTTTTTGAATTTACCAAGACTAGATTTATGGCCCAGGATGTGATCTATTCTGGAGAAGGTTCCGTGTGCACTTGAGAAAAAGGTGAAGTTGATTGTTTTGAGGTGAAATGTCCTATAGATATCAATTAGGTCTAGCTGGTCCATTGTGTCATTTAAAGTTTGGGTTTCCTTGTTAATTTTCTGTTTAGTTGATCTATCCATAGTTGTGAGTGGGGTATTAAAGTCTCCCACTATTATTGTGTTCTATTAATTTCCTCTTTCATACTCATTAGCGTTTGCCTTACATATTGCGGTGCTCCTATGTTGGGTGCATATATATTTATAATTGTTATATCTTCTTGTTGGATTGATCCTTTGATCATTATGTAGTATCCTTCTTTGTCTCTTTTCATAGCCTTTATTTTAAAGTCTAGTTTATCTGTTATGAGTATTGCGACGCCTGCTTTCTTTCGGTCTCCGTTTGCATGAAATATTTTTTTCTAGCCCTTCACTTTCAGTCTGTATGTGTCCCTTGTTTTTAGGTGGGTCTCTTGTAGACAGCATATATAGGGGTCTTGTTTTTGTATCCATTCAGCCAGTCTTTGTCTTTTGGTTGGGGCATTCAACCCATTTACATTTAAGGTAATTATTGATAGGTATGGTCCCTTTGCCATTTACTTTGTTGTTTGGGGTTCACGTTTATACAACTTTTCTATGTTTCCTGTCTAGAGAAGATCCTTTAGCATTTGTTGAAGAGCTGGTTTGGTGGTGCTGAATTCTCTCAGCTTTTGCTTGTCTGTAAAGCTTTTGAGTTCTCCTTCATATCTGAATGAGATCCTTGCTGGGTACAGCAATCTAGGTTGTAGGCTATTCTCTTTCATTACTTTAAGTATGTCCTGCCTTTCCCTTCTGGCCTGAAGGGTTTCTATTGATAGATCAGCTGTTATCCTTATGGGAATCCCTTTGCGTGTTATTTGTTGTTTCTCCCTTGCTGCTTTTAATATTTGTTCTTTGTGTTTGATCTTGTTAATTTGATTAATATGTGTCTTGGGGCGTTTCACCTTGGGTTTATCCTGTTTGGGACTCTGGGTTCCTTGGACTTTGGTGACTATTTCCTTCCCCATTTTAGGGAAGTTTTCAGCTATTATTTCCTCGAGTAACTTCTCATGGCCTTTCTTTTTGTCTTCTTCTTCTGGGACTCCTATGATTCGAATGTTGGGGTGTTTCACATTGTCCCAGAGGTCCCTGAGGTTGTCCTCATTTCTTTTGATTCTTTTTTCCTCTCTTCTTCATTTATTTCCACCATTGTATCTTCTACCTCACTTATCCTATCTTCTGTCTCCATTATTCTACTCATGTTTCCCTCCAGAGTGTTTTTGATCTCATTTATTGCATTATTCATTTTTCATTGACTCTTTTTTATTTATGTCCTTGTTAAACATTCCTTGCATCTTCTCAATCTTTGTCTCCAGGCTATTTATTTGTAACTCCATTTTGTTTTCAAGATTTTGGATCATTTTTATTATCATTATTCTAAATTCTTTTTCAGGTAGATTTCCTATCTCCTCCTCTTTTGTTTGGCTTGGTGGGCATTTTTCATGTTCCTTTACCTGTTGGGTATTTCTCTGCCTTTTCATCTTGTTTAGATTGCTGTGTCTGGAGTGGGCTTTCTGTATTCTGGTGGTCTGTGGTTCCTTTTTATTGTGGAGGTTTCTCCCAGTGGGTGGGGTTGGACGATTGGTTTCTCAAGGTTTCCTGGTTCAGGAGGCTTCTGTCAGTGTTCTGGTGCGTGGAATTGGATTTCTTCTCTCTGGAGTGCAATGGAGTGTCCAGTAATGAGTTTTTCGATGGGTCTATGTGTTTGGTGTGACTTTGGGCAGCCTGTATGTTGACACTTAGGTCTATGTTCCTGTGTTGCTAAAGAATTTTCATGGTATGTCTTGTTTTGGAGCTTATTGGCTCTTGGGTGGTGGTTGGTTTTGGTGTAGATATGGAGGCTTTTGGATGGTCTGTTATTCCTTAATGTTCCATATAGTCAGGAGTTTTCTGGTTTTTCTCAGGATTTGGGCTTAAGTCTCCTGCCTCTGGATTTCAGTTTTATTCTTCCAATAGTCTCAAGATTTCTCCAACTATACAGCGCTGATAATAAAACTTCTAGGTTAATGGTGAAAAGATTCTCCACCGTGAGGGACAACCAGAGAGGTTCACAGAGTTACATGAAGAATAGGAGAGGGAGGAGGGAGATAGAGGTGAGCAGGAGGAGAAAAAGTGGGACTCAAAAGGAGAGAGACAGATCTATGCAGTTGTCTGTTCCCAGAGTGTCCTCCGTAGCCCAGACACCCACAAAGATTCACAGAATTGAATTGGGAAGAGAAGGGGAAAGGAGGAAATAAAGATGTTCTGAGGTAGAAAATGGAGAGTCAAAAGTGGGAGAGAGTAATCAACACACTCCTGAATAGAAATGGGAACTGAATATTGGCTTCTTAAATGTCCAAAATTTATATCACATACTGAAAAACAAAGATTAAAAATCTAGCATAGAGGTTATAGTGTTTGAAATACAATATTTAAAAACAAAAACACAAAAATTTAGAAATATATATGAAGTTTGGTTTAAAAATAATGCTTCTCTCTTTTTTTTTTTGCAAGGTTATAGTGAAATGAAAATGAAAATTAAGGAATAATAGAGGAGTATTAGAGGACTTTAAAAGGAAATAGGAGAGAAAAACAAGAAAAAGAAAAAACAAGAAAAAAAATTTTTTTCCCTAATTAAAAAAAATCATAAAAATATATGAAAATGAAAGTTGAGGAGTAATCAGGGAGTAATAGGGAATTTTAAAAGAAAATAAAAGAGAAAAAAAATAAATAAAAAAAAGGTAAAAATATATCTAGGAATTTTTCTGGAGCTGTTGCGGTCAGTGTGGGTTCAGTTCAATTTCAGATAGCTCCTCTTTCCAGCTTACACTTCTCAATATCTATAGCCCCCTTCCGGTGTAGTCAGTGTTACCTTCAGGGATTTTAATCTGTTGCACTGGTCCTTTCGAAAGCGGTTCCCTTTGTTTATTTGGCTTCTGTTTGCCGTCTCTTCGGTGTCTAATTTCCGCCCTGATGCAGGTGGGCGGAAGTGATCTCTTATTTAGGTTCGCTAGTTCAGTTCAGTCCTGCTATGGGGAGGGCGGGGCGCTGCAGACAGATATCGCTGTGTGTGGGTAGCACTCACCGTGTTTCCCGCCACACTTGGTTTGCCCCACTCACGGGTGTCTGTGCTTTCCCCGTCTACACTGCTCAGGCTCCTGGCTGCTCTATATGGAGCGGGCCTTGCGCTGCGTGCGGTTCCAGTTTTCCGGTACTCCACAAAAGCGCGGATTCGGTTGCACCTGTGTTTTGAGTGGCCCAGGCAGCCAGGGGCTTGACCAGTGCACTCTCCCAGGGTGCAGCGTGCCTTTCCCCTCCGAGGCCCCAGCCTCAATTTTCGCGTGCACCGGTTGGGTGCCTGCGGCTTGAGTTTGTTCTCAGGAGCTGGCCTCTAGCCGCGACCTTCCCTGGGAAAAAACTGGAGGCCTGTTTGCAGTGTGGGAAGGGGTGCCTTCTCTGGGGCTGAGTTTGCCCCTTTCCCCTCCCCCTGCCTCCTATCTGCAGCGAGGATGGGCTGATCAGCCACAGGCTAGCTCTTCTCTGGAGCTTCTCAGTCCCTTTGTTTTGCAAACGGCCGGCCAGCAGTGTGTTCGGGCCGGTTAATTTTCTCCCTTGCTATCCCACAGTTTAAAAGAGCTCCCTCCGATTGCTCTCAGGGCCTTTGGGCCCGGTCCTTAGCCTAAGCAATGCTGCCCTCTCCTCTCCGTTCTGCCCCCACTTGTTGGTGGCGGGTGCGGGCGTCTGCGGTACTTTTCTGCTGGGAGTTGCTTTTAGGCATGTAATCTGTGGGCCTTATTAATTTTTCCTCACAGTTAGGTTGCCCTCTGTGATTCGAAAGCTTCCCCCAGACCCGCCAGTGAGAGGGTTTCCTGGTGATTGGAAACTTCCTCTATTAAGTCTCCCTTCCTGGGACGGGTCTCTGTCCCCAGCTCTTTTGTCTCTGTTTTTATCTTTTATATTTTGTCCTACTTCCCTTTGAAGACAATGGGTTGCTTTTCTGGGTGCCTGATGTCCTCTGCTAGAGATCAGAAGTTGTTTTGTGAAATTTGCTCAGCGTTCAATTGTTCTTTTGATGAATTTGTAGGGGAGAAAGTGGTCTCCTTGTCCTATTCCTCCGCCATCTTCGCTGTTTTATTTAATGAGCAGAAACAAACACAGAGAAACAAGGGCAATGAGGAAATAAGAAAATATGTTTCAAACAAAAGAACAAGATAAATCTTCAGAAACCAATCTTAAAGAAATAGAAATAAACGGTTTAATTGATAGAAACTTCCAAATATCAATCATAAAGATACCTACTGAGATGAGAAGAGCAATATATAAGCAAAGTGAGAATTTTCACAAAGAGATAGAGAACATACATTAAAAAGTATTGAACAGAAATCACAGAGTCAAAGAATACAATAATTGAACTGAAAAATCTGTAAAGAGATTCAACATCAGACTAGATTAAGTAGAAGAAAGGATTGAGGAACTCTAAGACAAAGTGGTAGAATTTGTTCAATGAGAAGAGCAAAAAGAAAAAAGAATGAAAGAGACTGAAGATCGCTTAAGGAACTTTAACTCTTCTCCAGCCATTTTCATGGTTGATGTTTCTATATATTCACTTGCATGGTTTAGCTGCCTGGGGCCTACTAGCTACACTGGGGGCATGGGACAGTGCTTCTCAAGAGGTTGTGAAAGATAAGATGCAACCCAGACATGCAAGAAGTTAAGCTCTAGTGGGACAGCTTCAAATAAAGGGATACAGGAGATGGGCAGGACCTGTGAAGATTTATACTTTCTGTTATTTTTCTTCAGGTGAACTGTTCTGAGGCATATATATATATATATATATATATATATATTTTTTTTTTTTTTTTAAACTTTCCAGAGATATTCTTTTTTTTAAATTATTCAGTTGTTTAAATTGAAGTATAATTACAATACTGTGATGGGTTTTGCCATACATCAATATGAATAGGCATACATGTGTTATCTCCATCCCTCCCCATTCCCTTCCTCCAGGTTCTCACAGACCCCTGGCTTTGGGTGCCTTTTATCATACAACAAACTCCTCTGGTCATCTTTTTTACATATGGTAAATAATATATTTCAATACTATTCTCTCAAATCACCCCACTCTCTCCTTTGTAGGAATCTTAAAGTGAGCCCAGGCTAGTGGGCAGAGGCATTTTTTATTCCTTATCTTGCATATTGTTGGGGCAGCCCTTTATGCTCCCAGCTTTATTCAGAAGACCCAGTTCAAACCCCTCATTTTTCTTGGGCCTGATTTTTTATGTTTTGCCTCCCTGAATATATTAAACCCAGACTTGTTGGGTCCCTATCTGAGTCTTTCCATGTGTGGTTATTTGCTTTCAGCTCATCTTTCTGGTTTTGAGTTATCTCTTTTTTCTGGTATGTAGAAGTTTCTTTTTCCTGTTTTCACTCATTTTCATTTTCTTTTGTTATGATTAATATTTATTTTTATTAGCATTTCTATTTGTTGGTGGTGGAATGGAGGTTTCCTCTGTGTCACCTCTGTCTACCATATTGATTGGAAGTTTCCTATGACTGAATATGTAATATCTTTATTTTTTTTAAATTAATTTATTTATTTTAATTGGGGGCTAATTTCTTTACAATATTGTAGTGGTTTTTGCCATACATTGACATGAATCAGCCATGGATGTATATCTGTTCTCCATCCTGAATCCCCTCCCACCTCCCTCCCCATCCCATCCCTCAGGGTCATCCCAGTGCTCCAGCTCTGAGCACCCTGTCTCATGCATCAAACCTGGACTGGAGATCTATTTCACATATGATAATACACATGTTTCAATGCTATTCTCTCAAATCATTCCACCCTCACCTTCTCCCACAGAGTCCAAAAGTCTATTCTTTACATCTGTATCTCTTTTGCTGTCTCGCATATACGGTCATTGTTACCATCTTTCTAAATTCCATATATATATATATATGTTAATATATTGTATTGGTGTTTTTCTTTCTGACTTACCTCACTCTGTATAATAGGCTCCAGTTTCATCCACCTCATTAGAACTGATTCAAATGAATTCTTTTTAATGGCTGAGTAATATTCCATAGTGTATATGTACCACAGCTTTCTTATCTATTCGTCTGCTGATGGGCATCTAGGTTGCTTCCATGTCTTGGCTATTATAAACAGTGCTCCGATGAACATTGGGGTACATGTGTCTCTTTCAATTCTCCAGAGATATTCTTCATGCTGTGTGGATGCATCTGCTGAATGACCAATTGTGTCTATTCATATCTCCTCATGAAGCAGTGGCTAGCCCAGTAATCATCACTTTACATTGCTTGCCATTCTTCTTGTTTAACTCCACCTTCCCTCATTCTCACTGCCCTGGATTGCCATCCCACTCAATGAACCTGCCCTCAATTAAGCACTAATACTTAATGTTTTCTCCAATCTCTATTTTATAGATATTTTTGAATGAAGAAACATTTAAAGCTTTTAATTTTTGGTCTTTGTTTTCTTTAGAATTATGCTTCATGGGCTACTTTTTTGATTGGTAAGCATTCTGATGTCAAAAAAGTAACAAAAAATTATAGTAATCACATTTGCTTAATAAGTTACACTTACCTAACTTTCAAATTTAAGTATCTTAAAGCTAAATTTTAATACATGCACTTCTATTAAAATATAAGCATTCCATTCATTTTAAATATCTGAATGATTTAAAAATAAATTTAGGTAAGTTGATTTGCAGTATCTAGAGATTCTATTAATTTCCAAGAAACACTGTGAATAATTATTTCTTTAGTTTTATGTTATTAAAAAGAAAAGAATCTTGGGGTCAAAAGACATGGATATAAATTCCAGTTTCATTATTTGTTAACTGTGTGACATTGATTTTCAGTTTTTTCCTATGTGTATTGCCTATCTAAGTGTATGGTAGCAAAAAAAAAAAATAGAAAATATGAACCCATTGCATGTAAGTTACTACAAAAATTCAGCTGAACCTTGAATGACATGGTTTTGAACTGCATGGATCCACTTATATGCAGGTTTTTTCAGTAAATACATACTACAGTATTATATCATCTATGGTTTGGTTCAATCCATGGATATGAAACAGTAGATAAAAAGGGACAGCTATAAAGTTATATGTGGATTTTTCAACAACTAGTAGCTTGGCACCCTCAGCCCCCATATTTTTCAAGAGTCAACTATAGCTTTGTTTATAGAATTTACATGATTCTAAATGTCCCAGGTTTACCCTGTCTCCTTTTGCCCCCAGTTTATCACATTTTCTGTATTCTCTTAATCAGAAACCCTTACCTCTTCTTCACTTAAGTTTCAGAATTAGGTCATCATATTCAAATAAAATGAATGTTAATTTCTGAGTTCTCTGGGGGTAAGTCCCTGAGCCTGTTTGCATCAAGGGGAATATTTGTTCTTTCTCTATTCCATAATGATTTTTGAAACATTTTTGAAACATAACCAAAAGAGTCATTTTTTAGAACACTTTGGAGTAAGTGCATCATAGATAAAATTATTGTTATTCTTGTCTTTATTTTGCAGCATTAAGAAAACAACAAAAATGAAGAATACAATTACCTGACAAGGAGTGAGAAAGAAAAAAATTTTTTGCAACATTGTTTATCATCAATGTTGCAAAAATCTCATTTGTCTTATCTCTTTTCACAAAATCATATTACCGACTCTAACAGAAGGATGATCACACATACAGTATAGGAAAAGCCTATTTAACATAATTTTAGCCCCTAAGGGCAAATTAGCATATGGATATGATTTGACTAATATGTTAACTGGAATGGATATATTTTTCTAATAGATATCTTTATTGAGTGAGTACTTCCTACATAAAGATTTTTAAGATTAAAAAAATCATGCTGTAAGAATAGACAAGTGGGTATTTGAAATTTAGCAAATGATTAAATTCACTAGTCTTTGATGCCTATTAAGTAGCCAACTGTTTTATATTTTTTATTTATAAATGTTCTCTCTTGTCATTTCTCCCCTCCTCCCCAAGATGTTTTTGGGTCAGATACTGTATGTTCTGTCTAAACATGTATTTAAAATAAAAAAGTATACGGCAAAGTTTCCCATTATCCAGGGAAGTAGTTTAACAGTGATTATGAACAGGACCGTGGGGGCAGGCTGGCTAGAGTGGGACTCTCAGCACCACTCCTTAGCTGTGATACTAAGCAGAATTGGTTGACTTCTTTATGTCCAAGGACATGTTGTCCTTGGAGATGAGGATAATGATTAAGGAGGATAATGATGACCTCTTTGCAATAGACTGCTTTGAGAATTATCAGTTGAGGTAGGGAGAGGCCTTAGCACAATGCTGGGTACCAGTATAGAGCCATATCAGAGCCTGAGGCAAAAAGAAAGATCAGCAGTATGTCTATAGTTGTAGAGAGAACAGAGCTTTTCTTTAACTCAAATGTTAGTATTTTGTTCATCATGGATTTTTTGCATCAATTTTGATTTTTAAAAATATCACATTAAAATATTATAGATTTTAATTACATAATTTTTTGGCACCCCCTTAAGTTTTTTTCTCAAGGCGAGTGCCTCACTTACCTCACCTTTGTCCCCTCCTGGAGGCTACATAATAAGCAGTGAAGAAATATTAGGTATAATTTAATATTAGATCAAACAGACACAAGTTATTTCCAAAGATGATGGGTTATGAGTCAGATTATAGGGGCCTCTGTGAACATAGAGTAGGGGGACTCTTACCTAGTATAATGATTCACAAGAGGTCTCCCAGAGGAAGTGAAACACTAGCCATGACCTGGAAGATATGTAAAGATTAACAGGTGAAGAAGCAGGAAAGATAAAGAGAGAGAAGTGTGTGAAAGTGATTAAGAGAGAGAAAAATCTGGGGCACAGAAGCTGACATAATCTGGTACGGTGATGGCACAGCATGTCAGGGAAACTTGAATATAGGATTAGAACAAGTATTAAGGGCCAGATTAATGGTATCTTACAAATAACATGCAGACTCAGAGATGGTTTCATGTGTGTGAAACTTGTGCAGTTGTAAAGGGCTTCTCTTTTAGAAGAATCCCATGCTTGTTTCCATGCTTCATTTTCTCTGTTTGACATTTTAATAAATTTTGAACAAAGAGTCCCATGTTTTCTCTTCGTGTTGTGACCTAAAAATTATTTAGCTGATCTTAGGTAGACTTTAGGGCCTCTCAAGTGAAGTGACAGGAACGGATTAAAGTTTACAAAGATCACTATTGTTGTTGGTCTGGGCCAACACTGAATTCACCATTACCACTTAGAGATAGTTGTAGTCCCCTCAGAGGGGTATTTTGTGACTTAATGTGAAAAAGTGCTGAAAGGGATAGGAAATATAGAGGGATATTTAAATGTTTTAGCGAAAAGATCTCCAGAGTATAGTGTAGAAAAAAAAAAAAGAGCTTCCTTTTGTGTAAGGGCAAGATATTTTTTGCTTTTTTTCATATTTGCACATGGAAACACTGGGAAGGTATATAAGAAACTAATAAAAGTGATTACCTACTGCCGGGTGGTGGTTGGGGAATGGAATGAATAGGACATAGGTGAGAAGGGAACTTCTGGGTGTATGTTTTTAGTTTTGTAGTATACTTTTGATTTTTCAACCATGTGAATGCTTTTAGGAGTCAAAAGATAAAATATAAAAGAAAGGCATGCACACAAGAAATTCACAAACCACGGTCTACAGAACTTAGTGATTAAATGTGAGGGTGGCAAGGAAGAAGAAGTAAAGGTAACAGTAGTGATCATTGTGGCTGAGTACCCACAATCCATTTCACTACAAACAACTGGTCTAAACCAGTAGTCCTAATCCATTATCCCTGCCAGTGATTTGCTTAGGAATGGACTTGTGACTCCATCCTGGAAACACGACCCACAGGAAAGTCTGCTTCAGGATTGTATTCATTTCCTAAGGCTGCTATAACAAATTGCCACAAAAGGTGTGGCTTAAAACAATAGAAATGTATTCTTTCACAGTCTAGAGGCTAGAGTATAAAGTGTCCTTAGGGTTAGTTTCTTCTGGACGCTGCAAGGGAGGATCTGTTCCCTGCCTCTGTCTTAGCTTCTGGTTGTTGCCGCAGTCCTTGGCTTGCAGCCAAGTCACTCCAGTTTCTTCCTCTGTCTTCACATGACATTCTCTACTGCGTGTCTTCTCTGTTTCTTTGTGTGTTTACATAATGGTTTTATGAGAACACCAGTCATTAGATTTGGTCTTGTGCTAATCAATAATATTGTCTTTAAAGACAGTAAGGGGCTGGCTTTAATTAAAATATTGATATTTTGTTCATCATGGATCGAACATGACACCAGTTTAACCAATTACATCTGCAAAGACCCCATTTCCAAAAAGATCCCAGTTACAGGGAACACAATTCAAAATACATCAAGGGGCTTCTGAAAAATTTTTCCCACTCCTCAGTAAGAGAAGCAGGAGACATATTCCTTTTCCTTTCTAGATATTGTCATGTATGGAAGTAATGCTTGAATTTGCTGCCACCATCTTGCTATGAGTCTGGGGATAAAGCCAACATGCGAAGAAAGACAATTCCAAGAATGTTAGAGAAGAGGAGCTAGTGCCAAAGAGAGGTGTTATGTGAAATACATATATTGTGTAAGCCAGTTTTTTAGTCAAGATTTCTGTTAGTTTCAGCTAATATCATCTTAAGGAACATAATATTCAGATTTCTTATTAGTCAGTCTGATGCATTGTTATACTCTATGGAAGTACTGAACCAAAATAGCTTTGGTGGAAAAGATGTCACAATTATACTTTCTGGAATAGTGTTATCTTATAGAAAATATCTGACCAAATGACTGATTTATGGCTTAAAGTTATTTTAATTAATCCAAGGGTTTCTCTACAGGATATTTTATCTAGAGCTAACTTAAAGGTTAGTTTGTGATATTGCATGACACTTGTGGAGTTTGACCATCTTGTGGCTCTGTTGTTACTAAAACATTCACAGGAAAAAGAAAAAGAAAATTAGTTGTGTGACTGCTTAGACACTTGTAGGCAACCACTTGGTCCTAAGTTCTGAAAAGTGAGGGTTTGGTAGGGAGGCTGCTATGCTGGTCCCTGAGATAGGTGATTAGAGCTTGATATAAAACAGTGGACATGACATTAAAGAAGATGGAATACATTTTCAGAGGAGGACTGTAAATTTCTTGGAAGTATGATTGGAAATTGGAAATAGACAAAAGAGGCAAAAAAGCCAAATCTGATGCCAAGTGTCTGAACCCCTCAATAAGTCCTTTCTTTACACTCTGTCAAAACCAATCAGGCCTGCTAGGCATGTGAAATTGGTTTGAGGATACTTTGTTTGATGTGATATTTGAGTTCTTTGATTTAATTTCCTGGATAGTAAAAAAAAAAAAAAAAAAAACAAGATCACTTTTATTTTTAGCTTTTATGTTAATTTGTGCAATGCTGGATCCAGATGGAAAAAAACAGTGATTCTCTTTTGGTCTCCCGTTAACCTAGAATATCTTTAAAAATGTGTTGATGATGTCCAGCAGTTTGGCTTTCTTTATAACTCAGTTGATTTGGATATGGTTTGATGGTGATATAAATTCTTTGGTAGGCTTTCTTAAAATCATGAATAAAATGTATTTTTATAGAAACCATACTGCATATTTATATGTCACAGGGATACCAATAATGATTACTATAGTTCCTAAGAATCATGTATAATGTTATTTTGTATGGCAGTATTTCCTTTAATGAAAATAAAATGGAAAACATCTTACTTTTGACATACCATGAGTTGTTTTAACTTCCATTTTTGCATTTGAACTGATTTCTGAGAACAGTTAAGAGGAACAAACAGCAAATCACAGGGAACATGGATTGGGCACCATTCTAACCACTTCTAATTCTGTACTGTACTAAAACTCATGTGCTTTCTTTCTGCTTCAAGAACATTGTTCTGTCAATAATTTCCTTGTTTTCTTATGTCTTCAATGTTCTACTTTCTTTTGTCTCTTTTTCATCAGCATATGCACAGGTCCATATTTATAAAATCCTTCCATGTACATTTGCTTCCTATATCTAATCTTTTTCTTTCTCTTGGACATCCATGCTTTCATTTATTCTACAGATATTAATTCAGTATCTTTTATGTGACTGACATGTTCTAGGTGCTGTAGATATGGTGGTTCATAAAGCAAATACAAATCCCTGCACAGATGAAGCTAATGGTATAATGTGTGGAGATATAGGGTAAACTAAGGAGTAAATAAAATAATAGATAGAGTGTTATAATAAATGCTATGGAAAAAGAGAAAATCAGGGAAGACATGTAGAGAGAGGTCTGGGGGAAGAGTTTACAATTTTATAACATGATAGATACTTAGGGAAGACCTTACTGAGGAATACTATTGTGCAAAGACCTGAAGGAAAGGAAGAAATAAGTTACAGACATACCTGAAGGTGGCAGTATTTCAAGCAACAAAAACAGCATGCACAATAGCCCTGGGGCAAGAAACAATATCTGACTTATTTGAGGAACATAATGAGGCTAGTATGGCTGAAGCTGTGTGAGGGAATTGGGCGGTTGTAGAATTTGAGGGTAGTGACGTGGTAGCAGTGGACAGATCATGTAGGTTCTGGTGACTATCCCAGGAAGCCCTAGATCTAAGCATACAATTGCTGATTGAAAGGTGAATTTTGATTGAGAAGTAATATTTTAATTAGAATATGCTTGCTGTTCTGCAGCATATAGACTCTAGAGAGCCAACAGTGTAAGTGAAATGGCCAGTTGGGAGGCTATACTAACTGTCCAGAAAAGGGTCAGTGGAGGCTTAGTTTAGAGAGATAGTACTAAAGAGAAGGAATAGTGGTAAATGTGGATATATTTTCAAGGGAGGACAAACATATGGTTTCTTGATGGGTTTAGTGTGGATGGTACAAGAGCTATTCTCCTGAAAAAAAGTGATTTATGTATCCTCTATTTCCTTCTTACCTCTAATCACTTTCCCACTTGCTGCGTTTTGGGCTTTTGTTTCATTTCTGGTTTTTCCTCTTCTTTTTGCCTTACATTTCTCCTGAAATTGCTATAAAAATCTTGGAAACCATCATGTGTTCCTCAGTCTTAACCTTGCATGATGACTTTTTAGCATTTGTCACTGTACAATCTCCTTCCTTCCTCAAATTTTCTTCTCCCTTGAGCTGTGTGGCTCTCAGTTTCTCTTGAAATGACAATCTTTGCTGGTCTGATTTCTCTTTTTTTTAGGCTACTAAACGAGCTTCACTTTTTCAGGTATTTGCGCTAATGTTCCTCTTTCAGTGAGATCTTCCCTAGCTTGATACAAAATCCTGAACTCCCTTTTCCCTGAAAACTCTCTAAACCCAAGGGATTGCCAAAGTTACACTTCTTGCTTTCATCTCAAATGTCACAAAATCATTCAATGATGTTAGGAACAGGTGTCTATATTATAGAAAGATTATATTGACCTTATTTTTAAACTTGTAATTTCTTAGATTGCTACTGTCATTATTATTGCTCTTTTGTGTGTGTGTACTAAGTCCCTTCAGTCATGTGTGACTCTTTGCAGCCCCATAGACTGAAGTCTGCCAGGCTCCTCTGTCCACAGGATTCTCCAGGCAAGAATACTGGAGTGGATTGCCACGCCCTCCTCCAGCGGATCTTTCTGATCCAAGGATCAGACCCGTGTCTCTTAGTCTTCTGCATTGGGAGCCAGGTTCTTGACCATTAGGGCCAGAAGCTCCCTATTATTGCTTTTAGACTATTGCAATTATAATAAAATATATTACATATATTATATATATGAGCTCTTCACAGTGAAGTCCTCAACTGGAGTCTTTTGACTGAGTTACATTTAATGTTAATGGTCCATGAAAAGTGAGGCTAAACATGTCCCAGAAATTAAAGAGCTAGCTTTACAGTAACTATTGGCTTCTCTTTGCAAGAAGCAGAGATTCACTTATTAAGTGAAGAACTATTGCTTGAGTAAGATACTTACATTTTATGCTTCATAGTTTCAACTTTAATAGCTTTAAAATTGTTTACTGCACAATATTATTGTACAAATTAAATGAATTGTCATGTAAAATCTAGTTTAGACAGAAAGTTATTTAGTTACTTGAGATTCAAGCCCTGCTCTAGGTACTGGAGCTAACTATAGGATAGGATAGACCTGCAATAGACCTGTTACAATCTGATTGAGACAAGAAACATTAAAAGCAATGATTACTGAACTTTTTACAGGTACTCTGTTAAAAGTCAACAGAGGCACAAGAAGACTAAGTGAGTCAGAGTCTCCCTAGAAGAGATGATGCTTCAGTTGAGTCAAGGTGTTATTTTGATAAGGCCAGAGAAGGGAGCCCAAATTAAGAGAACATCATTATCAAAGGCATGTAGGCACAAAACAATGTCTCATTCATGTTATAAGAAGCTCAGTATCAAAATCAAGAAGGCATTTAATGAGGTTGCAAGACTGAGAATAAAGATTTTGGTAGTGGCTTGTGCAGTAAACTAAGAAATCTGATCCCAAATTCAGCATTGCCATAAAGGATTCTAAGCAGGGGATTGATGTGATTATATTATTCATTTTAAAAATTACACTGGGAACAGTGAGGGGGATGGATTAAAGGAGGTTGAGCTAAGAGAACAGATTTCTAATGATGTAAGTCATGAAAAAATGAGGAGTTCTCAAACAGCAATGATAGAACATTGTGGCATGTATAGGAAGTAGAATTGACTGACCACAGTGACCAATTGAATGTGGTAAAAGATGGAAGTTACTATGTTCCTGTTTTAGACTCTGGATAGATGACATTATTCATGAAAAGATAAATAAGGAAGGAGAAATCAGAGCCCAAGGTGAAGACAGTTTCTTTTTGCAACATGCTACGTTTGCAGTTTCACTGAATATCCAGGGAGTTTTGGATAAAGGCAAAATTCTTTAATGTGGCCCACAAGACTTCACAGTTTTGTCCCTCTCTTCCATTCCAGGCTTGTTCATGTGACTATCTCCCCCATTTCTCTCTGAAGGAATAGCATGAGACTTATATTTGCCTTTTGTCTTCATCATCACCTCATGTTGAACATGATCCTCAGCCTGGATCACCCTTCTTTCTCTTCTTTACTTAGTTTTTTCCCTAGTCATATTTCATAGCTCAACTTCAGATTAGATTTCCTTAGCAAGATCCAATCCAATAAGCTCTGAGGCCCTCAAGAATATATTCACTGTGAAAGAAGAAAATACTAGAAGAAAGACAAATGGACACAACAGATTTTCAGAAATTTTATCTTATTTTATCTTCCCTGGGTCAGGAAGATCCCCAGGAGAAGGAAATGGCAACCCACTCTAGTACTCTTGCCTGGAAAATTCCACGGACAGAGGGGCCTGGCGTGCTACTGTCCATGGCGTTGCAAAGAGTCAGACACAATTGAGTGACTTCACTTTATCTTGTTCATCAATGTGTTGTCTGGTCTTCGGGTACCAGGAATTCCTGGATCTAACCTGCTACTGTTGACTGTCACAAATTCAAAGGCAGAGACTGTATCTGAGAAATATCCCAAGGGAAGCAATGATACAATTTGATGACTGAAAGGATCTAGATATTATGTCTAGATTTTTCTTGGTGATTGGAAGGATGATTGTAATCTTGACAGAAATAGGGGAATCAGGAAAGTGAGTTCATTTTTCAGGGAAAATGACTAAAAATAATGCTAATGTTGAGAAAATTATAAAGGGACTTTAAGCTGGCTATGACTTCCCTGGTGGCTCAGATGGTAAAGTGGTAAAGCCTACAATGTAGGAGACCCGGGTTCAATCCCTGAGTTGGGAAGATCCCCTGGAGAAGGAAATGGCAACCCACTCCAGTACTCTTGCCTGGAAAATCCCATGGAGGAAGAGCCTGGTAGGCTACAGTCCATGGGGTCGCAACGAGTCGGACAAATTGAGTGATTTTTCACCACTCACCCACCATGAGATAGATAAATCTTAGCTATTAGACCTCTTCATTAAAATAATAAAAGCTTTATAGGTTGTTAATGACTCCTTTCTTTAGTAAGTTAGACGACTCTTGGAAAGCTTTTTTGTGTAATCAGTGTCTGCCTCGTAACTTCTAACCTCTTTTTATCAGACTTATTATAGAAAATATTAGTTGAAAGAAGTCATGTTAGGTAACAATTTTGTTTTTCTTTCTCTATGGACAGCATTAATTAACCTATTAGGCAGGTTATTCTGATGCCGGTTGTTAGGGTACATTAGGAGTTTTATTGCACTGAGATGTGCTCGGCAGACATGACCTCTTGCTCTACTTTTCCAAGCATCTGTTCTTCGGAGTTTACCCATAATGTCATTACCTAATTACACTCTAACAGCCTGAAAGGTTTTTTGTTAAATATAAAGTGGTTGTGCTAAACTCTGACATAGGAAAACTAGAGACTTGACTTAAAGGAAATGAAAGGTTGTCTCCAAGTTTAAATCTTTCATTAGCAAGTAGGTAATGCTACTTTTTGACCGAGCCTATTTTATTCAAGATTAAGGTTATTCACACAAATCATTTTTTTAAAAGAGCAAAATAATAGAGAAAGGCCATAGGCAGAGCTATGACCTAGATTCTGTGGGATCCAGAAGGAGAGGGGGTCTGCAGGTTTCTAGTGATCTGCCATAGAGTCCATTCTGATGCATCTCTCCATTGTCTATTTAAGATGTAGCCATTCCCAAGGCTTCATTAGCATTTCATTCATATGTAGTGCTAATTTTCCCTGTTTTCCTACATTTGGGGAATTATTATTTATATAAGCAGTCAATATAATCATGATCACACTGACTCTCATTTATTAAAATTTAACAGTTAATATTTGGACTTACATATTTTGTAGTTTTTTTTAGTAATGTGACAAAGTATTTAAAATTCAGTACTGTTTCGTGATAAATGTGGTTATTATGGAAACTGATTCCAAAGGAATACAACCTTTGGAAGGTAATAATCAGATTACCAAATACACAATCATTCAACAAATATCTGTCAGCAACTATTAGACAATAAAAGACATTGAATAGAATTTTGTATTTGGATTTTCTATTTAGAATAATAATTTTTACTAATAGTTTATGCAGTAAATCCTAAGGACTCAGGCTATCTTTGTATATTATATTTTTCCCACCAATATTAGGTACCCCAGACCCAATAAAAACTTGAATTTAGACAATTTAATCCAGAATAAATGAATGAGTTCTTTAATATTTATAATCAGAATGATTTTTTATTAATAAGTAGGAAGTACTTCCCTGATAAAGAAGTAGTTTACCCTGGTAAAGAGTTCACCTGCAATGCAGGAGGCTCTGGTTTGATTCCTGGGCCAGAAAAATCCGCTGGAGAAGGGAGTGGCTACCTACTCCAGTATTCTTGGGTTTCCCTTGTGGCTCAACTGGTAAAGAGTCCGCCTGCAATGCAGGAGACCTGGTTTGATCCCTTGGTTGGGAAGATCCCCTGGAAAAAGGAAAGGCTACCCACTCCAGTATTCTTGCCTAGAGAATTCTATACAGTCCATGAGGTTGCAAATAGTTGGACATGACTGAGCAACTTTCACTTTCAGAAAGTTGTTTTTGGTTATTCATTCAGTTATTTATGAATTTTTATGTACTTCACAGGCTTTATGTTGAGATATATATATATATATATATATATATATATATATTCTCAGGAATATTTGTCTAAACTATTTCCAACTTGCATTTAGATGAAGTGAGCAAGGTAAAAGAATAGCAAGATTATTCAGAGGTCTCAACAGTTAAATGTCCCATAAAAAGGATTCTTTTCTATACATGTTCTTACTGGCTGCACATTGCACATAGAAGATTCTAATCACAGTTGCTCAAATCACCTGGTGCCTCAATTACCTTGTCTTCCATGAGCACATTCCAAACTCCAGAGCACCCATATACGTACCCTGATAACAGGGTGCCAATTAAGTTATCTTCCTCTGGAAACTTATTATGGCAGTTCAGTGAATATAATATCATTAGTGCCCTTATATCATCATAACTTGGGCAGTTGCTGACACTACATGAATATAACTGCTAAGCTATCAAAGTAGCTGTTCAACCACAATAGCCTTGAAATTACACACACACAAGAACCTGGTAGCTCTGTGTTCTTATTTACATATCTGAAGCAAGCATGGAATTGTGGGTGTGTGTGTTTATGCATATGCAGAGAAGTTAAGTCTTTTGTATAAATATTTAGATGGAAAAAATGATCTTCATACACAAGGAAAGCAAAATTACCTAGATGTAAAATAAGTTATTAGTAAAAATTGCTCTAAAACTCATGTAACTTTGCCATCAATAAAAATGACATCAGTTGTAGCTATGGTCAGTATTTCTGTAACATCGAATACTCTCAGATTGAATTATATTATGTAAAATTACTATAGGTAGGTTGTATTTACATGGGGTCTGAGAGTGAAATTAACACTTTAATTTTTTACTGAGAAAACTCTAACAGAATGTTTGAGAATTACCACATTCTTACTCCATAATTAGACTAGACACATATTCTAGAAAGTTAAGCATAAGGGTATACAAAAATTATGAACATTATTTACTGAGACTGCAGTATAAGCTGGAATCATTAACTAAACTCACTCTTATTAAGAAGTTGGTGAAAACCATCAGGAGAATAATCTGCTTTACTGGACACTGTTTCTTCTTAGATCAATGATAAAGAGCCTGATAACAGGAATCATTCTGATTGGGTCAAAATCTTATTTTTACCACTTAGTTATCTTTGGCAAATTCTTTGACATTCTAAACATCAATTTCTTCTTTTATAAAATGGGTGTTATATAAGCTCTTGCTCCATAGGTTTATTTTGTGGATTAAACCATGCAGTATATTTAAAATATTTAGCATGCTGTCTTGAAAATGGTAAATACTAAATATATGATAATTTTTATTTCTTTGATTATTTATATTTTTAATAATGGCTCTTATATGAAACTGGCCTGTGCTGATTTGTTACAGTTTAGATTACAACCATTACTACAGTATCATCTACTTTTACAAATGCTCAGTGCTTCCCTTAAAGTGAGTTGTATTATCAGTTGTATTAATAAGGAGAATGGCTTCCCACAAAACTGCTGCTGTTTCACTATTTAATTTTGCTTGTGAATTCTTTTTTAGGCTTCAGCTCTGTTATTTAAAATAAGCTGCCTTATTATTGGCCTATATGTCCAGTTCCTTTGTTCTCTGCTGTGTTACAACAAAAGGAAGGGTATTTAAAATACTTCTTGGAGGGAATGAGTAGCTTCCCAATTGAGGTTTTCATGTTAAAAAAAAAAAATTATCCTCCGCTTTCCCCCATAGAAGTTGGGACTCCATCACACTTCCAGATTAAACCATTAATGTTACTCTCTTGGTTGCATCAATTCAAAGTATCCTTGTATCTTAAAGATAATGCATGATATGAATCATTAACATTTCATTTCCAATATTGTGTAGACTGTATTCAACTTTCCTGCCATTTATATCACATGTAATAAAATATTTTAAAAGTTTCCAACCATAGAAGAGAAATCAATAATAAAAGAGAACATTTAAGATAAAAACAATTCTAACAATTAATATAAATTCTTAAAAGCTGAGATGTTTTTGTAGCATTTATATCCTTGGACTGCTAACTATACTCAAACTATTTAAGTGTTACATTTGGGAACACTCTGGTAGCCCTACTTAAGATAAAGAGGTTTTTCAAAATATTAGACTGAATATATTTAGATACAGTGGGAGTACATTATTGCCAAATCTTTCATAAAATAAATGTCTTTACCATATGCCCTAAAGTGTAGCACAATCCGACAGAAATTCCTTTTATTATGGACTGGAGAGTGACGCACTGCTATGCTAGATGGTGAAATGCCCTGATCTGTTGGAGAGCATTCTCTCTACTGTAATTAAAGACACATATGATTAAGAGGCCCTCTTGCCAATCATCACAGTTGAACCTAGAATATGCTTAAGAAAACAATGACTAGTTGGTGGATTTCTGCAAAACCATTAATATCGTACTAGAAGCATGGCGTGTGATTCATTATTCAGTGAAAGAAGTGTCTTGAAAAAAGCTCTATATGTGGAAATCAACTGCCTATCAGAGAAATCAGGGAAAATGGTGTGGTGGGGGAATTAGAAGCTGTTTCCTCATCAGATTGGGCTTTTGGTTCTTGCATTTGAGAGCTCTCATTATGGAAATTGTGCAGAACATGGAGAGACAAGAACAAAAATATAGATCCCACTGGGCAGTTCCTTTTTATAACCATTTCATCAGTAATAATTCAGGGCTCTGTTCTTTTCAGTGTTCAGCAATCTGAATGTTACAGGGCATAGCAATACTATTCATGGGACTAGTGGAAACTTACTTTACCTAATCTTGATTTACGTACCTTAATTTGGAAAGGACTGGCCTCCACTCTGTTGAATCCCCTCATGCTTTCTTTGGTGCTCATGCATGAAAGTCTGAATTCTAGCTAAATTCCCCCTGTGGCCATAGAGTATATTGAACTTCTGGCCATTATTTTCAAAAAATAGTGGAATACCAAAATAATGGGGAAGCAAGGTAGAATCTTTTTCTGAAAGTAGTATTAAATGTTGATAGCAAAGGGAAAGATTGTTATTTTTGAAGTCAGTTTAATTTCAGAGGACTGCTCTTTATGCTTGAATTATAGTTTCAGATAATATGGACTAGTGATGTTGGGATTCATTCCATCTTCCAAAAGATGAAGGTGAGGTATTGGAAGTCACTAAAAAGCACAGGAAGCAAGTGCAGAAGAAAGGCCAAATCCAAGCTTTGTAACTAGATCATTAAAAATACCGAACTGAACTTTCCCTTGGAAGTTTCCTAAGGGTCAGAACTCAGCAAGGGGGCCCAAGATTCTGATAGGAACTTACTGTGCAAACTTGAGGAAGAAAGGCAGTTTGTATTGAATGAATCCTTGGGTAGAGACCTTTCTACTGGATATTATTGGAGGTCCAAAAGGGAAAAAATTCTGGCTTTGGACATCTTAATATCTAATTATAAAAAGTTAAACAAAAGGGACTTAGAAAGAGGGCATGAGTAATGATCCTGTGCATATGTACACACGCCATCTAAATCCTGTATGTATGTCTACACAGGCAGTGACCTGCCTCTGCCAGAAATCTTGGAGTCATATCTAATCACTCCTGAAGTTTTCTTGCTTCTATTCCTTCAGTAGTTATAGAATTCATTTCTATGTCTCTGTAGTCTTACTGAAGTTCTTTTAGATTGCAGTGCCAACTCTGCTTGCTGGGATCACTGTAATAATCTCCCTACTCCTGGTAATTAACAAGCCTCCTTCCAACCCCTTCTGTACACTGCATTTGGGGGGAGAAGTGTTTAAAATTTTTGTTGAAATATAGTTGATTTATAATGTGTTAGTTTCAGGCATACAGCAAAGTGATTCAGTCATACATCTTTTTGTATACACATGTACTTTTCTTTTTAACATTCTCTTCCATTATAGGTTATTGCAAGATATTGAATATGGTTCCCTGGGCTATACAGTAGGTCCTTGTTGGTTATCTATTTTATATATGGTAGTGTGTATATTTTGGGGAGCTTTTCTAAAGTGTACATTTGATCATGTTGCTTTTTCCCTTGAATCCTTTACTGTCTCTCTGTTGCTCTCAGAATGAAATTCAATATCTTCATGTACCAGACCAACTCCTCTATTGTTTGACCTCTGCTTACCTTAAAGATTCATCTTCCCCAGTCTGGGGTTCACATTCACTGGTCCATGAACCACCATGTTTTTACCTCGTGGCCTTTTCATGGGAGCAACTTCTCCCTTCAAGAATTGCGTCAAATCTTCCTTAAGTTGTCAAAAGAAGTGGCTCTTCCTCTGGGTGATATCTTTCAATCCTTCAAAACTGTGGGTATCCTTCCTGAGTGTTCTGATAGCATTCTATGCTTATACATTTTGAAGCATACAACTACTGTAATGACCTGTGACCTCACTTGCTTTCTTCATTAGATTGCAAAATTCTTGACAAGATCTATGTCTTGTCAATTATTATGTCCTTCTACATGTTAGAGGTTATCTGTTGAAAGAATAAATTGAAGTAATTTATTTATTACTAGTAATTAATTTATTAGTTTAATTAATTTATTATTGCTAGTAAGTTATTTATTATGACAGAGGATGAGATGGTTGGATGGCATCACTGACTCAATGGACATGAGTTTGAGCAAACTGCAGGAATTGGTGATGGACAGGGAAGCTTGGTGTGTTGCAGTCCATGGGGCCACAAAGAGTCAGACATGACTGAGTGACTGAACTGAACTGAATCACAGTGTAGCTGATCATCAGTCAACAAACTTTCAGGGCCAGCACACAAAGTGTAAACCAGACTGAAATGGTGTGTGCTTTCATGGGTCTATGAGGAAGAAAAGAAATAAAGACTAGAGTAAAGAGTATTGAAAAAAAGGGAAATGCTGGGTGAAACAAGAGAGGATGGGGAAAGGCCCTCATGAAGTGTAGGGGAGAAGGGTGCATTCTTAGGAAAATTCCCTGAATGGATCTGAAACAACAGGCAAAGCTGTAGTAATATTTTTCCTTCTTTAGAGGCTAAATAGACTAATGTACAACTATCATAATTTTATAATGTTATACATATTGCTACAATCTGTGGGCATTTACACTGAAAAGTAGCATCTGCACTCTTCGGTACTCTGCTTAAAGCCAATTTGTATAAAATTTTTATTTAAAAATTTTTATTAGAGTATAGTTGCTTTATTGTGTTAGTTTCTATTGTGTAGCACAGTAAATCAGTTATATGTATATACAGGGGTGTATACATATATCCCCATGTTTTAGATTTCCTTTTCATTTAGATCATCACATTGAGTAGAGTTTCCTATGCTATACAGTTGGTTCTTATCAGCTATCTCTTTTACGCATTTGTTCTTTAGTCGCCAAGTCATATCCTACTCTTTACGACCCCATGGACTGCAGCTTGCCAGGCTTCCCTGTCCCTCATCATCTCCTAGAATTTGCCCAATTTCATGTCCATTGAATCAGTGATGCCATCCAACCATCTCATCCTCTGTCACCCTCTTCTTCTCCTTCTCCTTTTATGCATAATAGTGTATATATGTTGATGCCAACCTCCCAATTTTTACCCACCTCCACTCCCTTTCCCTCTTGGTAACTATACATTTTCTATATCTGTGTCTCTGCTTCTGCTTTGTAAGTAAGATCATCTATACCAGGTATTTTTTTCAGATTCTACATATGTGCGTTAATACACAATATTTATTTTTCTCTTTCTCACTTACCTCACTCTGTATGACAGTCTTTAGGTCCACCCATGTCTCTGCAAATGACCCAGTTAAAGCTTGTATAAAATCCTGCTTTCTTGACTTTTATGATTTGCACGACTTGAAAAAAACTTGTTCTTCTGAATCTCAAATAGGACCATGAACTTTTTAAATTAGATTTCAACTTTGGCTCATAATTTCTGCTCCGAGGAAAGTAATAATGTGGTCACAGTACCCCTTGACCCTTTTTAGAAGTATTGTAACTTGTACTTTTCAGGGTCCTGGAAACCCTTCTGGGATACACCCTAGGAAACAGTGAATCACACCTACTGTGGGAACATATGAAACTGGATTATTAAAGACTCTCACTTTCAGATAGGAGGCTGTAAGCAACACAAATAGTATTGGATTTGACATTGTTTAACAGGAGTAAGAACCTAGGAATCTTTATCTCTTAATATCCTGGAATTTCCATCTCACTAAAATAAAAATAATTGCTATATTTTCTTAGAAAGATTGAGGTATCAATGGTATGCCATTGGTTAAGAGCATGGGACCTGGATCAGGCTGCTGTGATTTGAAGCTCAGCTCTTCAGTTCCTAGCCATGTGCCCTCCATTGAATTTTACATCAACTACGGAGTCTGTATCTGTAAAATGGGACAATAATGGTATCTATTTCTTTATCAATTCATCTTTAAAGATGAATTGATAAATATGTACAAAATGTTGAGAACAGAGTCTGTTGCACAGGAATATCCAGTAAATGTTATGTGTTATTATTGTGGTTGTGGCTGCTATCATTGCTGTTGCTGTTGCTATTTAGTATAGCATCAGTATAGTAATAGTAATATCTATCTATACTATGATATCTATGTATCTATTGTGACAGGTTTTAAAAGTGTTGTTAAATAGCAGAATGGTTAGAGATTGTGTAAAACCTGTAGAAGTTGAATCTTGTCCCAAAGATTAAAGATGAGGGATGTGGTGTGATAGAATGAATAGGAATCTATAACTAAAATGTGAGTTGGTGATGTGTCTATTGTGGTACATCTTCAAACTTGAGGCTACGAGTTTTGTTTGAATTTTAGAGCCAAGAGTCCCTTGGACTGCAAGGAGATCCACCCAGTCCATCCTAAAGGAGATCAGTCCTGGGTGTTCATTGGAAGGACTGATGTTGAAGCTGAAACTCCAGTACTTTGGCCACCTGATGTGAAGAGTTGGCTCATTGGAAAAGACCCTGATGCTGGGAGGGATTGGGGGCAGGAGGAGAAGGGGATGACAGAGGATGAGATGGCTGGATGGCATCACCGACTCGATGAACATGAGTTTGAGTAGACTCTGGGAGTTTGTGATGGACAGGGAGGCCTGGCGTGCTGCAATTCATGGGGTCGCAGAGTCAGACACGACTGAGCGACTGAACTGAACTGAGAGCCACTTAAGTTGTCTGAGAAACAAACAACCTTAAGAGATGTGTAAGGCATCTACTGATTGGGAAGTTCCATTACTTAAAAGGTTGTAACCAGTTTTCTATTAAAGGTGAGAATTAGGGGAGAAGGAAGGATGGGAAGTCACTTAGGAAAATGCCCTTTATCTCCTGGTGTCGTGCTTTCCTGTCTGGGCTCAACGGCCTGACAGCCTCAGCATAAATGGATGGATAGCCCTACCTTAAAAGAAAAAGTTCTCATTGTGTGGTCCTCCATTTATAACACAAAGCAGAGTAGTATTTTATATTTAGATGTAAAAACAAACAAACAAACAAAATTATATATATGAATGGGTGTGCAGATAAATGTGTGTTTTCTCTTTAGGCAGAAAAAGCCATTCTGGTTACAGGGAGTCCAAATTTGAGCTGAGTAGTCTGGTTGGAAATAAGGATCTCCTTTTGAGTGGGGGTGCGGGTGGGGGAGGCCATGCTGGAAAAGTTGGCTGTTTGGGACTTATTCTTCACTACCACTTCAGGGCTTCTCTGTGCCCTGCTCGCCCTTTTGGGGAGGCTGACATTCATTGGTTAACAGGTGGAAGCCCCTGATAACAGCAGCCATCACCTGGGCCCCAGGGCTTTGGTTTAAAATACACACATGTACATACAGGGATTTGCAAATATGAGTTGACTGGTCAACTTGAGCATGTTACTGACAAGGGAGTAATAGGGTTATTTTCTGGTGGAGCTAGCATGCCACTAAAGCAGGCCTTTTGATACATTAAAAAATTATTTTTTTAAAAAGCAAAACATAAGTTTAGATTTTAATCATATTTGTAGGATTTATAAGTCTTTGATTTACAAAATTGCTGTTTGTTTCAGCTGTCTCCTCCCCATCTCTGCTCTGGAGGAGATGGGATAGGTCTGGAGTCCAAACAGTTGTAATTTTGTATCTTGGTGTCTGTTCCCTGACTGTGAAATATTCCCTTCTTTTGTTAAGATTCCTGAGGAGT
The DNA here is from genome assembly GCF_023699985.2 of Odocoileus virginianus. Classification (NCBI taxonomy): domain Eukaryota; kingdom Metazoa; phylum Chordata; class Mammalia; order Artiodactyla; family Cervidae; genus Odocoileus; species Odocoileus virginianus. The sequence goes on from NC_069702.1 coordinate 32,342,135, forward strand.
TTTTTTTTTTTTTTAATATTAAAAACAAACCCCACCTTTGTCCTTACATTTCCCTTACTGTTTCTGTGTTGGTTGCAGAAAGTGGGCTGTGTTTTTTTCTTACCATGACAACTTCTAATTGCCATGTACCGTCTGTTCAGAGTTAGATAGTTCTTCATTGTAAAAAAAACTGTGTTAACTGTCCAGAGCAACGGTTATAAATTTTAGGTTGATTTATTAAAAAAAGAAAGAATCTACCAGTGGACATACTTAGAGAGGGCTGCACCTGTTGATGCTGTTGAATCCAAGTCAGTTGTTCTAGATATAGCACACCCTCCTGATAGGGAAGCGTAGAGCTGGTTACCTTGAGAAACTTAGACTTTCTTTATCACTTAACGTGCAAGATATAGAGAGACATATGCATTGCATAGTTTTGGGACTCTTGTTTGCAATTTTTCATTCCAACTGGTATAAATTGAATTTCACTAACAGTATTTCACTTCTTGATGACTAACTTGTTTTGAATATCTGAGAGTTTGAGCTTAAACAAAGTCTAGTGGATACACTTTTCAGTTTATGAATAATTTTAACAGAAAATATAATCACCACTCAACTAATTCACTTCATCCACCCCGAAAATACACTCAGACATGCACCTGCAAACCTAAAAGTGAGCAAGATTTTCCCACCTATGGTGGGAATCTGCCCACAGCTAACGATTCTCAAAGTCAATTTGTAGTCACCATCTTGGCTTGGCTCTTTTTCTCCCTATGGCTGTGGCCCCAGGCAAACTCTTCCTGTGAAACTTCTATCCTCTTAGCAATATTTGAGGAAGATTTTGTAAACCTTAGGGACTCAGGTCTTGGTGTGAGGCAAGTGTTGTCTGTCAAGGCTCCAAAGGGAAGTAGAATGTGTACCAACCAGCCCTCCTCCTCAACTGGCCCTGCCACCCTCCACCCCAGCTGCTGCCCCTGTGCCAGCCTCCATGCGCCTCGTGCCTCTGTGGGGTCTGGCCTCTGAGCTCTTGCTCCAATTTCTGACCCTGTTTATCAATCATGTCTTCATTTATTGTAATGATCTATGCGCCGATCCCTCTACCACACAGCTAGACTGTAGCTAAAAGTCTCAAAATGAGATAAATTGATTCTTCCCACTTTCTTGGTCTTCAAAATTATTTTAATTATTTCAGTTTCTTTGCTTTTCTGTATACTTTTTTGGAATAACCTTGTCTATACCTACAGAAAGCCTTGCTGGGATTTTGATAGGAATTGCTTTAAACCTATATATCAATAATCAACTGACACACAACCCTCTTCCAATTACAGAAATCCTTACCGAAGACAGAGCTACTCTTCAGGCATGACAAGAACCTGTATAGGATATGAATAATTTTCTCCTTAGCTGTTTTATGAGAATTGGTATTCTAGAATAGTCTCCAAATTTAAATGGAAAGAAATAGGTAAGAAGAAAATGGAATTTTCTCTATAGTTTGCCAGGTTCTCAGAGCTGATCTCATTTCTGAAATGTCTACTTTAGTGCCAATTTGTCAGATTCTCCCAGCTCCCAATCCAGTGTTGACAGGGACAACATATTTGAAGGATAAAGCATTAATGTTTGCAAAGGGAGGCCTTGAAAAGACAGTGCCCCTTAGATTTTTTTTTCACAAGAACAACCTAATTGCATCTCTTATTTAATTTTCTGTAACTCTAAATGTAAATTAGAGGGAGCTAGTAGATTTTATAAGGCAGTGTCCTTGCTTCAGTGATATAATGATGAACCACGCTGAAATAATGGGAGGTTACACTTCATTACACCACTGTTTGCCGTTTTTAACATTCTGCAGAAAATATATGGGACATATGGCATTTGAAAGAATTCGTGCATCCTTATCTGACTTCCAAAGACCCATTGAAGCAATTGTGTAGTGGTCTTAACCATGAGTCCATTAAATTAATTTTCATTTTAATGGAAATCAATGAAGTTTTGATATTTTATTAGCTATTTAACACTGTCAAGAAAAAAATGCTTTTATTAATCACTATTTGTATTTATTATATGAATGCTTTGCATTTATAGTCATAAAGTGTAATAAATGGTAGTCAGTTATGTACAACAAATACCTTTTCAGATAGAATGCTAATAAAAGCTAGGTGTGCATGCTTACTGCTGTTTGTAATCCATAATGGACTATGCACAATAAAATTATGAAATTATATTACTTAATGGTTTTATTAACCAGCAGCTTTTTAAAAATTGGAAAAGTCATTTATATTCATGGAAAAAATTCAAGCAGTGCAAAGATGATGCAGTGAAAGTACTTCTTCCCTTTCTAGACCCCTCCAGCACCCAGTTCTCTAGTGTGGAGGGATAGTTGTAGGTCCAAATACTGTTTACAATATTTATGTGATAAAGAGTAGTTTAAAACCTCACTAACTCACAGTAACTGAAAGGAAGGTCACTACAACTGGGTGTGAAATCTGAATTATAGTGTATTTCAGAAGAAATATAGCTTTACAACTTTGGGCTATTATGAGTAACCGCTGACTGAGAAGGGGAGGATGGAACAGAGCATTCATGTAAGTGTCCATTTTTGCTTTTCAAACAGACTTTACCTGTATTAATTCTTTTAATATAAAGCTATTGATACTGTGGTGCTTTAAAAATTGTTTGCTGCCTTTCACAGTTAAGTATGCTAAGTATTTGCCATGTTTACAGTATTCTTTGCTTATCAAATTCTATTTTACAGAAAGCACAAAAATAAATTCTACCTTGGCCTGAATTGCATTCATGCCCATTCATATTTTAAACACTTCAACCTTTTGAACTTAGATAGATGCCTTATTATGCTTCTACTAAGGACTGCGTATGTTACTTGTGAAAATGCTCATGGAAACATGAAGGCCTCATGTGTAGTTCCTTTTAAAGATTATAATGTTTTTTTGAGCCTATTACTTTATCCCAGCAACTCTGAGTTTCATATAGTAAGCTTTGGAGGTGAATCTCTAAGGTAGTTATTCCTAGGGAATGTTACTGAGCAATTATCATTTGAAAAAGACATTGATAAAGAGGGATGAATCTTTTTTAAAAAGATCTTCTCATTTATTTTTTATTTTAAAAATGTATTTTATTGAAGTATAGTTGAAAGTGTTGGCTTCCCTGGTGGGTCAGATGGTAAAGAAAGTGGAAATGTTAGTCGCTCAGTCGTGTCCGACTCTTTGTGATCCCATGGACTGTAGCCCATCAGACTCCTCTGTTCATGGAATTATCCAGGCAAGAATACTGGAGTGGGCTGCCATTTGATTCTCTAGAGGGTCTTCCTGACCCAGGGGTCAAACCCAGGTCTTCTGCTTTGCAGGCAGTTTCCTTACCAACTGGGCCACCAGGGAGTCCCAGGTGGCTTACTGAGTGGTTTTATTAACCAGCAGCTTTTAAAAAAATTCCCTGGAGAAGGGAATGGCTACCTACTCCAGTATTCTTGCCTGGATAATTCCATGGACAGAGGAGCCTGGCGGACTACAGCCCATGGGGTCTCTCTTTGAGACACAACTGAGCCACTAACACACACACACACACACACACACACACAGAGTTGAAAGTGTTAGTCACTCAATTGCGTCTGACTCTTTATAAGGCCATGAACTGGGTTTATAGCCCAACCTGGGTCTCCTGCATTGTAGCCAGATTCTTTACTGTCTGAGCCACCAAGGAAGCCTATTGTTGATTTACAATGTTGTGTTAGGTTCTGGTGTATAGCAAAGTGATTCAGTTGAATATATATATATGTATTTATATATATATATATATTATATACATATGTTATATATATAAATGTGTGTGTGCATGTGCATTTACATATACATATATAAAAATATATATATATGTCTGTGAGTCTGTTCGTTTTGTAGGTAAGTTCATTTGTGTCATTCTAGATTGTACATGTAAGTGATGTCATCTGATATTTGTCTTTCACTTTCTGACTTCATTTAGCATGATAATCTCTAGGTCCATTCATGTTGCTGCAAATGACATTATTTCATTCTTTTTTATGATTGAGTAGTATTCCATTGTGTGTATATACGTGTGTGCGTGTGTGCATACGTGTGTGTCCATGTATATATATCTTCTTAATCCCTCCATCTGTCAATGGATATTTAGGTTGTGTTCATGTCTTGGCTATGGTAAATAGTGCTGCTGTGAACATAGGGGTGCATGTATTTTTTCCAGTTATAATTTTATCTGGATATATGCGTAGGAGTGGGATTTCTGGATCATAGTTTTTTTTTAGTTTTTTGAGGAATTTTCATACTGTTTTCCTGAGTGACTTCACCAATTTATATTTCCACCAACAGTGTAGGAGGGCTCCCTATTCTCCACACCATCTCCAGGATTGTTATTTGTAGACTGTTTAATGAGGGCCATTCCGACCAATGTGAGGTGATGCTTCATTGTTTTGATTTGCATTTCTCTTATAATTAGTGATGTTGAGCATCTTTTCATGTGCCTATCGACCATATGTATATGTTCTTTGAAAAAAATGTCTCTTTAGGTCTTCTGCCCATTTTCTGATTTTTTTTTATATATTGAGCTGTTTGAACTGTTTGTACATTTTAGAAATTAATACCTTGTCAGTCACATTGTTTGCAGATATTGTATCCCATTCTATAGGTTGCCTTTTTGTTTTGTTTATGGTTTTCTTTGCCATGCAAAAGCTTTTGAGTTTAATTAGGTCCCATTTTAAAATTTTTGTTAAGGCAGACCTAAGGAAACATTGGAACCATTTTTTTCAGAGAATGTTTTGCCTATGTTCTCTTCTAGGAAGTTTATGGCTTCATGTCTTATATTCAAATCTTTAAGCCATCTTGAATTTATTTTTGTGTGTGATATGAGGGTGTGTTTTAACTTCATTGACTTACATGTGGCTGTCCAACATTCCCAACACCACTTGCTGAAGAGACTGTCTTTTCCCCATTGTATTTTCTTGCCTGCTTTGTCAGAGATTAAGTGACCATAGGTGTGTCGGTTTATTTCTGGTTCTCTATTCTCTTTCACTGGTCCATATGTCTATTTTTGTACCAACACTGTGCTGTCTTGATTATGGTAGCTCTGTAGTATAGTCTGAAATCTGGGAGGGTTATGCATCCTGCTTTGTTTTTCCCCTCAGGACTGCTTTGGAAATTTTGGGTCTTTTATAATTCCATATGAATCTTAGGATTATTTGTTCTAGTTCTGTGAAAAATGCCGTGAGTAAGTTGACAGGGATCATATTAAATCTGTAGATTACTTTGGGTAGTATGGCCATTTTAACACTATTCTTCCAATCCAAGAGAATGGGATATCTTTCAATTTTTTTGAATCATCTTCAATTAAAGAATATTGATGGAGAGGTATAAATACAGAGTGAGAAAGAAGTAAAATAAGTTATAGAAGTAAAATTTTACAACCCAGTGGCACAAAGGATTAGGAGAGGGAGCAGTGATAGTATCCTAAGTTCTTATGCTATTCAAAATGATACAGTATTATTTGAAAGTAGATTGTGATAAGTTTATGATGCACATGTACACCCTGGAGCAACCATTAAACATATAAACTGAAATGGTATAAATAGTAATAATACAGCAGTGAAGATAAAATATATAAAGAAACCTCAATTAATACAGTGAAGGCAGGGAATGACAAAAAGGGAATAAAGAACAGATAGCATAAACAGAAAACACAGGAAGATGGTGGACTTAAACTCAACTATATTGAAAATTGTATTAAACATAGATAGTGCAAATACTCCATAAGTCAGAGATGATCAAATTGGATTAAAAACCTATAAGCTGTGGTGTGGTAAGTTACTTCAGTCATGTCTAACTCTTTGTGACCACATGCACTGTAGCCTGCCAGGCTCCTCTGTTCGTGGGATTCTCCAGACAAGGATACTGGAGAGGGTTGCCATGCCCTCCTCCAGGGAATCTTCCCAACCCAGGGATCAAACCTGAGTCTCTTATATCTCCTGCATTGGCAGGTAGGTTCTTTACCACTAGTAGCACCTGGGAAGTCCAAAAACACCCTATGCTTTTTATTAAAAAAATGCACTTTATATCACCTACACAGATAAGTCAAATAATGGAAAAGTTACATTGTGCAAACCTTCATCATAAGAAAACTGAAATGTATATTAATAATAGATTAAATAGACTTTAAGCACAAAAGTATTTCTAATCTTACAGCAATGAAAATGTCAGTTTATCAGGAAGACAGGAAGATTTTAAGAATCTTAAAACTACATGTAGCTTATAGCAAAATTTTGAAAGATATGAATCAAAAACTAAATGTGTGAAATAAGAAATAGACAAATTTTCAATTATAATTGGATATTTCAGTACTGTTCTATGAGTAATCAATAGAACAGGAAGACAGAAAATTACTAAGGAGATAGAGTATTTGAACCATGCTATCAAAAAACTCTACTATATTGACAATTATGAATTCTGTACCTTTGACAGAATGCACTTTTTAAGGTGCACATGGAACATTCACTAAAATCATATACTAAGCATAATAGGAATATTAATACACTTATGTATGACATACATATAAATATAGTATGATTTTGAGCACAAGGAATGTAAAATTAAAATTCTTAGTAATGAGAAGAAAATTTCTTTACATATTTATAAAAACTCACAAATAGGGGAAAAAAACAAGGAAAATTGGGAATTTTTAAAGTTATTTATTTATTAATTGAAGGTTAATTGCTTTACAGAATTTTGTTGTTTTCTGTCAAACCTCAACATGAATCAGCCTTAGATATATATATTCCCCTCCCATTTGAACCTCCCTTCCATCTCCCTCCCCATCCTACCCCTCTAGGTTGATACAGAGCCCCTGTTTGAGTTTCCTGAGATATAGAGCAAATTCCCGTTGGCTATCTCTTTTACATATGGTAATATAAGTTTCCATGTTACTCTCTCCATACATCTCACCCTTTCCTCTCTTCCCCCCATGTCCACAAGTCTATTACCTATGTCTGTTTTTCCATTCCTGCCCTGAAAATAAATTCTTCAGTACCAGTTTTGTATATTCTGTATATACGCATTAATGTATGATATTTATTTTTCTCTTTCTGACTTACTTCACTGTGTATAATAGGTTCTAGGTTCATCCACCTCATTAGAACTGACTCAAGTGCATTTCTTTTTATGGCTGAGAAATATTCCATTGTGTATATGTACCACAACTTCTTTATCCATTCATCTGTTGATGGACATCTAGGTTGCTTCCACATTCTAGCTATTGTAAATAGTGCTGCAATGAACAATGGGATATATATGTCCTTTTCAGTTTTGATTTCCTCAGGGTATATGCCTAGGAGTGGAATTGCTGGGTCATATGGTGGAAAATTCTGAAAGAGATGGGAATACCAGACCACCTCACCTGCCTCTTGAAAAGCCTGTATGCAGGTCAGGAAGCAACAGTTAGAACTGAACATGGAGCAACAGACTGGTTCCAAATAGGAAAAGGAGTACATCAAGGCTATATATTGTCACCCACATATTTAACTTATGTGTAGGGTACATCATGAGAAACGCTGGGCTGGAAGAAGCACAAGCTGGAATCAGGATTGCTGGGAGAAATATCAATAACCTCAGATATGCAGATGACACCACCCTTATGGCAGAAAGTGAAGAGGAACTAAAGAGCCTCTTGATGAAAGTGAAAGGAGAGTGAAAAAGTTGGCTTAAAGCTCAACATTCAGAAAACTAAGATCATGGCATCTGGTCCCATCACTTCATGGCAAATAGATGGGGAAACAGTGGTTGACTTTATTTTTCTGGGATCCAAAATCACTGCAGATGGTGATTGCAGCCATGAAATTAAAAGACATTTACTCCTTGGAAGGAAAGTTATGGCCAACCTAGACAGCATATTTAAAAGCAGAGACGTTACTTTGCCAACAAAGGTCCATCTAGTCAAGGCTATGGTTTTTCCAGTGGTCATGTATGGATGTGAGAGTTGGACTGTGAAGAAAGCTGAGTGCATAAGAATTGATGCTTTTGAACTGTGGTGTTGGAGGAGACTCTTGAGAGTCCCTTGGACTGCAAGGAGATCCAACCAGTCCATCCTAAAGGAGATCAGTCCTGGATGTTCATTGGTAGGACTGATTTTGAAGCTGAAACTCCAATACTTTGGCCACCTAGTGGGAAGAGCTGACTCATTGGAAAAGACCCTGATGCTGGGAAAGATTGAGGGCAGGAGGAGAAGGGGATGGCAGAGGATGAGATAGTTGGATGGCATCACCAACTCAATGGAAATGGGTTTGAGTGGACTCCAGAAGTTGGTGATGGACAGGGAGACCTGATGTGCTGCAGTTCATGGGGTCGCAAAGAGTCGGACATGACTGAGTGACTGAACTGAACTGATGGTGGTTTTATTCCTAGTTTTTTAAAGAATCTCCATACCATCTTCCATAGTTGCTGTATCAATTTACAGTGCAAGAGTGCTCCCTTTTCTCCACACCCTCTCAAGCATTTATTGTTTGTAGACTTTTTGATGATGGCCATTGTGACCAGTGTGTGGTGATATCTTATTGTTATTTTGATTTGCACTTCTCTAATAATGAGCAAAGTTGAGTATCTTTTCATGTGTTTGTTAGCTATCTGTATGTCTTCTTTGGAGAAATGTCTGTTTAGGTCTTTTTTCCACTTTTTGATTGGGTTGTTTGTTTCTGGTATTTAGTTGTATGAACTGCTTCTACATTTTGGAAATTAACCCATTGTCAGTTGTTTCATTTGTTACTATTTTCTCCCATTCTGAGGGTTGTCTTTTCACCTTGCTTATAGTTTCCTTTGCTTTACAAAAGCTTTTAAGTTTAATCAAGTCCTGCCTGTTTACTTTTATTTTTATTTCTGTTACTCTGGGAGGTGGGTCATAGGGGATCTTGTTTTGATTTATGTCATTGAGTGTTCTGCCTATGTTTTCCTCTAAGAGTTTTATAGTTTCTAGTCTTACATTTAGATCTTTAATCCATTTTGAGTTTATCTTTGTGTATGGTGTTAGGAAGTGTTCTAATTTCATTCTTTTACAGGTAGCTGTCCAGTTTTCCCGGCACCACTTATTAAAGAGACTGTCTTTGCCCTATTGTATGTTCTTGCCTCCTTTGTCAAAAATAAGGTACCCATAGGTGTGTGGGTTTTTTTCTGGACTTTCTATCTTGTTTCATTGGTCTGTATATCTGTTTTTGTGCCAGCACCGTACTATCTTAATGACTGTAGCTTTGTATTATAATCTGAAGTCAGGAAGGTTGATTCCTCCAGCTCCATTCCTCTTTCTCAACACTGCTTTGGCTATTCGGGGTCTTTTGTGTTTCCATATGAACTGTGAAATTTTTTGTTCTAGTTCTGTGAAAAATACCATTGGTAATTTGATATGGATCACATTGAATCTGTAGATTGCATTTGGTAGTAGAGTTGTTTTCACAATACTGATTCTTCCTACCTAGGAACCTGGAATATCTCTCCATCTGTTTATGTTATCTTTGACTTCTTTCATCAGTGTCTTATAATTTTCTGTGTACAGCTCTTTTGTCTCCTGAGGTAAGTTTATTCCTATATATTTAATTCTTTTTATTGCAATGGTGAATGGGATTGATTCCTTTATTTTTCTTTCTGATTTTTCATTGTTAGTATATATGCAAGTGATTTCTGTGTACTGATTTTGTATCCTGTGACTTTGCTAAGTTCACTGATTAGCTCTAGTTATTTTCTGATACTATCTTTACGGTTTTCTATATAGAGTATCATGTCATCTGTAAACAGTGAGAGCTTTATTTCTTCTTTTCTGATCTGGATTCCTTTTATTTCTTTTTCTTATGTGATTGCTATAGCTAGGACTTTCAAAACTATGTTGAATAATAGTGGACACCCTTGTCTTGTTTCTGATCTTAGGGGGATGGTTTTAGTTTTTTACCATTGATAATAATGTTTGCTGTAGGCTTATCATATATGACATTTATTATGTTGTGGTAGGCTCCTGCTAAGCCCATTTTTTGAAGAGTTTTAATCATAAATGTGTGTTGAATTTTGTCAAGGGCTTTTCTGCATCTATTGAGATTATCATATAGTTTTTATATTTAACATGGTGTATTAACATGGTGTATCACATTGATTGTTTTGTGTATATTGAAGAATTCTTGCATTCCTGGAATAAACCCAACTTGATCATGGCGTATGAGCTTTTTAATGTGTTGTTGCATTCTATTTGCTAAAATTATGTTGAGGATTTTTGCTTCTATGTTCATCAGTGATACTGGCCTGTAGTTTTCTTTTTTATGTGTTGTGTTTGTCTGGTTTTGATATCAGGGTGCTGATGACTACATGGAATGATATTGGAAGTGTTCCTTGCTCTGCATTTTTTGGAAAGAGCTTTAGAAGGATAGGCATTAGCTTTTCTCTAAATATTTGATAGAATTTTCCTGTGAAGCCATCTGGTCCTGGGCTTTTGTTTTTTGGGAGATTTTTGATCATAGCTTCAATTTCAGTGCTTGTAATTGGGTTGTTCATAATTTCTATTTCTTCCTGGTTCATTCTTGGAATATTTAACTTTTCTAAGAATCTGTCCATTTTTTCCAGGTTACCCATTTTATTGCTATCTAGTTGTTCATAACAGTCTCTTATAATCCTTTGCATTACTGCATTGTCTGTTGTAACCTCTCCTTTTTCACTTCTAATTTTGTTGATTTTATTCTTCTCTCTTTTTTTTCTTGATGAGTCCGGCTAAAAGTTTGTCAATTTTCTTTATCTTCTCAAAGAACCTAAAGATTTTAGTTTTATTAATCCTTGCTATTTTTTTTCCATTTCTTTTTATTTCTACTCTGATCTTTATGATTTCTTTCCTTCTGCTAATTTTTGTTGTTGTTGTTGTTCTTTTTCCAGTTGTTTTAGGTGTAAAGTTAGGTTGTCTATTTGATGTTTTTCTTGTTTCTTGAGGTAGGATTGTGTTGCTATAAACTTCCTTCTTAGAACTGCTTTTGCTGAATCCCATAGGTTTTGAGTTGTTGTGTTTTCATTGTCATTTGTTTTTAGAAAATTTTTGTAATCTCTTTTGATTTCTTCAGTAACCTGTTGGTTATTTAGAAATATATTGTTTAATCTCCGTGTGTTTGTATTTTTTTATTTCTTGTAATTGATATCTAGTCTCATAGCATTGTGATTGGAAAAGATGCTTGATATGATTTCAATTTTCTTAAATTTACTGGCATGTGATTTGTGACCAAAGATGTGATCTATCCTGGAGAATGTTTCATATGCACTTGAGAAGAAGGTGTATTCTTCTGCATTTGGATGGAATGTCCTGAAGATATCAATGAGATCCATCTGATCTAATGTATCATTTAAGACTTGTGTTACCTTATTAATTTTCTGTTTTGATGATCTGTACATTGATGTAAGAGGGGTGTTAAAGTCTACTATTATTGTGTTACTGTCAGTTTTTCCTTTTATGTCTTGTAGTGTTTGTTTTATGTATTGAGGTGCTCCTATGTTGGGTGCACAAATATTTACAATTGTTATTTCTTCCTCTTGGATTGATTCCTTTGATCATTATGTAGTGGCCTTCCTTATCTCTTGTAATCTTCTTTATTTTAAGGCCTATTTTGTCTGATATGATGGTTGCTACTCCAGCTTTCATTGGCTTCCCGTTTTCATGGAATATATTTTTCCATCCTCTCGCTTTCAGTCTATATGTGTCTTTAGGTCTGAAGTGGGTTTCTTGTAGACAGCATATATATGGGTATTGTTTTTGTATCCCTTCAGCCAGTCTGTATGTTTTGGTTGGAGCAATTAATCCATTTACATTTAAAGTAATTATTGATTTATATGTTCCTATTGCCTCTTTTTAAATTGTTTGGGGTTTGGTTTTGTAGATCTTTTTCTTCTCTTTATTCTTGACTATATAAGATATTTGCTGTAAAGCTGGTTTGGTAGTACCGAATTCTCTTAACTTTTGCTTGTCTGCAAAGCTTTTGATTTCTCTATCAGTTTTGAATGAGATCCTTGCTGGGTAGAGTAATCTTGGTTGTAGATTTTTCCATTTCAGTACTTTTATATATATCCTGCCATTCGCCTCTGGCCTGCAGAGTTTCTGCTGAAAGATCAGTTGTTAAATGTATGGGGTTTCCCTTGTATGTTACTTGTTGCTTCTCCCTTGCTGCTTTTAATATTCTTCCTTTGTGTTTAGGCTCTGCTAGTTTGATTATTATGTGTCTTGGCATGTTTCTCCTTGGTTCTATCCTCTTTGTGCCTCTTACCCTTGACTGACTTTCCCTTTTCATGTTGGGGAAATTTTCAGCTATAATCTCTTCAAAACTTTTCTCATACAGTTTCTTTTCCCCTTCTTCTGGGACCCCTATTATTAAAATATTGGTGTGTTTGATATTGTCCCAGAGGTCTGTGAGACTATCCTTGGTTCTTTTCATTCTTTTTACTCTATTCTGCTCTTCAGAAGTTATTTTCACCATTTTATCTTCCAGCTCACTGATTCATTTTTCTGCTTCAGATATTCTGCTATTGATTACTTCTAGAGTATTTTTAACTTCAGTAATTGTGTTGTTTTTCTCCATATGTTTATTCTTTAATCCGTCTAGGTCTTTGTTAATTGATTCTTGCATTTTCTCCATTCTGTTTTCAAGCTTTTTGATCATCTTTACTATAGTTATCCTGAATTCTTTTTCAGGTATTTTGCCTATTTCCTTTTCATTTATTTGGACTTCTGTGTTTCTAGTTTGTTCCTTTATTTGTATGGTATTTCTCTGCTTGTTCATTATTATTATTATTATTTTTCAACTTATTGTGTTTGAGGTCTCCTTTTCCCAGGCTTCAAGGTTGAATTCTTTCTTCCTTTTGGTTTCTATCCCCCTAAGTTTGGTCCAATGGATTGTGTAAGCTTCATATAGGGTGAGATTTATGCTGTTCCCCCCCACCCCCCCTTCTGATGGGCAAGGCCGAATGAGCTGGTAATCATCCTGTATGTCGATGATTGGGCTTGTATTTTTGTTTTGTTTGTTGTTTGGATGAGGCATCCTGCACAAGGTAGGGAATCTTTTTAGATGATTGATAATGAAAATGATACATTTTCCCCCCATTAAGTCAAAGTAGTGCTTAGTCCAGTTTTAAGCTTTAAATTTGTATACTAAGCAAAAATTATAGTTTTTGTAACTGCTTTCAAGGACAGAAGTCTGGCAGGCTTGACTAGGTACTCTGCTTATGCTCTCAGAAGGCCGAAGTCAAGGTATCAGCTGGTCTGGGCCTTTGTCTCAAGGTTGAGGGACAGTCCATTTCCCAGAGTCATTAGTTTGTTAGCAAAATTCAATTCTGTGTGGCTGTAGGACTGAAGCCCTCATTTCTTCACAGGTCTTTGGCCAGAGATCATTCTTGCTTTCTAGTTAGGCTTCTTTATTCTGATCATTGCCTCTGACTCTTCAAAGCTGGCAACAGTGCATGGAGTCCTTCTCATGCCTTGGGTCTCTCTGCCTTCTACTGCATTTTTCTCTCTTCCTCTTCTGACTCTGTTTTTAAGGACTCATGTGATTATATTAGGCCCACTTCTAAATTTGTATGCTGAGAAAGATAAATGCCTAAGATTTATGCCCTAAAGGAAAAAATAGTAGAGAGGAAATCAGTAAAATAGAAAAACAAACAAACAAAAAACCCTATAAAACTGAAAGCTTATCTTTAAAATTGGTAATGAATTTCATGTGTGCTCAGTTGCTCAGATATGGCTGACTTTGAAATCCCATGGAATTTAGCCTGTTAGGCTCCTCTGTCCATGAAATTTTCCAGGCAAAAATACTGGAGTGGTTGTCCAAAAATCTACCTAAATTAATCAGGGAAAAAATTAGAGAACAGGCAGTCAACATCAGAAATGAAAAAGGAGACATCAATCTAAATCTTATAGACATTAAAACAAAAATTAAGAAATATTTTGAACAATTGTTGCTGTTCATTCACTCAATCCTGTACAACTCTTTGTGACCCATGGACTGCAACATGTCAGGCTTCTCTGTCCTTCACTATGTCCTGGAGTTTGCTCAAGTTCATGTCCATTGAATCAGTGATGCCATCCAACCACATCCTCTGTCATTCCCTTCTCCTGTCTTCAATATTTCCCAGCAACAGGGTCTTTTCCAATGAGTTGGCTCTTCGCATCAGGTGGCCAAAGTGTTGGAGCTTTAGCATCAGTCCTTCCAATGAACATTCAAAGTTGATTTCCTTTAGGATTGATATCCTTGCAGTCCAAGGGACTCTCAAGAATCTTCTCCAACACCACAGTTCGAAAGCATCAATTCTTTGGCACTCAGCCTTCTTTATGGTCCAACTCTCACATCCATACATGACTACTGGAAAAACTATAGCTTTGACTATATGAACCTTTGTCAGCAAAGTGATGTTTCTGCTTTTTAATGCACTGGTCAGGTTTGTCATAGCTTTTCTTCCAAGGAGCACACATCTTTTAATTTTAAGATTTTTGGAGGTAGACTCACCAGAACTTGGTAATAGATTGGATGTCAGGTAAAAGAGGGGCTTCCCTTGTGGCTCAGCTGGTAAAGAATCTTCCTGTAATGTGGGAGATCTGGGTTCGATCCCTGGGTTGGGAAGATCCCCTGGAGAATGGAAAGGTTACCCACTCCAGTATTCTGGCCTGGAGAATTCCATGGACTGTATAGTCCATGGGTTTGCATAGAGTCAAACAGGACTGAGCAATTTTCACTTTCACTTTCATGTGAAAGAGAAGAAGCTATTAAGAGCAACTCCTAGGTTTCTGGCACAAACAATTAGATGGCTGAATATTCTATTTACCGTAATGATAAGTCTGAAGAAAAAACAGGTTGGCAGGAGATCCAATTTGTCTTAGACCTTCCAAATGTGAGATGCTTGTGAGTTATCTAAGTGAGTGTGTGTCTAAGAGATAGATAGATAAGAGTTTAGAAAAACTATAGCTATACATTTAAGAATTATAAATACACCAGTAATATTTTCAATCATGGATGTGGATAAGAACATTTAAGAAGACGGTATAGAGTAATAAAAAGTCTTACACTAAACCCTGGGGAATTCCAAATCTCAGAGGTTAGATACTAAAAGTAGTCAACAAAAGGGGCTGAAAAGAACAGCCAGAGTGGGTAAGAGGAATATCTGAAAAGGACAATGTCATGGAAGATACATGTTGAGTGTTACACAAATGAATGTGTATTCAACTATGGAAAAATAGATGACATACCAAGTTGACATACTCTTCACCAATATTCACTGCCTCTCTCATGGCAATGGACTTGCTTTCACCAGAGGTGACTTGAATCACTTCCCACTAGCACATACTTCACCTACACTTTTTCCTTTATCCATGGAACAAAGCAATGTTCCAGGTAGAGGATGCTCCACCAGCGTTAGCCTGGATTTTAGGGTGAAGGCAAGGTGAAGATGCTGTGAAAGTGCTTCACTCAATATGCCAGCAAATTTGGAAAACTCAGCAGTGGCCACAGGACTGAAAAAAGTCAGTTTTCATTCCAATCCCAAAGAAAGGCAATGCCAAAGAAAGAAAAGAAAGAAAGAAAGAAAAGGAAACTACCGCACAATTGCACTCATCTCACATGCTAGTAAAGTAATGCTCAAAATTCTCCAAGCCAGGCTTCAATATATGTGAACAGTGAACTTCCAGATGTTCAAGCTCAATTTAGAAAAGGCAGAGGAACCAGAGATCAAATTGCTAACATCCACTGGATCATTGATAAAGCAAGAGAGTTCCAGAAAAATATCTATTTCTGCTTTATTGACCACACCAAAGCCTTTGACTGTATGGATCACATTCTGAAAGAGATGGGAATATCAGACCACCTGACTTGCCTCTTGAGAAATCTGTATGCAGGTCAGGAAGCAACAGTTAAAACTGGACATGGAACAACACACTGGTTCCAAATCAGGAAAGGAGTACATCAAGGCTGTATATTGTCACCATGCTTATTTAACTTATACGCAGAGTACATCATGAGAAATGCTGGGCTGGATGAAGCACAGGCTTGAATCAAGATTTCTGGGAGAAATATCAATAACCTCAGATATGCAGATGACACCACACTTATGGCAGAAAATGAAGAACTCAAGAACCTCTTGATGAAAGTGAAAAAAGAGAGTGAAAGAGTTGGCTTAAAACTCAACATTCAGAAAACTAAGATCGTGTCATCTTGTCCCATCACTTCATGGCAAATAGATGGGGAAACAATGGAAACAGTGACAGACTTTATTTTTGGTTGCTCCAAGATCACTGCAGATGGTGATTACAGCCATAAAGTTAAAAGATGCTTGCTCTTTGGAAGAAAAGTTATGACCAACCTAGACAGCATATTAAAAAGCAAAGACATTACTTTGCCAACAAAGGTCCATCTAGTCAAAGCTATGCTTTTCCAGTAGTCATGTATGGATGTGAGAGTTGGACTGCAAGGAAAGCTGAGTGCTGAAGAATTCATGCTTTTGAACTGTGGTGTTGGAGAAGACTCTTGAGAGTCCCTTGGACTGCAAGGAGATCCAACCAGTCCATCCTAAAGGAGATCAGTCCTGGATGTTCATTTGTAGGACTGATTTTGAAGCTGAAACTCCAATACTTTGGCCACCTGATGAGAAGAACTGACTCATCTGAGAAGAACATGATACTGGGAAAGATTGAAGGCAGGAGGAGAAGGGGACAACAGAGAATGAGATGACTGGATGGCATCACCAACTCAATGGACATGAGTGTGAGTAAAGTCCAGGAGTTGGTGATAGAGAGGGAGACCTGGTGTGATGCAGTCCATGACATCGCAAAAAGTCCGTTATGACTGAGCGACTGAACTGACCTGATCGGAAGGTGGATTATAGCCATAGCTGATCTGTGATGGACATGTAGCTAAATGAAAATTCAGCCATCATAATCATTGTTGTTTTTGTTTAAGTCTTCTGTTACCGAAGGGAAAATCTAGCCTATTTCAAATGATAAACCAGATGTTTCAAGCAGAAAAGAAGACCTTCAATTTAACAATGTATGTATTTGGTAACAATCCATAGTATTATAAAAAATATGGTAGGAGAAAATACCAGTGTGAAATTAGGTGAAGAGGGAATGGAAATGAGTACTTGGGAGATAATCCAAACTGGGAAAAATCTTTATACTGTGGAGCAAAGACAGTGTGGATATTCAGGGTGGGGGATATGAATTCAAGGTTTTGTTTTTAAAGATACAGGTGGAATTAAAGTATATTTAAACATTGAAAGAGATGAGTCAGTAGAGAGGAATAAGGCTAAAGATACGAGAGAGAGAATGTCTGGAGCATAGTCTTTGAGAAGGGCAAGGAGACAGGGGTATCTTAGAATCTGATAAGACCTGTACTTCAAAAGGGAGAAGAAGCAGATGGGGTGCATGTCCAGGGGTGGGAGAATTTGCAATTCTAAACAAAGGTAACTGTCTTTTAAAAATATTCACATTTGGAACCAATCTTCAGCTCAATTTTATAGCTCCATTTTAGAATATAAGGATTTCATACATTCTCATGTAAACCTTTAGTCTGAAAAACTAAATTTGCTTAAAAAAATTCCATTTGGTTTCCATCTGCTTCATTCAGATTTATAGGGTAATTCCATTCTACTTGAATTTATAAAATTATTTTCCTTTAGGATACCCAGGTCAAAATCTAGGTGGTTTTGGAGATTTGTCATTCTTGTGAGTCAGAGTGATTGATCCTTTAAGCAAAGCTTTTCTAATGATATTCATTTATGCATGTCCTGCCCTGCTCTATACCTCTAAGCATCAGAGCCTCCTGATCTTTCCATCCAAAAGCATTTCCAGAATCTCCTTAACAGCTTACAGCACTCTTTGCTTTGAGGACAGATGGATAAGACATTGCAAGCTTTTGGGGGAAAGTGTGGCTATAATTTATTTCCTAGGGAATATGTAGTATTGCACACATCATGATAAAAATGGATGAGCATTAAATTATTTATTTCCTTAAAGAATATAGAAATATTTTATAAGATGCATGGTAATGGTTAGGATTTGTACCTGGCCTGGTCTAATGTTGACAGGGACATAGCCAGTATGTCTGGAACATTTTCCACAGGGCTTATTGAATGGCAAATGTAATTCCTGGGGGAAAGTTTGATGTTCATAGTCTCTGAAGTACTTACTGTTGAAAGTCAGGATGAAAGCTATTCTGTGGTTCTGACCATTTGGTGGATATATTCATGCCAAATAGTGTGGGTTCTTAATACTTGTATTTTCACCATATAACTTGTAATTTGATCTTGTTAATTTAAACTGCAGTTATATTTTTGGGGACCATTTCTGTCTTGAGAAACTCAAGTGAGATCTCTGTTTTCACACTTGAGTGTGTGGTAGCAGGAAGGATAAGTAAGTGATCTTTCCTATTCCTTCTTCTTCTTTTCTACCTCTTATTAATCATCTTTCTTTCCTTTTTTCTTTTTTTGCTTCTTACTCCTCTTCTCCTATTTGTTCTTTTCTGACATACATGTTGAGCTAAATTAAATTATTTCTCAGTATAAATAATCTTTCAGACTCCATTACTCCATAAATTCATAAAATTACAGCATTATACATCCATTGATGTCAAACATTCAATCACTTTCAGGTGTCACACCCATTCAGATAGTATTCCTTGTTGCACGTACATATGAGTGAACATGTACATAAGGTACTTAATAGAGGACTAATTCATGATAAAACTTTAAAAAAATTATAAACATCTAACAATCTCCTCTCGTTTTGTATAAACTGATCTTGGTCTCAAGTAATGTAAGGCCTAAAACTTCAAGGGCTGCTTGGCATCTTGGATCCTCACAGGGCCTGTGAGTTCCTCTGCTTCTGTCAAATGCCCTTTACCCTGGCAGGAAAGGCTCCCCACCCAGCTAGTTCAACCAGACTAGCTTTGCTCTAGCTGGTCTTCAGCCTAATGGATTACACTTCCCTACAAGCCCAGAAAATTGTGCAACAAGCCAGCCACATCCTGCAGCAGGAGCAAGGGCCGCCTCGCTGTCTTGTTACTGCAGACTTGCCACCCACAGCCAGTGTTGGCTCACGCTGCTCCTGAATGCAGCCGCTGTGGTGTGTTCCATGGTGTGTAGTGGCCCCTTCCCTGAGCTATATGTATATGTGACTAACAAATTCCTCTCCATATCACATGTCCAGCGATGACAGATAGCTTTTTCACCAGTGGGGTGAGTAAGAGGTAATCACAAGCATCCCAACTCTATCCTCAGAGAATAAGAATAAACACCATATGCTGCTGGATTTTAATCACACTTAAAATCCCTATCATTAACCTAATTTCACTTTTATTTTTCTAAACAAACTTGAAAGAATGGCAATATTTTTTCATGATTTAAAAATTTAGATAGATTTATGCTATTACTTTTTCCCTTTTCAGTCATTTTCAATAACTTATATACATATAGCTTCCCAGGTGGCGCTAGTGGTAAAGCACTCACCTGCCTATGCAGTAGACTAAAGAGATGTGAGTTTGGTCCCTGGGTCGGGAAGATCCCTGGAGGAGGGCATGACAACTCACTCCAGTATTCTTGCCTGGAGAATCCCACGGACAGAGAAACCCGGCTGGCTGCAGTCCATAGGGTTGTAAAGAGTTGGATATGACTAAAGTGACTTAGCGCACATATACACATGTGTGTATTTTAAGCTTCTTAAGCTTTTTACATGGTTTTGAACATAATTATTAAAATTTCCTTTACAACAATTTGACTGAAAAGAATATTAAAAAGAAAAAATATGTGATCAATTTATTACAAAATTATTGTCTATCAAAGTGAGTATAATTATTATATGTTGCCTTTCCAACAATTTGACTGAAAGGAATATTAAAAAGAAAAAATACAAATGATAATGATAACCCTATATGCAAAACAGAAAAAGAGACACAGATGTACAGAACAGACTTTTGGACTCTGTGGGAGAAGGCGAGGGTGGGATGTTTCGAGAGAACAGCATCAAAACATGTATATTATCTAGGGTGAAACAGATCACCATCCCAGGCTGGATGCATGAGACAAGTGCTCAGGTCTGGTGCACTGGGAAGACCCAGAGGGATTGGGTAGAGAGGGAGATGGGAGGGGGGATCAGGATGGGAAATACATGTAAATCCATGGCTGATTCATGTCAATGTATGACAAAAACCACTATAATATTGTAAAGTAATTAGCCTCCAACTAATAAAAATAAGGGAAAGAAATAAAAAAATACAAATGATCAACTTATTAAAAAATTATTATCTATCAAAGTGATTGTTCAACTCAAATCTGTCATTCAGGTTTGTGTATGTATATCTGTGACCCTATTGTCTAGAAAAACTCTTTCAGTAAGTCACTTTTAAATCTAAGTGGAATAATGGCTAAGGTTTTCAATAGCATAAACAATCAGTGGAGATTACAACTACATTTCTCTACCTACAGTACACTTTCTAAGTCAGTGAAGCCTTAAATTAATGAATTCATCATTGATTCAGCATGTGCTTATTATGCTCCTATGTGTACTAAGTTGACTACTTTGGTGGATGCTGAGAGGATAATAAAAATTGCTTAGAAAATAATACCAGGGTAAGAATTTAAGCCAACTTATAAAATGGCAAAATTGTAGACTGGCAATGGCTTTAGTATTTCTAAATCAAGGCTCAGAGAGTCAGAGGGACTTACCAAAGATCACGCAAACTCTGTTAGTCTGATAGGCTGCAGTGTGTGTTATAAAAGAGATTCAGTGCATGGAAGTGGCATGAAAAGCAACTCTCTTTCAAGTATGAAAACCTGTGAAAAAAATAAAAGTTATAGGAGAAAACAGAGATATATGTAGGCAGTCCTCATATATGAGAACTCATGAAGAAAGCTGAGTCCAGGAATGGCTTAATATAACTTTAACCTGCAAGGGGAAAGGCTAAGGACATTTTTATTAAAAGTGATTTTGGAAGCAAAAGTCTCTATGGTTAGGAATGTGCTAAATGTATGCTTGGGTCCATAGAGTGACTGATTGAGTTAGTGATTAAATTACTTTTTAGAAATAAGAGTAGATTTAAAATAAAAAGTTAGAAAATATTAGTGTAGTAAGCTAGCTAGTAAAAATGTTAATAAAGTTGTAATATTTCCATGGTTTTAGAGAGTTAATGGGGTTGCAGAATATTTCTAAAATAAAGAGGAACAAACTTAGGTACCTGAGAAATCAAGCTTAGCATATTTTGTTTTCTGCCTAGTGAGAAGTTTGACAGGCTGATTTAATTTCTGTGGGTGATAGAAAGTTTACTTCAACCATTCTTATCATCCTCCATCCCACCTCACCAAAATTAATTCCTGCTAATGACCAGACATGTTCAGTTGTTTGAGCTAATATTAATAATAATTATTATTTGTTGAATATCTCCTGTGTGCTCATACACTGTTATACAAATGACAATAACTTTTTCTTGTATTGGAAAAAGTGGTATTGTGTTAGTATAGATATATAATTCTCTCTTTTTGAGCTAGAAAATGAAAGCTATCCATCATTCATGCCTAGAGGTAGGAAGTGGGGTACACATTCTGTACTAGCATCTTGAGAGTAACTCACCTTGGAAATTGACTCATATTGGGGCTTTGAAGCTGTCATTTCCCCTATGAGAAGATAATTGTAATAGGTCCAGAACTGACAAGTGGTGTTTTGATGTAAACAATGGGCGAACCAGCAGATCAATAAATGCTGAGCAAGGAATGCTTCACCTCAGATTATATTGACTTACTGCAAAAATAATGGAGTGACAAAATGAAAACGTGTTGTGTTTTATCTGAGTTATGGTCATAGTGATATAGAAGGTAATAGATTAACTCAGAGAAGACTTGCTGCAAAAGAAGCATCAAGAACAACTATAAGAAAATCAATTTGCAAACACTTTTGTGAAAGCAAATTTCAAAGGAACAATCACCACACTTGACTAGAGTAAAAGACATGTCATACTTGTTCACTATCTGTAATAGAGGACCAGATTGGCAAAGAATTACATTTTTATTTTAGCTAAAGATTTGACCTTCAACAGAGGTTATTTTAGTAATGTTATTACTCATAGGCATCAGGTCAATGTCCTAGAGTGTCCAAAATTCAAAATTTTTGGCAAGGTCTTGGAAGTAAAACTGTGACACAATGATATGTACCTTTGGGCTAGAATAGGGAGTTGACAGCCTCTGGCTATTAACTCTTTCATTTCTACCTTAGCCTTTGAATCAAGATCCCATGCTTCTTAGGGTGGCTATAGTCAATGACTGATCCAGACTGCTCTGAAGAGCAGGTGCTTCCACCCAATGTGGGACTGCTCTAATAGGCAAGTTTACATCAGAGCTTCTCACTGGATGATAGACATTTTGTCATAACCTCTTGCTCAGTTCTCTTTTTCCCTTTTGCCTTTCATGGGTGTTGAATGCCAACAAAACTTCTCTACCTTAGCTCTGTGTCAGTATCTGCTTCCTGGAGAACTCAGTTGACACCATGCTATTCCTTCATCTCCTTCAAGTACTGTGCTGTGCTTAGTTGCTCAGTTGTATCTGACTCTTTGTGACCCCATGGACTGTAGCCCGCCAGGATCCTCTGTCCATGGGATTCTCCAGGAAAGAATACTGGAGTGGGTTGCCTTGCCTCCTTCAGGGGATCTCCTAACTTAGGGATTAAACCCAGGTCTCCTGCATTGCAGGCAGGTTCTTCACCATCTGAACCATCAGGGAAGCCCTAGAATACTGCAGCAGGTAGCCTATCCCTTCTCCGTGGGATCTTCCTGACCTATGAATCCAACGGAGGTCTCCTGCATTGCAGGCTTGTTCTTTACCAGCTGAGCTACCAGGGACAGTGGTACTAGCAGAGGTCTAATAAAATAGCCGACAAGGTGGAATTTGTGGTCTGGATTGCTCGCCATCTGTCTGGCAATGAGGATCCTACCCCAGGTAATATCACTGGCAAAATACCTTATTCTTGGCACAAGGCAGTGGCCTATATGCTAATATTTCCACTGGTAGTGACTGGAGGGTTTTCTAAGAAAGGAAACATAGTGGGAAAGTACGAACTGCTGATGACTACACTCAGGATTTAACAATTACCAAACTGCAAAAATGATTGAGTGCTCAGCCAAGACAGGTGTATTATGCCAAAGTCAGCACCCTGTTTGGAAAACTGGCACCCTGGCACAACTTGGAGGGTAGTCTGCCAGCTTTTTCCTCCATAAGTTTTTCTGACTCCTTGGGTTCCTCATTCTGGGCCTCCTCTGTTCTGGAAGCACAAGCAGTTCCTTCTTACAGGAGTAGTCACTTATGCTGAATACTGCTTTTTTCTTCCTGCAGAGGCTCAGGCAAAATCATAATCCAAGTTTTAAAAAATATTTGGTCTTCTGAGCTTTGAATCCCTATCATATGGAACCTGAGCAGGGGCCCATGTAGTGAAGGAGGTGGGAAGGTAGGCTCATGACCATAGAATTCATTGGTTGAACCATATATACTGTATCATCCAGACCAGCCAGGCTGATAGATCACTGCAGTGTTTTATTGAAGGCACAGTGGAAGCATTAGAGCAAAAGTAATAGTTTGCAAGTATAAGGGACCTTACTCCAGGCTGTAGTATACCCGTTGAATTAAAGAACCTGTATGATTCTCTGAGCTCAATAGGGAGAATCAATTAGTCTAGGTACAAAGGGTTGGAAATAGGTTCAGTTCAGTTCAGTTGCTCAGATGTGTCCGACTTTGTGACCCCATGGACTGCAGCATGCCAGGCTTCCGTGTCCATCACCAACTTCCAGAGCTTGCTCAAACTCATGTGCATTGATTTTGGTGATGCCATCCAATCATCTCATCCTCTTTTGTCCCCTTTTCCTCCTGCCTTAAATCTTTCCCAGCATCAGGGTCTTTTCCAATGAGCCAGTTTTTTTCACATCAGGTGGCCAAAGTATTGGAGCTTCAGCTTCAGCATCAGTCCTTCTGATAAATATTCAGGACTGATTTCCTTTAGGATTGACTGGTTTGATCTCCTTGCAGTCAAAGGGACTCTCAAGAGTCTTCTCCAAGAAACAGGAATTCTTGGAAACAGGAATGCCTCCATTTACCATCATTCCTAGGGCCCACTGAGGAACTATTTGCTGTCACTGCACCTCTGAGCTCTGCAAGTTAGAGGTTGTTGTTGTTGTTGCTGCTATTGTTTAGTTGCTCAGCCAGGTCCAACTCTTTGTGACCCCATGGACTGTAGCCCTCCAGGCTTCTCTGTCCTTGCGATTTCCCAGGCAAGAATACTGGGGTGGGTTGCCATTTCCTTCTCCAGGGGGTCTTCCTGATCCAAAAATTGAACCTGAGTTACTTGTTTCACCAGCATTGGCAGGCAGATTCTTTGCCACTGAGCTACTAGTGAAACCCACTGAGCCACCAGGAGTTGGCCCCCAGAGAAACTTCACTCTTGTCAGGGGATGTGACAAGGATTTATTTGAACTTTAAGCCTCAGTTACTATTAATACCTGAACACTTGGACTGTTTATGTCTAGGAGTCAGGAGTCAAAAAGTAGAATCATGGTATTGGTAAGGATAATTGATCTGAGGTAAAGGTGCTGTAATTATAGGGACAAAGAATAATAATACATGTGAAACTCTGCACCTGCTTAAGTGCCTATTGGTAATCACTTGAGTAACTATGATTGTAAATAGACAAGTTCAGCAACACTTTTGTAAGACAGGTATTTTTATCAGGGCTCAGATCTCTGAGAAATGATGGTCTAGGTCAGACTTCCATGTGAGTCATTGTA
The DNA here is from genome assembly GCF_023699985.2 of Odocoileus virginianus. Lineage (NCBI taxonomy): Eukaryota > Metazoa > Chordata > Mammalia > Artiodactyla > Cervidae > Odocoileus > Odocoileus virginianus. Next base: position 32,366,934 of record NC_069702.1, read on the forward strand.
ACCACCAAAGGTGATAGCTGAAGGCAAGGAAAATTTAGAGTGAAAGGGGAGGATGAAGATGATTTCAGCCTTGGAACCAACCATGATCACTTTTCTAAGTTTCCCCTTTGGAAGAGAGTTCAAAGTCCTAGAACTCACTGGGCATATATGAAGTAGATCCACAAGGTGTGGTGGGTGGACCGTGGCAGACATAGTGATACAGTGCTCAGATTGCTCCTCAAGGCAGGGCTCATTGCCCTGCTGTGAAAACTGTGCTTAGCCTGTAACCTCTAGAGGTTAAAATCTTCAGGTTCACTGCCAATTTTGAGTGATGATAGCTATGCCTGCCTCCAGACAATGACTGGGATAGACTCTAATACAAACATCTAGCCTTTTACACCCAGTGCAGAACTCCGTTATAGACAGTCTTCCTTTTGGAACTCCTTTTGGCTTATACAAGATGTTGTCAAATCTGCAATTCAGACTAATTGCTCCCCGACTCAATCCTGCTTCCTGTCTTTTCACTTCACAAATTGTACTCCTCAGCAACACTTTACACTCTTAACTTCTCTGAAAACCCAAATGAGTCACAAACTAAAACATCTACTCTATATACATTAAAACTTTATGTGTGACATTTTAGCACGATTCCTTAAGAAAAAGCAAATCAGAACATGCTCCAGATTGGTAATTAGAAAAATCTAGGGTAAAGGAGTAGGGAAGAAAGATTGTAAAGAGGTAAATGAGAGCAGATAAGAAGGGTTAGGAGGTTAGGAGTAAATAATATTGAAAGATAGGGGCAGAAAAATAGTCTACAAAGCTGAATTGTTCACTATATTCTGGAAAACTATAACTAGGAAGCTAATTCCATGTATAATAAGATTAAGTTTATGATTAGTAAAAAGAAGTGTTCTTTATCATTATGAGTAACTATAGACTTAGATTGTTAGTGCCAAAGAAGATTGAGATTGGAATACAAGTTCAAAGTCAGTCAGTCAGTTCGGTCGCTCAGTCATGTCTGACTCTTTGTGACCCCATGGACTGCAGCACACCAGGCTTCCCTGTCCATCACCAGCTCTCAGAGCTTGTTTGAACTCATGTCCACTGAGTTGGTGATGCCAACGTTGTCCTAAATTTTGTGATGGTAAATATAATCATTAAACAAATGTTGGTGAGTGTACATTTATGCTTGTTTTTGAAGTTTATTTGGGGGCGGGGAGCGTATTCCCTTTCTTTCTTAGAAAGAATCTTTTGAATTTGCTGTGAGTCAGAACATTCTGTGGGAGGCCTGGGGCCTGGGGGATATTCAGATTTATGTGTTCTTAGAAATAGATGTTTCCTTTTTGACACAGATATTTCCTTTCTTGGGGATGAATATCTTAAATTTCATCCCCTGATAGAATATCAGATGTTTATTTTAGAAGAGACTATCCTGAGAAAAGCACAATGACTGCCTTTAAATTGTTGAAAAGCTGAAACTATGGCCAAGGGTAAATAGTAGAAGGAAGAAGATAATTAACCTAGTGCAGAAAAGACTTGCCCACAGAGATATCTTCACTAGCTGTATGCTCCCTGTCACTCAGAGTGTTCAAGCAAAGGAAGGCAGTCATATCAAGGAGGTCATGAAAGACACTTTGGGAGGTCATTTATGTATGTGATGTTAAGACTCTTTCCTACTCTAGTTTAAAACATTGGAATTAGAATCTAACACTATATGAAGGCTTGTTCTCCAAAATATGTGTTACATATTCATGGAATTCGAAAGAGAATAAAAAGGGCTAAGATGTAGAAGCTATAACTTATAGCTTATAAATGGAGGATATAGGCTGGATATATAATAACTATATAAATCTAACAGAAAAAAATGCTAAAGGCATATTATATAGTTTTAAAATCTCTTTCTCTAGAAGACTTAAAATCTATATTAAATCCTCATCTGTTATCTATGATTACTGAATTCTAGCCCATTCTGAGGGGGTATAGCAGGCATGAATATGTTTAAGTGTCTTTTAATATCTTGCCTAATCCCAAAATTTGCTTCTTTAAATTTATGCTATCTTTGAATGAATATGTAGTTTATCAAGGAAGTTTTTATTTTAAGTTAGAACAACCCTATTACAACTGTAGTGAAAAAGGTTATCATCTTTAGTTTTGGCTTTTTATGGTCTTAGGAGGATGTTTCCTTATATATCAAATGTGCATAAGAAGAATAGTTCTGACATGGTAAAAACATATGGTGAGGTTTTATTTTATGTTAAGAAACAAAAATGATGATAAACCCATATTATGTTCATAAAACCAATACAAAATGAAATTATGGCTTTAGAAGTACTTTAAAGGCTATTTGAAAGCCTTAAAAGCCCAAAGAATAGTGATCAAAATAATTTACAACAGCTTGTCATTTGTTAGATGTTATTTTCATGTTTATAAGAAAATTTCAATTTATATTTACACTTCATGTAGATGCATCTAAGTGGATTAAAAACAACTTTGATTTGAATGACTGAATTCCAGAAATTTTATGGCAGAGTGAATAGACAACATGGATTTAGAATGCACTCTGCTTTAGGGCATTAGTTGTAAAGTTAGAGAAGAAAATAAAAGGCATGAGTCCTCCAGTTGTGAAAATTGATAGGTAGGAAAATGAATTAATTTCAGTTCAACAAAAATGCATTGTGATTCAGCAACTTGCTTTGCACTGTGAGCTATATCCTCTCAGGAATCACAAGTCTAGTGCTTCTAGTTTAGTTTAGTGTTTTAAGTATTTCTTTTAGTTTGGGAAACAGTACAAATATTCAAGAAGAGAAAAACAATGTTGTCAGAAATAACAAGGGTGCTGCAGTCTAATTTTGTTCAAAAACATGTTGAAGAATAGAGTAGGTATGAGTTATTTCCATTTGGGTAGAATTGTGTTTATTGTGTTGAGTCAAGTAGACTGAACATTTCTAGTAATTTTAAGAAATTATGAAATATTTTTATCATGTTTGGGATTGATCAGTTGGCCGGTTGCAGAAACATTTCTGATTACAGTTTGGTGGACTTACATAAGTGGATTAATTAACATACCTACAAACATTTAAGTATATATTGAAACAAAACAGAAAGGCATCCCAGTGAATGTGTAAGGTCAATAGTTTGATGTTAACTGAGAAAAAAGTAGCAGAAGTGTCTACAAGCATGCGTTATGTGTTTCCCTTTGTAACTCATTCCCACTTTATTCTTGGTGATGGTTCATTAAATCTTTCAGTTGAATAGTTTCTCTCCTTCCTTGAAGCACAAACCTCCATTAGAAGGCATGCCCCACCTCTGAGATCTAGACTCTGCCATGCCTCCTCTGTCTACTGTTTCCTTACCATCTTCGTTCTTATTAATCTGCATACTTCATGGTGGATTCACTTTCTCTCTCCACTCTCAATACCCTTTTTGGAATGTTTTGCTTTGCCAAAGATATAATTAGAGGTGATTTTTTGGGTACACCGGTAACAGTCCCTTTTAAATGTGAGAATATTTCATTTGAGTATGTATTTCCTGAAAATGGTACATATTGAATCACACATTCAGTGCTACATAATGAAAACATTAACTTGTTAAAAAGATGCCATTAATTACAACCATGTCAGTCTGGGCCTCCTGGGTGGCATGGTGGTGCAGAGTCCTCCTGCCAAAGCAGGAGACCCAAGAGAGGTGGGTTTGATTCCTGGGTTGGAAAGATCCCCTGGAGTAGGAAATGGCAACCCATTTCAGTGTTCTTGCCTGGAGAATTCCAAGGACAGAGGAGCCTGGTGGGTTACCATGGCAAAGAGGGGTTGCAAAGAGTTGTGCATGATTGAGCACACACACATACACATTTACTGGTAATATGCAAAACAAAATTACTGTATCTATATTTAATCACTGTGTCATGTATTCGACATTCTTTTCTACCCTGCTTACACCCCAGGAAGTTGACAATTGTGATTTCCATCACAATTTTCTTGCTTTGTGACTGATTTCAGCTAATGGGAAGCACAAGTAGGAGATTAGACGGCAGGAGGAGAGAGTGGTCAGAGTCTTTACCCCCATTCCCCACCCTCCTCCCTGCCTTGCTGTGGTTCTGTCAGTGACCAGTCACAGTCACACCTTCTGTCAAGTGCTGAAACTCCTCTTTCACAGATTAAGAGCTCTCTGGTCTTCACTAACACTTTTCCTTCCCCTGGTTCCTTAAATCCCAGGAATTGCAATGGCTTCCTGTTGTTATTTCCTGGATGTTCCATCATTGCTTGCTTAAGATTCCCTTACACTTACTTAAATCTCTGTAAATAGCCCCTTTACTCAAAAAATCCTCAGAATGTTTCTGGGTATAATCTTGAAAATTAATACCCTACTTTTCATTTATGTTATAGAGAGTTGAGAAAGGACTGGGGGAAAAAGACTTTGGAAATGAGAATTAGCCTCACATTATCTCAAGAATACCAGCTTCATGGGACTGAAATAGGCTTTTAGAATAACACGTATATGCAGAGTAATGGAGCCTGCTTGAGGACATTATGAGCCAAGAGATCATTCTGACTACTTGATTAATCACAATGCTGTATGATATGGAATATAATTCAGTTAAATAATAATTCATACTGATTTTATTTGACTTGGGCAGAGTAGAACCAGCTTCACTGATGTAAAAGCATAGACTGAATCTCCTACAGTTACATAATATTAATATCATGAATATATTGTTGATTTACTTAGGCAGTCTTCATAAATTTACCCATTGGAGTGAGACTTAGCTGACAATCATGTCAGATGAGTGAATCCAATCTAGTTTCTACACGGCTTATATTCCTGTTGGGATGACTTGATGGATGGTTTCAGAGTCTATCAAATCACCATGTGTTTTCGTTCTAAAATATGTAAATCTGTAAATTTACATCATGTAAATCTGTAGCTTACAACTCTGATTATTTAAATTTTTTGAATTACTGATGTGCAGCATTATGAGTTTGGCAAATCATAAGTCACATCAAGGTCATAGGTTGACTTAAATAGTGGCCTTCTGCTGAGGGTGGCAAAATGAAAGTGCTCACTGCTTAATTATCGTCTATGTGGTGTTATGGCTAATAATGTTGCACGCACCCTTGCACCTCTTGAGATTTAATCCCCTTCTAGCTGGCATTTTTATGTTTGAATTGCTGTGACTACTTCAACCAGATTGTAAGAGCCCAGAGCAGAGACCGAGTCCTCTTCCAAGTCAATACAGAGCAGAGTATACTGTTAGTGTGTTGCAAAGGATTAATAATAAAACTTTGCAGTCTTGCCTTACTGACATCAGCTAAATAAAGAAGGCAGAAGCACACAGACAGAAATAGAGTCTTGGTGTAAAGTTCTTAGTTTCTTTTGACTAATATTCAAATTGTTTCTCCTTTTCAGCATGTCTGGCCTGGGTGTTTGGGCTACTACTGCAAAAGGGCTTCTCTCGGTCCTTTCTGCTTCTTGCCTGTTATTTTTTTTTCTCCCAGATTTATGCTGCTCAGCTTATGGCTCACAAACCCTCACTCTTCCAATTCAACATCTGTCCTGCTTTTACGACACCCTTTAGAGAACTGAGATTGAAAGGAAATATAATAATTTTAATAAATGGGTAACCTGTCTGAGACATGAAGATATTCCCCATGCATAAACTATATTTTAGAAATGAATGAGTTGGTCTAATTTGCAATTGTCCTTGAAAATTAATGGTATGCAATTAATAATATGCTAATTCATTTTATTCTGTGTTCCATATGGTATTGGCTTGAGTTTCATGCTGGATTCACTGTTTTGAAAATGACTGAAAAATAATTTCTTAGCATTGAGAAATTTTAAAAAAGAGGCAGCATGATCTATTGGTTAGAACCCTGGGCTAAAAGTATAGAGATGAACTGTATGTATGTATCTCTGCCACATTCTTTTTAAAATTATTTATTAATTTTGGCTCCATGGGTCTTTGTTGCTGCACGTGGACTATCCCTAGTTGTTGTGAGTGGGGGCTACGCTCTAGTTGCAGTGTGTGGGCTTCTTATTGCACTGGTTTGTCTTGTTGCAGAAAGTGGGCTCTTGGATGCCTGGGCTTCAGCAGTTCCAATGCAGAACAAGGCTAGTAGTTGTGGCACATGGGCTTAGTTGCCCTGTGGCATGTGGGATCTTCCCAGACCAGGGATTGAACCCATGTCCCCTGCATTGACAGGTAGATTCTTAACCACTAGACCACCAGGGAAGTCCTCTGCACATTCTCGATGGGCACTGTTATCTGCGAACTCCCAGAGATTACATCACATATAATATTGCTTTGGACCAAGAGACACATTTTTTTTTCTTTTTTTTGTCGATGAAGGCACATGATCATGAAATTCAGTGGTGCAACCATATATATCTCTTAACCTTAAAGTAGCTGGCCTAATGGAACTCTGGGATAGCCTTTTAAAAGTGAAGTGCAGCCCTGTAGAATTGTGGTATTAGCCTTTAAGCTGTGTTATAATTTCCAGCCAATGGCAACTATATGTTGATGTGTTTGTGACAGGACACACAGATCCAGGAACACGGGCGAAGTTTGGAGAGGCCTTTGTCACTATTCCCATGACCTGGGGGGAATTTTACTTCCTGTGTCCTCTGCTGGATTAGAGGTCCAGTTTCTGAGGGAGAGACTGGACATTTCTACCATTGGGCACAGTAATGGTCCCACTGATAATAGCCATTGCCATGTCAATTGGAGTTCATTGTTCTATTAGATTAACAGGGAAGGAAAGGAGTTACTGTACTGGCAAGTAATTAACTCTCATGAAAACAAGATGAGGTGGCTGCTGTAGGGAGGAGTATATATGAAATCCATAAGTGCTCTAGAAATCTTGAGGCTTTCATAACAGCACAAAGATGTAACGAGTAGGCTTGACCTTCTCAGAGACAAGCAGAAGTCTGGCGAAGGTACAGTGAATATAGTAAGTGGTATCAGGAGATGTACAATGCCAATTATAACCTCAATATCAGCTGTAATAGTGCAGACTGTAGCTTACCCCATTATATTTCCTGTGTTAAGTTCCCATTAACCTTCTCATTGTGAGTTTTATTTGTTTTTTAGAAGTTGTTATGACCATCAAGTTGAAGAGGCAGTGATGGGATGAATTGAACTTATCTTGGGAGATGAGTGAACCTGTGCCTGGCAAGTGGCAGTCTTCAGCAGATGTTATTGGGACCCCAAGCATGCCCTCCTCAGAAGTCACTGTTGGAATAGTGCTCATTGTTCCTTTATAAGAATATATTGATGGTGATTTGTTTAAAAGTCTTATAGCTCTCTACCTGAGGGCTTTAAATTAGCCCTTGTCCAAGGCAAACTAGAAGTGCTAGGATAGTTGTTTCTAAGAATAGCTGTCAGTCAATGAGGAATGGGAATGTATGCATAGATACCTGTAGATTATAAGCCTCTTAGATGGGGCAATTCTGAAGCTCCTTTCACACTGCCTTCCAGGGTTTCCAGCAGGACTGAACCCCAGGGTCTGCAGTAGCACCCTATTCATTGGCTTCCCCCCCACTTTCCTTTTTTAAATTTTCTCCACCACTCTAATGGTGCTTCTTAGGATCAATTCCTAACTTCCAAGCTGCCAAGTTAAACAGAGTTAAAGAGGAGACTTAAATGTTGTACTTCTCATATTTTGTTGTATTCAAGAGCACTTTATGTTAACAAGTAGAAGCTCTGAAGAACTTGCCAACCTCATTCAACAATAGCATCTTTTTCCTTTTCATATTTTGAAGAAATCTCTAAAAAATTAGAAATTCATTTGGAGAAAAAGCACCTCTCTGAGAGATTAAAATTTTCTAAACTAGATCAAGCTTTCTGTAACTATCTTTAAAATTGATAGACATAATTAGGTACCATCTATGTGAGAACCGGAACCTTCTTTCCCCAGGCTCAGTCTGGGCACTAAAAACTGAAATCATAATTTACTGTCTGCATTAACATGACTTTACCATTCATTAGCACTTCTTTACTCTTCTAAGGCTGTCCTGCTTAAGAAGTCTGTGTGATTGTTTTTATTATAGGAACTTCTCAAAGTACTCATCACCTGTTCAGTGCACAATATCAAGAGACATTTTCTCCTTAAACAATCTGTGAATCCCTCAAAATCCTAGCCTTTGATGGTTGTGTTATGATTCCTGCTCAGTCCTAATCATGATCCCAAATTTAAAGACTCACCTTAAGCCAGACTTAAATTCTTGATAAACTCTGATGGTTCTTCCCTCTTTGAAATGCCTTAAAAGCTTTGCAAGGTGATATCTCCCCTTGTATTTGGTAAGCAATAACTCAGCTTTGTCTTATCAACAGGTAATGTTAATAATGTTTGGGTAGCCAGGCATTGCCCCATGGTAAATTACTTCCTATTACACTTAAGAAAGCTGGCTTGAGAGTAGGTAGTTGTATATTACCTACTAAAAAAAAATGAGGTGAAATTAAGGCTGAACTTCACTATGGGCCAAGTCAGTTGCTAAACATTTTATATGTACTGTTTCATCGTGAGAGACTGAATACATGAGTTGACACAGTCAAACCTGATTGACAATAAAATTCTCTAACCCGCACACTCTGCAGCAATCACTCTGGGGAACCAAATTTCTATCTCTGCAGTAATCATCCCAGAAAGACCAGCATTTGATCAATGACATCTAGTTTCCGTATTCCATAACTTCATAACTTCCCAAACTTCCAACTCAAGACCAACAAAAGGAAGAAAATATGCTTCCCAAACAAATGGCAGCAGATATTCTGCTTCTGGTCAATATGCCTCCAGCTTCCTCTTGCAAATGACCTAGAAATAGTACAAATAAATTTGCCACCAGTTCAGAAATAGTACAAAATTGAGGTTCTAGACCTGTGCTATTCAACAAAGTTGAACTTGACTAGAGCCCTGTGATCCTGGATAACAGGGACAGTTGAAGAAATTGCCATATTTTGTTTCCAGAAATTGGTTTACCACAAAGAACCACCTTTCCTCATATGATTTCTGTTAAGGCTCATGGGTGTCCTTGTCTACCTATGCCAAGGCTAGACATATGCCTTTCAGAATCCCATTTCTTTGATGAGTTCACGATGAGCTTGAACTGTTTGTCCCAATCGATCAATTGAAACAAAGTGCTTATTAACTGACTTGACCAAATTTACTTAAACATCTGTCATTCCCCTGGGCCTCTGATCTCTGGCTTGCTCTCAACCTGAACCAGTGGACAAGCCGCACTCACTTACTCCTCCCTAGAATCAGCTGAATGCAAGGAAATACATTCAGTAATCAACTGGTTGATCATGCCACCCAGCTCCCCACACTCAATTGTTTCTAGTCTTTTATACAGAGAAGAATAAAAGAAAATTCCTTTCTGCCTAACCCTTGAGATGTTTGCAGGTTTTGTGGTCAGAGCTTCTTTCCTGTTGCAATAGTTTCATTTGCCTTATTGCAATATTACTTTCCTTTTCTTTTATAATAGCAGTTCTTTCAAATAAATTCTCTTATTCAAATCTGGATTTTTAGAAAACAGTTTGACATGTCCAGTCAAAATGTAATGCCAGCCCCATATGTAATTTAAAATTTTCTAGTAGGACATGGAAAACAGTAAAGTAATCAGGTGAAATTAATTTTAATCATCCATTTTTTTAAACTCAATATATTCAAAATATAATTTCAACATGTAAGCAATATAAATGTATTTAACAGGCTATTTTAAGTTCCTTTTTCAAACTTATATTTTTGATATCTAGGTTTTGATATCTAGCAGTTTTATACTTACAGAACATCTCAGTTTGAGTTGTCACATTTTAGGTGCTTAATCTGTTGCTATTATATTGGAAAGGACAGTATTTTGGGGGCAGACTCTCTTTTTCTATCTCCCTGGAAGGTTTGTTTTTTCACTCTTCCTCCTCTACTTCATCTTCCTTCTTTTCTACTACTTTAGTCTCTCTTTTCCTTGCCTACCTTAGACTTGCATGTTTTTAATATTTAGATTTCACTGCAAGAGACACAGTTCCTCTTTTTCCAGCTTACATAAATATCTGAGATCTTTGACAACAGAAAAGATTAAGAAAGCAGCTTAACACTTATTTTTTTATCTCAACCTAGGGAAAAAAGACATTCCTTGCTTACCTAAAAAATCTACAGCTATTTAATCCATAAGCACAGAAATATTAAGTACAGTTAACCCAAAATGTCTCATAATCAGGCACACTTAATGGATTCACTTGGGTCTTCATAATTGAATATTGGGGGTGATAAGTTGTGGAGGGCTCAAAAAGGACAGAAAGAATATTGTACTTGACCAAAAAAATCTTGACTTATGCCTTCTCTCAAGTTTCTGTGTCTTGTTCTTTTTTTAAAACATCATAAAAAAAGAAAAAGTACCTAATGCTTCAGTATTCACTTTTGGGTCTGGATCATCTGAGCAAGTGGAACAATAGCTTAGGATCTCCTGCTGCTGCTTGAGTGCATCTCTGGAGATTGCTTTGAAATATCACTACATACTCAGCATTTGAGAAACTGAAATTGATTTGAGAAGGATTGCTGCTTCAGTGGTCCATGTTACTCAGCAAGTTTCCCCAAGTGCCCATCTACTGTCATCACTAATGTGGTGTCATTCGCCAACTGAACACACAGGAGTTCTTTGCTTGGCTCACCAGTCACAAAGATGATGGATGGGCCAGGGTCCAGGCATTCTTTCTCTATGGTTAGGTTTAGGAAACATGTTCTTATTTAGATTGCTTTATTTCCTCTTTTTCTTCCTCTCAGTTTCAGCTCTCATAAAGCAGTGTTGAATTTCACATTACCTAAAAAAATTTTGAAATTATCTAATTTCACCAAAATTTATTCAGATTCTTGTATGTTTTAGGCATTGTGTTAATTAGGCACTAGATATGCACAGCTAAGTAAAATACTCAAGAATATGATACTTTAGAAGGGATTGCTATAGAATAATAAATATATAACTATAATAAAAATATAATTAGTGCCATGATAGAGTTGCTTTTTAAAATGTGGGTGTATCAATCAGTGAGATTAATTTCATTAGGCAGTGAGAGTATAGGGAAAAACCACAACATGGCGGTTAGGTTTGATCTGATATTTAAAGGAGGTCATGCAGACCAGAAATGGAAACATTCCCCAAGTAGGGGAACTAACACCAGCAGGAGGCTTGATGTCTTCAAGGTGAGTTAAGTAGAGGCTAGGGCAGAGTGGAAGAACAGAATTGATGATCTCAAATCTGTAAACTGTGGATAGACTACGTATCTGCTGTAAGCAATAGTTATGTATCTGCTGGTAAGCCAGGGTAAGGAGTTTGTCATTTTTTGGTAGTCCATTGGAAACAAAAGGAGATTTATGAAGATGATTACATAATATGACCTGTGACTTAAAACTGTGATTTTGAAGAGTGTGAAGAATAGTTTGAAAAGGGGACTTGATGTAATACATAGAAAATAGTTTAATTTGGACATTTTCAAATATGCCTTTTAAATTCTACCTTTTCTAACATATAGCTGTTATCTTAATTTTATAGTTCCCTGCCCAGGTGGTGTGTTAGTGGGCAGACACTTTGTGTCCAGTAACATGAGACTGTCCATGAAAGATGGGATCTAGGTATGAGGGGTGATTCCTATTCTAGGACTAACCACTTTGGAGGATCTTCAGTTGTCCTTGATAGCAAATCAAAGTTTTCAGAAAAACCCCAAGAGAACCAAAGACTGTTGAAGACAATCTCCCTCCAAATACACTAAACATAAATAAGTTGTTTGAATCTTTAGTGCAGTGTAGGTTTGTGTATATGTGTGTCTGCGCAAGATACACATACACTCAGATACACTCAGAAATGATGAGCCTAGCCAGGGTTTATTTAATAGCGATGTAAGGAGACACTACAAACATGTACAGAGAATGAGAGATAGACCTACAAAGACACCTACAGAGAAGAACACACACATACTTGGATACACACAGTGGGAAATACAAAGAACCTAGCTCAGTAATTGTTTAAAATGAAAAGCAGTGAAGTATTGATGTATGCTACAATGCTGATAAACTTTAAAAATATTATGCTAAATGAAAGAAGCCAGGCACAAAAGACCACTTACTATATGATTCCCTTTATATGAATGTCCAGAAGAGGCAAATTCACAGAGACAGAAGATTAGCAGTGGCCAGGAGCTTATGGGAGGGAAAAATGGGGAGTGCTTGCTGAATGGGTGCTGTCTTTCTTTTCAGAATTTTGAAAATGTTCTGGATTTAGTGATAATGGTTGCATAACATTGTGAATATACTAAAACCCTCTGCATTAAAATGGTCAAAATGGCAAATTTTATGCTACATAAATTTTTATCTCACAAAAAAAGAGGGAAAATGTCTTAACTCCACCCCAACACACATACAAACATTATAAAGAGAAAGCCATAAATACAGTAACTACATACAATAAACACAGAAGAAAAACTTATCTATATAATCATACACAGACAGCAAGAGAGACTTGTACTTATAGACAGATACACAGAGATGGAAAGAAAAAGATAGGCATTAGAGTTGAAGTGGGAGTACAGAAGATCATATGGAAAAATCATGAAGATAAACAAGAACCTCAATTTGTAAATAAGTCACACAATTAGACTGGATTGACAGATCCCAAAAGGAGACTTAGCTTTATGAAAGGTGATATTTATTTTAAGGTGATATTTATTAAGCTGTAGCAATGACAATATATAAAACACTTTCAGTCACTTAAACCATTTAATTATAGAATAAGAGAATAAATGATAGAAAATAATTGGAATTTGGGACTTGTGAGAATATCTATTATAGTCACACAGAGGTCTTGCTCTTTAATATCTGTGACATTGCATTATGAGTAAATAATCAGTGTATGAATGTGGTGTGGAAAGGAATAACATTCTTCAGGAATAAATTTCACTAATTTCCTGAATATAATATTTGGCCTTGATTTTTTTAGAGTAGAAAGTAGCTTTATTATCTCAGCTGATTTTATTTTCTTGATAAAGGACCGTTCTTATATTGCCATGCCTTGCAGGCCTGCTATTAATTTTAATAAGAATTTAATAAGTGTGAAATCCTTCGGGAATTTGTGGCTGAAAGTTGCCAGATGTTCTGTGTGAGGACAATGTGGTTGAGGTTGTCACTGAAGGCTGCTGTGCTGTTTTCACCTTTTTAAAAGGATTTGAGTGTCCTGCTAATCTCAGCCTAGTTTACAACCATGCTTCTTACTTAATGTCCTTCTTTTTTATTAAGATTGCTTCCTTTCCTATTTTACAATGGAAATCTTGCATTAGTTCAGAACATGTGTTATCACTGTGTACTGCAAAAGAAGGAGAAAAGTTTGTCTTGTATACTGAGGTTGGACGAAAATAACTGTTCTCTATAGCAGTTTGGCTTCACCTTATCTTTCCAAGGCTATGCCCCTTACTACATTCTTGAAAGAATGCTTCTAGCAAAGTGCCTCCTTATTATGAATGAGGTCCTCTTATTGTTCACAGGAGTGCTAGAAGCCACCTTTTTTCCAGCTTCACTTCTTTTATTATCCTCTTTTATCCTGTTCACTTTCATCTTATGCTTTCTCTTTGGCTTATAAAATGAGTAAGCTGCAAGAAAGGGGGGGTAAAGGCCACGACTCAGACAGTGGCCAGTGGAAGCTTCTATAAAGTCTAAGTCTTTTTGATGAAGGTTGCGAAGTAAAACATAAAGGTGCTGCCATTTCTATAGAAAAGATGAAAGGCTGTTTGAAGAACAATACATATATGTCCAATTAATGGTTATTAAAATTAATGTTTGAAAATGTGATGTTTGTTGAGCTGCAAGATGAACGCACTAATAAAGAGAAATGGGCAAAAGCTCAACTAATCCTCGAGACCAAAGACTTTCAATGATAAAGGAAAAGGGTTTTGTCTAGGAGCATCTGTTTTATTGTTTATCTATTTATTTATGGCTGTACTGGGTCTTCATTGCTGCTCAGGCTTTTCTGTAGGTGCAGTGCTTGGGGTGCAGTACCCTAGTTGTGGTGCATGGGCCTCTCATTGTGGTTGCTTCTCTTGGTGCAAAGCACAGGCTCTAAAGCATAGGACCAATAGTTGTGGTGTGTGGGCTTAGTTGCTGCGTGGTATGTGGGATCTTCTTGGACCAGGAATTGAGCCAGTGTCCCCTGTTACAGGGTGGATTCTGAACCACTGGACCACCAGGGAAGCCCTTGAGTTTCCTTCTTTACTTCTTTAGGACTTCACACTCCTGATTCTCCTGACTTCTTGACTGTTGTTTCCGCTCTTCTCAGATTTCTTTTCCTGCATCTGATCTTTAAATGTGAATAGTATTTTGGATCTCGATGCTACTCCTGTGTCCTGCTACATATTCTCCCTAGGAAGTATTGTTTCCATGGACTCATATGTTTATGATCTCCAAATTTCAGGGATAGTACTCACTTATAGTCATTGTTTTAATGGACACACAAATATTTATGACCTCCAAATTTCTACTTGTAACTCATTTTTCTTATGAACTGCCTTAGCTTATTGAATATTCCATTGGGATGTCCCACAACCATAGTAAATGGTTAAGCTTAAATAAAGTATCTTCAGAATAAAATAATTTAACTTTGTTTTCAATTTATTCCTTAGTTTACAATGTATCAAAATATTTCTTTCTTAACCTGGAAACCTGGTAATCATCCTAAATTATCCACTCTCCCTTGTGCTCAAAATGACTTAAGCATTCTCTTGGTTCAATCTCTTTCCCATCTCTTACCTGCATATTGTCTCTTTGCATTCTTTTTTTTTTTTTTTTACCTTGAAGCCGAGGCCCAACCCTAAAGAATGTCTTATAGTTTTTGAATAGGCTGTCTTTCTCTTATGCTCTTCCCTTTTAGGTCTGCTTCAAGAGTCTTCTGTTATCTATATTTAAGACCTAGATTGAGCGTCATCCTTATTTAATATATTTCCTACTCCCTCTCCCTCTTAGAATCATTCTTTTCTTTTTTACCACCACAGTAATTGATAACATTAATAATAACTTATTATTAATTTCTCCCATACACTATTTTATGTTGCATTATGGATTCATTAAGTCAAATAATCTTGTCATTTTAATAATGATAACAGTAATGGCAATATTATTAATCCCACTGGAGAATTTTGAGGACTGAGTGACAAGATCTAATTGTAAATGATCACTCTGGAAACTGTGTGTGTGCTAAAATGTAAGATAAAAGACCAGCTTTTGTAATGATCCATGTGAGATGTGATATTGGTTTAAATCATTTTGTCTCTGTGGAAGAGATTAGAGAAGTTAGTTGATAGAATCTGCTGATAGGTTGGTGATGGATAAGTGCTGTGGGTGTGAAAAAAAGATGTCACAGATTTTGGCCAGATTAAATATGTAGATAGAGTAGTCACTTATAAAGATTTGAAAATTACAGGACCAGTGAATTTTAGGGGTGAGTGGGAATCAGGAGTTGAATTTTGATATGTTAAATTTCAGTTATCTATCAGACATCCAAGTGGATATGCTGATTTAGTAATTAAATATGGGTCTAAAATTCAGGGTAGAGTTTTGGGATGGTATGGGGAATTTGTGTGTTTAAGGTACTTAAAATCAGGTGATCAGGAGATCATCTAGGAATCAAAATGAATAAAGAAGAAAAGACAAAGATTTGGAGACCTCAACATTTAGAGGTTATGGAGATGAGGAGAATTTAACAAAGGATCATGGGAAGAAGTGAGTAGTAATGTAGATAAAGTACCCAAAGAGAGGAGAAAAAAAATTATTCCAAGGAGGAAGTGATCGAATTGGTTAAATGCTGTTAATGTCGTGATGAGAGGGCTTGATGATAATTTTTAAATGAAACCTCCTTCAGTCAATCTAAGAGTGTACTTGAAAAACTTTAGAAATACTGGCATGGGAACTCTAAATCCTATTTGAGAAGAACATATATGGAACAGGAAATAAATGGGAATCTCACAATCAGTCTCAGAATACATGTGTATTCATGACTGTCCCTGCACTATGAGAGAGTGAAAGTGAAGCTGCTTAGTCGTGTCTGACTCTTTATGACCCCATGGACTGTAGTCTACCAGGCTTCTCTGTCCATGGGATTTTTCAGTCAAGAATACTGGAGTGGGTTGCCATTTCCTTCTCCAGGAGAATCTTCCCAACCCAGGGATCAAACCCAGATCTCCCACAGTGCAGGCAGACACTTTACCCTCTAAGCCAGAAGTCTGATGTAAAAAGTGACATGAGTAGAGAGTGGAGGTAATGTTTACCCCTACAGTCGGTGGGAGAATTGACCAGCACATTCTCTGGAATTTTCTTTGGTAAAAAGGAAGAAAGCTACTCTCTCAAGCTTTTGCAGTATAGCCCTTTCCTGAAGTCATAGTGGAAGTTTCTATAAGAAACGTTTTTGAGTGATAAGCCAGAAGAGGTTTGTTTGACGTGATTTGGAATGGTAGAGTGGATTTGAGTAACATCTGATATTCACTGGAATTATGTGAACATGCATGCATAATGACATTTTTTTTCAAAAGGTTAATGCATGTATTATGTAAGCATGGCTTACTTTAAAGCTGTACAAATTTTCTCTCAGAAATAAAAAAACATCAGCCTCCATTCTATCAATATTGAATATAAAAATTCTAATACAAAGCAGCTGAAATACAAATAAAGTACATTAAAATTTTAAACTATGAAGAGTAGAATCATTCTTTTGAGAAAATCAGCAGTTTTTGAGCTTATCATCCCTAATTTAAAATAATTACAAATAAGAAGTATATTAAAATTAAAATGATTCAAATGGATTAAAATTAAACTGAGCGAAATGGGAAAACTTATTGTCCCATTCATTTCCCCCTAGCTGCTTAATTTTATTTTATCCTACCAAGAGGCAACCAAAATTGTTAGTTATAATTAAGCCTATTAAGTTCATATTCAAATTACTTGTTGAGTGATTTCCACAAACAAGATGCCACTTTAGATGTTGTGGTATCAGCCTTAAGGAAATTTGGAAAAAGTTCAAATCTGACTCTGAACAATATGCTAACACTACCCAAAAGTAGATGATTGTAGTATTACAATTCCACTCTGGAGTGGTTCTGAGGGACAATGGGTGAAAGGAAACCTCAGTCAGCAGAACTTTGAAGGAGAAATAGTGAGAGGACTGTTTCATCAGTGGCTGTTGGTTAGATTGGATAGTAAGGAACTTAGAAGGAACAGAGTTAGAAAGTTGGTGACAAAGTGCTAGAGGTAGACATGTCCTGATGGAATACTGATGGGTACAGAGTGGGAAGTCCTTTGTATCCGTCGTGAATACTCCCCAGAGAGCAATGTCAGCTGATTGAATTAGCAAGTTCAATTTTACTAATAAGATTCACAAGATAATAGATTCTATCTCTAACTTTTCTTGTCCTTGCTTGATGGGCTCACAAATTCTCTATGATGGTGACAATGGAAGTTATACATAGACCCAACAAATGGACTTCCAATAACCAAGAATGATTGACTACAGCCACTGCTGAGTGCCTAGTCTGTCAGAATGGAGACCTGCACTCTGCCCCCAATATGGTGTTATTCTCCACAGTGATCAGGCAGCCAGCTATAGCAGCTTGACTATATTGGATCATTTCCCTCACAGATAGGGTCACAATTTGTTCTCACTGGAATAGATATTACTCTGGGTATGGATTTGCCTTCCCTCTCCTTGATTTTTCTTCTGAATCTACCAGACGTGGACCTATGAATGACTTAGTCACTGTCTTGGCATTCCCACAGTGGTTTGTTTGTTTGTTTGTTTGTTTTGTGAGCAAGGGGCTAATCAAACAAAATATGGCAATAGTATTATGATTGTGAAATTCTCTGGTCTCACCCTGCTCTCTATTGCCATGAGAAATCTGATTTGGTAGATGTGTAGAATGGCATTTTGAAGACTCAGTTTGGGCAACACCTTGTAAGCTGGGATAATGGCTGGAATGGTGTGATATTTACTCTAAACCAGCCATCATTATGTGGTGGTGTTTTTCCATAGCAGGATTCATGAGCGCAGGAATCAGGTGTGGAAATGAATGAGTTCCCATTATATTACTTACAGTGATCTACTAATGAAATTCTTTCCTTGCTCCCCTTAATTTTGGGCCCTGTGGTCTAGAGAATCTAGTTCTCAAGAGGGAAATGCTTCTGCCAGACACACAGGAATGGTTATCTTAAACTGGAAGTTGATACTGACCCCCGGGCTTCTCATACCAGTGTATCAACAGGAAAGTAAGAGTTATGGTACTGGGTATCCAATCACAATTGGTCTGTTGTTGTTTGTTGCTAGGCTGTGCCTGACTTTTTGTGACCCCATGGACTGTAGCATGCCAGGCTTCCCTGTCCTCCACTATCTCCTGGAGTTTGCCCAAGTTCATGCCCATTGAGTCAGTGATGCTATCTAACCATCTCATCTTCTGCTGCCTTTTTCTCCTTTTGCCTTCAGTCTTTCCCAGCATCAGGGTCTTTTGTAATGAGTAGGCTCTTCGCATTGGGTGGCCAAAGTATTGGAGCTTCAGCTTCAACATCAGTCCTTCAAATGAATATTCATAGATGTAGTATTGACTGGTTTGGTCTTCTTGCAGTGCAAGGGCCTCTCAAAGTCTTCTCCAGCACCAAGATTTGAAATCATCAAGTCTTCTGCACTGAACCTTTTTTATGGTCTAACTCTCAAACCCATACCTGACTACTGGAAAAATCATAACTTTGACTAGACAGAACTTTGTCAGCAAAGTAATGTCTCTGCTTTTTAATATGCTGTCTAGGTTTGTCATAGCTTTCCTTCCAAGAAGCAATTGTCTTCTAATTTTATGGCTTCAGCCACCATATGCAGTGATTTTGGAGCCCAAGAAAAGAAAATCTGTCACTGCTTTTACTTTTCCCTTTCTTTTGCTGTGAAGTGATGGGACTAGATGCCATGATCTTAGTTTTCTTATTTTTAAAAAATATTGAGTTTTAAACCAGGTTTTTCACTCCCCTTGGTCTACTACTGCCTATTAGATTAAGAAGGAGTCTCTCTAGAATGTAGGAGATTTTC
This sequence comes from Odocoileus virginianus, assembly GCF_023699985.2. NCBI lineage: Eukaryota > Metazoa > Chordata > Mammalia > Artiodactyla > Cervidae > Odocoileus > Odocoileus virginianus. The sequence continues at coordinate 32,385,996 of NC_069702.1, forward strand.
TAGAACACTTATTAATGTTGTAGGTTTCTGTGGTTAAATTCAGTGGAATAGAATACAACAATGACATACAGACAGGATGACTAGCGGCCCTGACCCTCTAGGAATGAATATCTGGATTACTGTGCACCATGGTGCCTGCTGTGGGCAAAGCATACATGGAATGAGTAGTGAAAGATATTATGAATACTAGCTCCCATCATGCACCCAGATGCAGAAATGAAGACTGTAGTAATCACAAATCAAATCTTTATTCCTTATTTTGATATGTGTATATATTTTAACTCTTCTTCTCCCTTATCTCATTCTTCTATTATCTAACATAATGTGATAATAATAGCTCACCTAATATCTTGGTGTTTAAGTTACAGGATATCAAGGAGAAGCATGACTTAGATGATAGATGAACATTATCCAAAGATGACTACAGTGACTTAGCATACTGTCTTGGGAAGAGGATTAGCAAAAATTTGGTCATACAACAGATAGTGGCTTCATGTTAAGTGAATACATGGTTTTGCTATCGATTTTATTTGAAAAATAAGTAAGGTTAAAAGAGATGTGTATGATGCCAAGTTAATTACAGGTGGATCATGATGATTTTCTAATGTGTCCACTTGACTAATACAGGTACTGTTCCAGAATTATTTTCCCTCCATGGTTCTGAACTGTTGTTGTCCACAAGAGAAATTTATTTGAGAGCTGGAAAGCAGAAGAGAATCAGCAACCATGCTTACACTGAGAAGGTTGGTATAGGTAGTTCATTTGCACCTCAGGAGCATTGTTATTCACCTGCAGGCTTAACCCCAGGTCTTTCTATATCTCCTCCTTTAACTTCTTCAAATCCTAATAAAGCTTCCTACACAGCTCCATGGTGAAGTGCACTAGGCCTGTAGGGAACCTGCATCACTGAAGCTGGGGACTAGAGACTTGAAGGAGGTATATTACCAGGGCAGGTTCTGCTGAGACACAGATGTGGGTCTGTTATCTTTATGGTTAAAGCTCATTCTCATGTACTCCTTTGTCCTTTCTATACCCAATTCATATTTATATTCCCTTACTGATCATTGCTCCAGTGTATTTGAGGCCAGACACTATGAGTAGGGGAAACATATGGACCTGAAATGAATAAATCTCTAAATAAACCCTTACGGAGTTCCACTACTCTGACGGAAGAAGACTGATAGATACTCTATTCAGAAAGATACAAATTATAGATACAAGAGGTTAACTATGAGATAGAATACACAGATATAACACATCGCATGTATGATATTAGAAACACAGGAAAGTGTGTGCATGAGGAACAGCGGTGGGAGGCAGAGGGCAGTGGGGGAGAGAGAGAGAGAGCGGGGAGAGGAGGGAGAAGGGAGACATAGGGATTGGAAAAGACTTCATGTAGGAAAGAAAGAAAGTGAAAGTGAAGTCATGTCCAACTCTTTGCGACCCCGTAGACTGTAGCTCACCAGGCTCCTCTGCCCATAGGATTCTCCAGGCAAGAATCCTGGCGTGGGTTGCCATTTCCTTCTCCAGGGGATCTTCCTAACCCAGGGATCGAACCGGGGTCTCCCGCATTTCAGGCAGTCGCTTTATCCTCTGAGCAACCAGGGAAGCCTCTTCATGTAGAAGGTGGCATTTTATTCTATGAATCTTGAAGAATAGGTGGAAAATTTCTATTGCCATGATAACGGAACTAAAATAGAGAAAGTTCCTTGGTGCATCCTTAACAATTGCCAGACCTTGGTAGCATGGGAAACAAGACAGGCACAACTCCTGATGTTTTGGAATGTATAGACTAGCAGAGATGATTGACACTGAAGATGTAATGCACTTCATTGAGTGAAGGATTCTAATCAAATGCTGCATAGTTTGCTCTGTAACTAAATGACCCTGGAATGACTAGCTTCATCTTGAAAGCTCTAATATTTTTCCAGTATGGATAACTTTTGCAAGATACTGTTAACAAGGTGTAAGGAAAAAGTCTCTGGGCTTTTGATTTCCTTCCCCTGTTTCCCATTCTCACTCCTTCCTCCAGCTGCTCTCTGCCATCTGTCATCACTATTCTACTGAAACAGCTGTTGCACAGGCCACCAGTCTATGCTAAATCTCATAGACACATGTTGGTCATTATTTTATTCGACAGTACTTTGCCATTTGCCATTGTGGTCATTCCCTCTTTCTTTAAATTCTCTCAGCCCCAGACACTACTATCTTCTTATTTTTCTTCTGTTTCTCAGCTTCCTCTTAATCTGATTTTTTTTTTTTTTTGTATTTAATATTTGGTCAGTGTCACCTGAAAGTGCCAAAAATGACCCAAAAATCAATTTATCACCCCTTTATGCATCACTCTGTACATATTATTGATGATTAACTCCTGAGCAAATAAATTGTTGAATTTCTTTTCTTGATTTGCGCCCTCTTACTTAGTTTGATCCTCCCTGTTTTCTTTTAACCCAAATGACTTATTCCTTGGCTGCAATGAGAGCTTCCTTTTTTCTGCTTGCTCTATTTGTTTCTTCTCCCAATCCATTTTTCACATGACAACTAGGAACATATTTCTAAAGTAAAAATGTGGTCGTATAACTACTCTTCTTGCTTTTCAGGGACCACAGGGCAAAGACCAAAATTTTTTAAATGGTGTTTTTTAAAAAAAATCCCTGCATGATTTAATATCTGACTGCCTCTCAATATTGAAATTCTGATACATGCTCCCATCCCTCCTCTTTAGTTCAGTTCAGTCTTTAGTTTAGTTCAGTTTAGTTGTGTCTGAATCTGCGGCCCCTTGGACTGACTCACATGAGGCTTCCCTGTTCTTCACCAACTCTTGGAGCTTCCTCAATCTCATGTCCATCCAACCATCTCATCCTCTCTTGTCCCCTTCTCTTCCTGCTTTCAGTCTTTCTCAGAATTAGAGTCTTTTCTAAAGAGTCAGTTCTTCCCATCAGGTAGCCAAAACTTTGGAGCTTCAACTTCAGCATTAGTCCTTCCAATAAATATTCAGGACTGACTTCCTTTAGGATTGACTGGTTTGATCTCCCTGAAGTCCAAGGGACTCTCAAGAGTCTTCTCCAACACCACAGTTCAAAAGCATCAGTTCTTCGGTGCTCAGCTTTCTTTATGGTCCAAATCTCACATCCATACATGACTACCAGGAAAACCATAGTTTTCACTAGATGGACCTTTGTCAGCAAAGTAATATCTCTGCTTTTTAATACGTTTGTCATTTCCTTCCAAGGAACAAGTGTCTTTTAATTTCATGGCTGCAGTCACCATCTGTGGTGATTTTGGAGCCCAAGAAAATAAAATCTGTCACTGTTTCCATTGTTTCCCCATTTATTTCCCATGAAGTGATGGGGCTGGATGCCATGATCTTAGTTTTTTGAATGTTGAGTTTTAAGCCAGCTTTTTCACTCTCCTCTTTCACCTTCATCAAGAGGATCTTTAGTTCCTCTTTGCTATCTGCCATAAGGGTGGTGTCATTTGCATATCTGACTTTATTGATATTTCTCCCTGCAATCTTGATTCAAACTTGTGCTTCATCCAGCCTGGCATTTTGCCTGATGTATTCTGCATGTAAGTTAGATAAACAGGGTGACCATATACAGCCTTGACTTACTTCTTTGCCAATTTGGAAGCAGTCTGGTTCTAACTGTTGCTTCTTGACCTGGATACAGATTTCTCAGGAGGCAGGTGAGGTACTCTTATATTCCCATCTCTTGAGGAATTTTCCACAGTTTGTTGTGATCCACACAGTCAAAGGCTTTGACATAGTCGATAAAGCAGAAATAGATGTTTTTTTCTGGAAATATCTTGCTTTTACTATGATCCAACGGATGTTGGCAATTTGATCTCTGGTTCCTCTGGCTTTTCTGAATTCAACTTGAACATTTGGAAGTTCTTGGTTCATGTACTATTGAAGCCTGGCTTGGAGAATTTTCAGCATTACTTTGCTAACATGTGAAATTAGTGCAATTGTGCAGTAGTTTGAACATTTTTATGTACTGTCATTCTTTGTAATGAAAATTGACCTTTTCAAGTCCTGGGACCACTGATGAGTTTTCCAAATTTTCTGAGTTATTGAGTGCAGCCCTTTCACAGAATCACCTTTCAGGATTTGAAATAGCTCCTCTGGAATTCCATCACCTCCACTAGCTTTGTTTGCGGTGATGTTTCCTAAGGCCCACTTGACTTCTCATTGCAGGATATCTGGTTCTAGGTTAGTGATCACACCATTTTGGTGATCTGGGTCATTAAAATCTTCTTTGTATAGTTCTTCTGTATATTCTTGTCACCTTCTTCTTAGTATCTTCTGCTTCTGTTAGGTCCATACCATTTCTGTCCTTTATTGTGCCCATCTTTTGCATGAAATGTTCCCTTGGTATCTCTAATTTTCTTAAAGAGATCTCTAGTCTTTCCCATTCTACTGGTTTCCTCTATTTCTTTGCATTGATCACTTAGTAAGAGTTTCTTACCTCACCTTGCTATTCTTTGGACCTCTGCATTCAGATGGATATATCTTTCCTTTCTCCTTTGCCTTTAGCTGTTCTTGTTTGCTCAGCTATTTGTAAGGCCTCCTCAGACAACCATTTTGCCTTTTTGCATTTCTTTTTCTTGAGGGTGGTCTTGTTCACCACCTCCTTTACAGTGTCACAAACCTCTGTCCATAGTTCTTTAGGCCCTCTGTCTATCAAAACTAATCCTTCGAATCTATTTGTCACTTCCACTGTATAAGGGATTTTAGTTAGGTCATACCTGAATGGTCTAGTGGTTTTCCCTACTCTTTCTTCAATTTAAGTCTGAATTAGGCAATAAGGTGTTCATGATATGAGCCACAGTCAGCGTCCAGTCTTATTTATGCTGACTATATAGAGTTTCTCCATCTTCATCTGCAAAGAATATAATCAGTCTGATTTTGGTATTGACCGTCTGGTGATGTCCATGTGTAGAGTCAGTTCTTGTGTTTTTGGAGGAGGGTGTTTTCTATGACCAGTCCATTCTCTTGGCAAAACTCTGTTAACCTCTGGCCTGCTGCATTTTGTACTCCTAGGCCAAAGTTGCTTGTTACTCCAGGTATCTCTTGACTTCCTACCTTTGCATTCTAGTCCTCTGTGCTGAAAAGGATATCTTTTTTTGGTGTTAGTTTTGGAAGGTCTTATAGGTCACCATAGAACCATTCAACTTCAGCTTCTTCAGCATTACTGGTTAGGCCATAAACTTGGATTACTGTGATATTGAATGGTTGCCTTGGAAACAAACAGAGATCATTCTGTCATTTTTTGAGATTGCATCCAAATACTACATTCCAGGTGGCTCAGACAGTAAAGAGTCTGCCTGCAGTGTGGGAGACCTGGGTTCAATCCCTGTGACAGGAAGATCCTCCGGAGAAGGAAATGGCAATCCATTCCAGTATTCTTGCCTGAAGACGTCTTCGGATCCCATGTCTTCCCATGGACATGGGGTTGCAAAGAGTAGGACACAACTGAGCGACTTCACTTTCACTGCATTCCAGACTCTTTTGTTGAGTATGAGAGCTACTCCATTTCTTTTAAGAGTTTCTTGCCCACAGTAGTAGAGATAATGGTCATCTGAGTTAAATTCACCCATTCTAGTCCATTTTAGCTTACTGATTCCTAAAATGTTGATGTTCACTCTTGCCATCTGCTGTTTGACCACTTCCAATTTGCCTTGATTCATGGACCTAACATTCCAGGTCCCTATGCAAGATTGCTCTTTACAGCACTGGACTTTACTTTCATCACCAGTCACATCCACAACTGGGTGTTGTTTTTGCTGTGGCTCTGTCTCTTAATTCTTTCTGGAGTTATCTCTCCACTCTTCTCTAGCAGTACATTGGGACTACCAGCCTGGGGAATTCATCTCTCAGTGTCCTATCTTTTTGCCTTTTCCTACTGTTCATGGGGTTCTCAAGGCAAAAATACTGAAGTGGTTTGCTGTTCCCTTCTCCAGTGGACTATGTTTCCAGGAGATTCCATAATCTCTTTATCTCTCTAAAAATAACTCTCTGTCTCTGTATCTACTTGGCTAATACTAACTCACATTTCAATAATAAGTTCTAGAGCTATTATTAACTCATTTCATCTTTAAACTGAAATTGACTGACCATTTCTGATGGGCCAGATACTGTTATCTCTCTTTCATGAAGCTTTATCAAGTTGTTTATTTTTCCTTGGCTTCTGTTTCACTTTTTTTCCCTGACTGTTCACCAACTGGACCTGGATATTCACTGCCATTCACTGAGATTTGGATTTGAGTCATCTCCTCTGTGATTAAAATCCTATGCACATGAGTATCATTGCAACTAACAATACCATAACTTGTGTTTATTTGCCTCCCCAATGAAACTGTGAGCTTATTGATGGCAGGAGTTGTATCTTTGTGCTTGTGTGTGTGAGCACCCATTGGTTAGTATGATTTCTTTCTTTCTGAAAGAAGATAACTTAGAGTCAGAAAACCTGATGGAATGAATTGCCTGAGTCCTATCTACAAAATGAAATTTTAAAAAAGAGAGTATTAATTGCTCTGAACATTCATGGACTTTTGGAGAATTTAGATGAGACTAGGATAAAATATTTTATAAATAACAAAGTATTATTGTTTTAGTTCATTTCAATTTGCAAGGAATAGGGATATTCAGGTGACTTCAAAGAATAGGGTAACAAAAATGTCGCTTGCTTAGAAATCATGTTTACTATGTTTCAGGTGGCTTTTTTTTTTTCTTGTTTCATTTATTTTTATTAGTGGGAGGCTGATTACTTTACAATATTGTAGTGGTTTTGCCATACTTTGACATGAATCAGCCATGGATTTACATGTGTTCCCATCCCGATCCCCCCTCCCGCCTCCCTCTCCATCTCATCCCTCTGGGTCTTCCCAGTGCACCAGCCCCAAGCACTTGTCTCATGCACCCAACCAGGGCTGGTGATCTGTTTCACCCTTGATAGTATACTTGTTTCAACGCTGTTCTCTCTGAACATCCCACCCTCGCCTTCTCCCACAGAGTCTAAAAGTCTGTTCTGTACATCTGTGTCTCTTTTTCTGTTTTGCATATAGGGTTATTGTTACCATCCTTTTAAATTCCCTATATATGCATTGGTATACTGTAATGGTCTTTATCTTTCTGGCTTACTTCACTCTGTATAATGGGCTCCAGTTTCATCCATCTCATTAGAACTGATTCAAATGAATTCTTTTTAATGGCTGAGTAATATTCCATGGTGTATATGTACCACAGCTTCCTTATCCATTCATCTGCTGATGGGCATCTAGGTTGCTTCCATGTCCTGGCTATTATAAACAGTGCTGTGATGAACACTGGGGTACACGTGTCTCTTTAAGATCTGTTTTCCTTGGTGTGTATGCCCAGGAGTGGGATTACTGGGTCATATGGTAGTTCTATTTCCAGTTTTTTAAGGACTCTCCACACTGTTCTCCATAGCGGCTGTATTAGTTTGCATTCCTACCAACAGTGTAAGAGGGTTCCCTTTTCTCCACACCCTCTCCAGCATTTATTGCTTGTAGACTTTTGGATAGCAGCCATTCTGACTGGTGTGTAATGATACCTCATTGAGGTTTTGATTTGCATTTCTCTGATAATGAGTGATGTTGAGCATCTTTTCGTGTGTTTGTTAGCCATCTGAATGTCTTCTATGGAGAAATGTCTGTTTAGATCTTTGGCCCATTTTTTGATTGGGTCATTTATTTTTCTGGAATTGAGGTGCAGGAGTTGCTTGTATATTTTTGAGATTAATCCTTTGTCTTTTTCTTCATTTGCTATTATTTTGTCCCATTCTAAAGGCTATCTTTTCACCTTGCTTATAGTTTCCTTTGTTGTGCAAAAGCTTTTAAGTTTCATTAGGTCCCATTTGTTTATTTTTGCTTTTATTTCTAATATTCTGGGAGGTGGGTCCTAGAGGATCTTGCTGTGATTTATGTCGGAGAGTGTTTTGCCTGTTCTCCTCTAGGAGTTTTATAGTTTCTGGTCTTACATTTAGATCTTTAATCCATTTTGAATTTATTTTTGTATGTGGTGTTAGAAAGTGTTCTAGTTTCATTCTTTTACAAGTGGTTGACCAGTTTTCCCAGCACCACTTGTTAAAGAGGTTGTCTTTTTTTCCATTGTATATTCTTGCCTCCTTTGTCGAAGACAAGGTGTTTGTAAGTACGTGGATTTATCTCTGGGCTTTCTATTTTGTTCCATTGATCTATATTTCTGTCTTTGTGCTAGTACCATACTATCTTGATGACTGTGGCTTTGTAGTAGAGCCTGAAGTCAGGGAGGTTGATTCCTCCAGTTCCCTTCTTTTTTCTCAAGATTGCTTTGGCTACTCGAGGTTTTTTTGTGTGTGTGTGTTTCCGTACAAATTGTGAAATTATTTGTTCTAGTTCTGTGAAGAATACCATTGGTAGCTTCATAGGGATTGCATTGAATCTATAGATTGCTTTGGATAGTATATCATTTTGACAATATTGATTCTTCCAATCCTTGAACACGGTATATTTCTCCATCTATTTGTGTCCTCTTTGATTTCTTTCATCAGTGTTTTATAGTTTTCTATATACAGGTCTTTTGTTTCTTTAGGTAGATATACTCCTAAGTATTTTATTCTTTTTGTTGTAATGGTGAATGGTGTTGTTTCCTTAATTTCTGTTTCTGTTTTCTCATTGTTAGTGTATAGGAATGCAAGAGATTTCTGTGTTAATTTTATATCCTGCAACTTTACTATATTCTTTGATTAGCTCTAGTAATTTTCTGGTAGAGTCTATAGGGTTTTCTATGTAGAGGATCATGTCATCTGCAAACAGCGAGAGTTTCACTTCTTCTTTTCCTATCTGGATTCCTTTTACTTCTTTTTCTGCCCTGATTGCTGTGGCCAACACTTCCAAAACTATGTTGAATAGTAGTGGTGAGAGTGGGCACCCTTGTCTTGTTCCTGATTTTAGGGGAAATGCTTTCAATTTTTCACCATAGAGGATAATGCTTGCTGTGGGTTTGGTCATATATAGCTTTTATTATGTTGAGGTATGTTCCTTCTATGCCTGCTTTCTGGAGAGTTTTTATCATAAATGGATGCTGAATTTTGTCCAAGACTTTTTCTGCATCTGTTGAGATAATCATATGGTTTTTATCTTTCAATTTGTTAATGTGGTGTATTACACTTATTGATTTGCACATATTAAAGAATCCTTGCATTCCTGGGATAAAGCCCACTTGGTCGTGATGTATGATCTTTTTAATATGTTGTTGGATTCTGTGTGCTAGAATTTTGTTAAGGATTTTTGCATCTCTGTTCATCAGTGATATTGGCCTGTAGTTTTCTTTTTTTGTGGCATCTTTGTCTGGTTTTGGAATTAGGGTGATGGTGGCCTCCTAGAATGGGTTTGTAAATTTGCCTTCTTCTGTAATTTTCTGGAAGAGTTTGAGTAAGATAGGTGTTCGCTCTTCTCTAAATTTTTGGTAGAATTCAGCTGTGAAGCCATCTGGTCCTGGGCTTTTGTTTGGTGGAAGATTTCTGATTACAGTTTCGATTTCCTTGCTTGTGATGGGTCTGTTACGATCTTCTATTTTTTCCTGGTTCAGTTTTGGAAAGTCATACTTTTCTAGGAATTCGTCCATTTCTTCCAAGTCGTCCATTTTTTTGGCATAGAGCTGCTGGTAGTAGTCTCTTATGATCCTTTGTATTTCAGTGTTGTCTGTTGTGATCTCTCCATTTTCATTTCTAATTTTGTTGATTTGGTTCTTCTCCCTTTGTTTCTTAATGAGTCTTCCTAACGGTTTGTCAATTTTGTTTATCTTTAAAAAAAAAAAAAAACAATCAGCTTTTAGTTTTGTTGATTTTTGCTATGGTCTTTTTAGTTTCTTTTGCATTTATTTCTGCCCTAATTTTTAAGATTTCTTTCCTTCTACTAACCCTGGGGTTCTTTATTTCTTCCTTGTCTAGTTGCTTTAGGTGTAGAGTTAGGTTATTTATTTGACTTTTTTCTTGTTTTTTGAGGTAAGCCTGTAGTGCTATGAACCTTCCCCTTAGCACTGCTTTTACAGTGTCCCATAGGTTTTGGGTTGTGTTTTCATTTTCATTCATTTCTATGCATATTTTGATTTCTTTTTTGATTTCTTCTATGATTTGTTGGTTATTCAGAAACGTGTTATTTAGCCGCCATATGTTTGAATTTTTACTAGTTTTTATCCTGCAATTGAGATCTCGTCTTACTGCATTGTGGTCAGAAAAGATGACTGGAATGATTTCAATTTTTTTGAATTTACCAAGGCTAGATTTATGGCCCAGGATGTGATCTATTCTGGAGAAGGTTCTGTGTGCACTTGAGAAAAAGGTGAAATTGATTGTTTTGGGGTGAAATGTCCTATAGATATCAGTTAGGTCTAGCTGGTCCATTGTGTCATTTAAAAGTTTGTGTTTCCTTGTTAATTTTCTGTTTAGTTGATCTATCCATAGTTGTGAGTGGGGTATTAAAGTCTCCCACTATTATTGTGTTATTGTTAATTTCCCCTTTCATACTTGTTAGCATTTGCCTTACATATTGTGGTGCTCCTATGTTGGGTGCATATATATTTATAATTGTTATATCTTCTTCTTAGATGATCCTTTGATCATTATGTAGTGTCCTTCTTTGTCTCTCTTCACAGCCTTTATTTGAAAGTCTATTTTATCTGATGTGAGTATTGTGACTGCTGCTTTCTTTTGGTCTCCGTTTGCGTGAAATATTTTTTCCAGCCCTTCACTTTCAGTCTGTATGTGTCCCTCGTTTTGAGGTGGGTCTCTTATAGACAGCTTATATAGAGGTCTTATTTTTGTATCCATTCAGCCAGTCTTTGTCTTTTGGTTGGGGCATTCAACCCATTTACATTTAAGGTAATTATTGATAGGTATGGTCCCGTTGCCATTTACTTTGTTTTTTTTTTTGAGTTTGCGCTTCTACAACTTTTCTGTGTTTCCTGTCTAGAGATAATCCTTTAGCATTTGTTGAAGAGCTGGTTTGGTGGTGCTAAATTCTCTCAGCTTTTGCGTGTCTGTAAAGCTTTTGAACTCTCCTTCATATCTGAATGAGATCCTTGCTGGGTACAGTAATCTGGGTTGTAGGTAATTCTCTTTCATTACTTTATGTCCTGCCATTCCCTTCTGGCCTGAAGAGTTTCTATTGACAGACCAGCTGTTATCCTTATGGGTATCCCTTTGTGTGTTATTTGTTGTTTGTCCCTTGCTGCTTTTAATATTAGTTCATTGTGTTTGATGTTTGTTAATTTGATTAATATGTGTCTTGGGGTGTTTTGCCTTGGGTTTATCCTGTTTGGGACTCTCTGGGTTTCTTGGACTTGGGTGGCTATTTCCTTCCCCATTTTAGGGAAGTTTTCAGCTATTATCTCCTTGAGTATTTTCTCCTGGCCTTTCTTCTTATCTTCTTCTTCTGGGACTCCTATGATTCGAATGTTGGGGTGTTTCACATTGTCCCAGAGGTCCCTGAGGTTGTCCTCATTTCTTTTGATTCTTTTTTCCTCTCTGCTTCATTTATTTCCACCATTTTATCTTCTACCTCACTTATCCTATCTTCTGCCTCCGTTATTCTTCTGTTGGTTCCCTCCAGAGTGTTTTTGATCTCATTTATTGCATTATTCATTTTTAATTGACTCTATATCTTCTAGGTCCTTGTTAAACATTTCTTGCATGTTCTCAATCCTTGTCTCCAGGCTATTTATCTGTAACTCCATTTTGTTTTCAAGATTTTGGATCATTTTTATTATCATTATTCTAAATTCTTTTCCAGGTAGATTCCCTATCTCCTCTTTTTTTTGACTTGGTCGGAATTTTTTGTGTTCCTTTACCTGTTTGGTATTTCTCTGCTTTTTCATCTTGTTTAAGTTGCTGTGCTTGGAGTGGCCTTTCTTTATTCTGTTGCACTGTGGTTCATTTTTATTGTGGCGGTTTCTCCCAGTAGGTGGGGTTTGATGATTGGCTTGTCAAGGTTTCCTGGTTAGGGAAGCTTGTGTCAGTGTTCTGGTGTGTGGAACTGGATGTCTTCTCTCTGGGGTGCAATGGAGTGTCCAGTATGAGTTTTGAGATGGGTCTGTGTGTTAGGTGTGACTTTGGGCAGCCTGTATGTTGATGCTCAGGGGTATGTTCCTGCATTGCTGGAGAATTTGTGTGGTATGTCTTGCTCTGGAACTTATTGGCTCTTGGGTGGTGGTTGGTTTCAGTGTAGGTATGGAGGCTTTTGGATAATCTCTTATTACGTAATGTTCCTTGTATCAGGAGTTCTCTGGTGTTCTCAGGTTTTGGGCTTAAGTCTCCTGCCTCTGGCTTTCGGTCTTATTCTTCCAGTAGCCTCAAGGCTTCTCCAACTATACAGCACTGTTTGCAAGGTTATAGTGAAATGAAAATTAAAATTAAGGAGTAATAGAGGAGCAATAGAGGACTTTAAAAGAAAATAAAAGAAAAAAAAACGAAAAAAAGGAAAAAAAATTAATTAAAAAATAGTACAAATATATAAAAATGAAAATTAAGGAGTAATAGAGGAGTAATAGGGAATTTTAAAAGAAAATAAAAGGGAAAAAATTTAAAAAAAAAGAAAAAAAATTTTTTAGTTAAAAAAAAAAAAAAAACAAAAATCTATCTAGGAATTTCTCTGGAGCTATTGCGGGCAGTGTGGGTTTGATTAAGTTTCAGATAGCTCCTTGTTCCAGCTTATGCTTCTCGATATCTATAGGCCCCTTCTGGTACAGTAGGTGTTAACTACAGGGATTTTAATCCTGTTGCACAGGTCACTTGTGAAGTGGTTCCCTTTGTTTATTTGGCTTCTGTTTGCCGGTGGGGCAGAGGTGGTCTTTTGTTTAGGTTCGCTTGTTCAGTCATGCTGTGGGGGAGGGAGGGGCACTGCAGACAAATACCACTGGCGTGTGTGGGGAGCACTTGCACTGTTCCGGGCATACTGGGTTTGTCCCCGCTCATGGCGTGTGTGCTACACTGCTCATACTACTGGCTGCTCTCCAGGGAGCGGGCCCTGCGCAGCTTGCGGGTCCCATTTTCGGGTACTCCACAAAAGTGCAGACTCAGGTGGGCCTGCGTTTTGCGCCTTCCCTGCCCGAGCAGCTCAGGCAGCCAGGAGCTTGACAGGTGTACTCTCCCCAGGTGCGGTGAGCCTTCTCCCCTCCATGGTCCCTGCCTCAGTTTCTGCATGCACCGGTTGGGTGCCTCTTGTGTCTGTTCTGGGGAGCTGGTCTCTAGCTGCGACCCTCCCGGTGGATGTCAACCATCCAGAATCTCATGAAGTCTATGGTTAGAAACTGGGAATCTGTTTGCAGTTTGGTAGGGGATACCGCCTCTGGGGCCGAGTTTGCCCCTTTCCCCTCCCCCCTGCCTCCTGCCTCCAGTGGGGGATGGGCCGGTCTGCCCCCAGCTAGCTCTTCTCTGGAATTGCTCAGTCTTTCTTTTGTTCCTAAGCAATGCCGCCCGCTCCTCTCCATTCAGCCCCCACTTGCTGGTCACGGAAGTGAGCGTCTGGGGTACTTTTCTGCTGGGAGTTGCTTTTAGGTATGTAATCTGTGGGTTTTATTTATTTTTCCTCCCAGTTAGGTTGCCCTCTGAGATTTGAAAACTTCCCCCAGACCTGCCAGTGAGAGGGTTTCCTGGTGTTTGGAAACTTCCTCTATTAATAATGACGCCCTTCCTGGGATGGGTCTCCGTCACTAGCTCTTTTGTCTCTATTTTTATCTTTTATATTTTGTCCTACCTCCTTTTGAAGACAGTGGGCTGCTTTTCTGGGCGTCTGATGTCCTCTGCTAGTGATCAGAAGTTGTTTTGTGCAGTTTGCTCAGCGTTCAAATGTTCTTTCAATGAATTTGTAGAGGAGAAAGTGGTCTCCCTGTCCTATTCCTCTGCCATCTTAGCTCCTCCCTCTAGAATTTTTAACTTCATGTTAAAATTAGCTAATGAGAAATGTAAGTATGCTGGATATCCACTTGATAGTAAGTTTTTACAGGCTGCCACATTAGAATCTATTACTGAACACTTCTCAATCATTTTCACAAATGTTAATGTTCAATATGTTATTGAGTGAAGAAATTCATTGATATAGCCTTAATTCTGTTATTCTGGAACTGAAGAGATGAATTTTAAAAAGCACACACAAAAAACTCATTATTTCCCTCTCCTACTCTCCCTTTTTCTTTGCAGCTATTCTTGTGGCTAAATCTTGGGTTATTTTCTATTTCTCTTTTTATTTAATATGACTACTTTTGATAAACAATCATTTTATATTAATCCAAGGTACATTTAATTCAGTTCAGTTCAGTCACTCCGTCGTGTCCGACTCTTTGCGACCCCATGAATTGCAGCACACCAGGCCTCCCTGTCCATCACCAACTCCTGGAGTTTACTCAAACTCATGTCCATCGAGTCGGTGATGCCATCCAGCCATCTCATCCTCTGTCATCCCCTTCTCCTCCAGCCCCAAATCCCTCCTAGCATCAGGGTCTTTTCCAATTAGTCAACTCTTCACGTGAGGTGGCCAAAGTATTGGACATTCAGCTTCAACATCAATCCTTCCAATGAACACCTAGGACTGAGCTCCATTAGGATGGACTGGTTGGATCTCCTTGCAGTCCAAGGGACTCTCAAGAGTCTTCTCCAACACCACAGTTCAAAAGCATCAATTTTTTGGTGCTCAGCTTTCTTCACAGTCCAGTTCTCACATGCATACATGACCACTGGAAAAACCATAGCCTTGACTAGATGGACCTTTGTTGGCAAAGTAATGTCTCTGCTTTTTAATATGCCATCTAGGTTGGTCATAACTTTCCTTCCAAGGAGTAAGGATCTTTTAATTTCATGGCTGCAAGTTACATTACAACCATCAAAATTTTTGAAAATGTTTAAGAAACATTGGTGATACTTTTATTATATGTTTGCATTATAAAAATGAATATAATTACAACTCAGAAATTAGATTTCAAATGAAAAATCAAAATGCTGAATTTAATGCTGTTGGTGCTTAGGCAATAAGCTAAGCTTAGACATGTAACTCAGCAACATGCATTTCCAAAGGAGAAAAGTAAAAATAAAACAGAAAGAGAAAAATAAAACTATAGAGTTTTCCTTGCAATACAGAAATGTGTTTCATCTTTAGCCCATGTTATTGGCAATCACATTCATATGATGTGTATATGTGTATATATATTTTAAGTATTATAATGTTTTGTATGAATTATGAAATATAAACTGGGGATTATTAAAATTTTAGGCATTTACTTGAGCAAAAATCAGTTCAAATTTGGCAGCACCAAATCCAAGTGGCTGGGAGTGCACCACCAGAAGGAGCTTGGAGAGAAACTTTTACAGAGGAAGGACTGAGTCAAAGTAAAGAAGTTAGTGATTGGCTACAACTTAGTGTAGATGACTGTTATTGGCTGTCCTTAGGTTGTAGATTTGTAACTTTGAGCCATGGACTTATTTGGTTTACTTACATAGGCTACCACAGTTTAGAACCACCTTGGTCTAATGGTCTCTTTGTTTAATTAATTTAACAATACAGATATAATTTCTTTTATCATGTCATGTTTTTACCATATATCATTCTGCTTGAATTACCTTTTCCCTCCTTGTTTGGTTGAAAGGATCCAGAATCTCTAATAAAAGAATGTTAATTTTCTGGTTTCTGAAAATTAACAGAATTTTCTCACAGAAAATTCTGGCACAATTGACAGGAAGTCTTTTAAGAAGGCAACAATAAGCCCTTCCAGGGGTAAGGCTTCCTGGAAATTCATACTGACTCTTCATGATTAGTTTAATCCAGTGTCATTCTATTTCTCTGTTTAAATTCTTGAGAGACAACAGAGAGAGGATAATTAGCCCAACTTTGATCAGATACTTTTTCTCTTCCAATATCCTATGGACAGGAAGGCTTTTCTGTCTATCCAGTCATTTCAGTCACTCACTCATGTCTGACTCTTTGTGACCCCGTGGACTGCAGCACGCCAGGCCATGCTGTCCATCACCAACTCCCAGAGCTTGCTCAAACTCATGTCCATCGAGTCAGTGATGCCATCCAACCATCTCATCCTCTGTCATCCCCTTCTCCTCCCATCTTCAATCTTTCCCAGCAACAGGGTCTTTTCTAAGAAGTCAGTTCTTCACATCACATGGCCAAAGTACTGGAGTTTCAGCTTCAGCATCAATCCTCCCTGTCTATTAAGCAGGGGAAAAATTAAAGACATTTCTAATAATCTTATGAAGTCATCATATGTTCTTAAAGATCTGTCCAACATGTCATTTCTATGACCCCTTGTACTTTTCTTTGCTTTTGTTGACTTCTTCCTTGGGTTTCTATAATTTCTGCACAAATTTCTGCCATAACATTTCTTATAATTGCTTCATTTTATTTATTGGCATATGAACTTCTTCAGAGTAGGGAAACATTTTGTCCATGTTTACATTTCCAGTGCATAATAAAGTGTTTGTCATATGGCAGTTGAGAAGTAAATATGTAATAAATGAATAAATACTGCTGGATGATAATAAATGGCCATTGTCCAGTAAACTAGCATTGTACTCCATATATACTTCATATAGCTGAGCATTTTGTGTGAGTAGAGATAACTTTTTAAAAGAAAAAAGTGGAGAAGCTTATGGTGCACTGATTCTAAACTTCTCTTCATAACTGTTCCCTCCATAGCTCATGCTAATATGCTACTTGGTCTTCTGGTAGTTTATCTTACACTTTTTGGACAAAAAATTTAAAAGCAATCTGATCTTCACTATAAGATTCAATTCTTACTCATAGCTGGATTGTTGTGGGGTTTTCTTTGCCCCTTAGTAAGAAACTATTAATTTTTCCCTTTGCCCTTATACACAGAAATTCTCAAATCATTTAAGCAGATTTTATATCTAGGTTAAGTTGTAGATATCAATTCCAGTAGAAATGTTAAAACATTCATATTCTATTCAATAGGTTTGATTAACTAAAGTCATATTTTTGTTTGAAATTAATTAAAAGGGTTAGTTCTAGAGCTATGTGTCTATTTCTTGTGTGTATGTACATGTATATGTATACATGCATATGTTTAAGATATATGTTTATAATATGTATTATATATACATACACATGCATATGCACACATTTGAGACAACATGGGTGAACCTGAAGACATTTTATTATTACTAAGTAAAATGGTCTGGACAAAGAAGGCAAATATTGTGTGATATCACTTACATATGAAATCTAAAAAGAGAAATAAATGACAAAGCTTAACTAACAAAAACAGACTGAAGGTTGATTATAAGAGTCTGGGGATTTTGGGAAAGAGGAGATTAAAAATATACATAAAGCAGAATAGTGGTTGCCATGGGGAAGGGGTCATGGTGGTTGATTATTTAATGGGTACAGAATTTCAATTTTGCAAGATGAAAGAGTTCTGCAGATCGATGTTGGTGATGGTTACACAACAATCAGTTCAATTCAGTTGCTCAGTTGTGTCTGACTCTGTGACCCCATGGACTGTGGCACGCCAGGCTTCCCTGTTCATCACCAACTCCCAGAGCTTGCTCAAACTCATGTCCATATAGATGTATTCAAAGCTGAGTGCTGAAGAATTGATGCTTTTGAACTGTGATGTTGGAAAGGACTCTTGAGAGTCCCTTGGAATGCAAAGAGATCTAACCAGTCCATCCTAAAGGAGATCAGTCCTGCGTGTTCATTGGAAGGACTGATGTTGAAGCTGAAACTCCAATACTTTGGCCACCTGATGTGAGGAGCTGACTCACTGGAAAAGATCCTGATGGAGGAGAAGGGGATGACAGAGGATAAAGATGGTTGGATGGCATCACCAACTCAATGGACATGGGTTTGGGTGGACTCCAGGAGTCGGTGATGGATAGGGAGGCCTGGCGTGCTGCAGCTCATGGGGTCACAAAGAGTCGGACATGAGTGAGCGACTGAACTGATACTAAATACCACTGAACTGTACACCTAAAATTGATTAACACAGTGTAGGGAAAGAAAACATGCCACCCTCAAATGTCTCCTTGGCATATCATATATTTTTGAGATGAAAGTAGTCAAGGCCCAAAAGATTCAAGAAGAAATTTTGACCTTTCCTTCAACTGCCTGAAGAATGTAGCTAGTAGACCTGTTTCAGGAGGAGAGCAACCACCGCGAATAATCATAGTACTGAGAATTTGATAAAATTCCTGTCTGTGTCACATTGTCTCTACAAGCCCAGAAAACATATATCAAACATTTGCTTTTCCCTCTCCATGTCAATTGCCTTCCTCCCCTTTGAGGTCCCAAACTACAACTTCCAACATCTTTTGGATGTTGAAGATGTTATTTAAGGTAACAGTTTCATTTGGTCAATTACTCTGTTTTTCTGGGTCTTTGCCTTGCATACATGTTTTTAAACACTTGTTTGATTTTCTCCTGTTATTCTGTTTCATGTCAACTTAATTATTAGACTAACCAGAAGAAGGGTAAAGGAAAATTTCTTCCTCCCTAACAATAGCAAATTTTATGCTATATTTGTTTGTCACATAAAAAGGTGAGGGAAAAAAGGAGGTGACTTAAAAGAGTCACGGGTGTCCCTCCTCTAAACTCTTCTGAATTGCTTTCACCAATGCCCTTCCAGCGTTTTCTGCTGGCTTTCCATCCAGATCCTATTGTTAGCAAATCCCTGGTGGCTCAGATGGTAAATAATCTGACTGCAATGCAGGAGACCTGGGTTCAGTCTCTGTATCAGGAAGATCCCCTGGAGAAGGAAATGACAACCCACTCCAGTATTCTTGCTGGGAAAATCCCAGGGACAGTGGTGCCTGGCAGGCTATAGACTATGGGGTTGCAAAAAGTTGGACACGACTGAACGACTAACACACATAGGTGTTGATGGATGATCGATAATGAGCACCAAAATTATGACGGTGATGATGATGATAATGACAAATATAACCAATAATTATAATAAGTTTTAGATAAAAAGAAAAAAGTTAAAAGGAAGAGGATGAGAATAAGGAAAATTAAGAGAAGGGGAAGAACTTCCCTGGTGGTCCAGTGGCTTAGAATCCACCTGCCAGTGGAGGAGACACAGGTTGGATTTTTGGTCTGGGAAGGTTCCACAAGCCACAGAAGAACTAAACTTATGAGCCACAACTACTGAGCCCGCATGTTGCAGCTACTGAAACCCATGCACCCTGGAGCACGTGCTCTGCACCAAGAGAAGCCACTGCAGAAGCCCGTGCACAGAAACTCGAGTGGCCCCGGCTTACTGAAGCTAGAGAGAAGGCCACGTGCAGCAACACAGACCCAGCACAGCCATCCATAATTAAATAAAATTAAAAAAATAAAATAAAAGGAGAAGAATGACTATGTAATTCTGTAGCCGTGCTAGTTGCCTTGTCCTTTCTTTCAATAACTTCTTGTGGTATAAATAATAAGAAAGACAAAGTGGAAAGCCTTATGTTAAGGTCAATAATATCATTTTTAGAATATATTTTTATAGATCTGAGCATTCCAGTATTTGATACATATTAGAACATTTTGAGTTTTCTGAAGGATTTATGAATTTAAGATAAATATTTGCTAATTTTTCTTTCACTAAAGTCTTTCCAGTCTAGTTTAAAATCTAAAAGAGACTAAAGGCCAAGTGTATTCATTTTTTTTTTTTGTCCCAAGCATGTACCAACATGTCTGATATCCATTAAAAATTTAAATATTTATTGAATTTGACTGAATAAAGTGACATTATATTAAAATGATCTATTATGGGAACATAGAAAAGATGAAGCAATAATATTAATTGGCAGAAAACAATTTCTAGCTAATTGGAATGATAAGGGGAAAAAGAGTAGCTATATGAGATTGAGATGTAACTGATAATTAAGTAGGCAAAGGTAGGGTTGTTTTGTAAAATGAGAGTTTGCTTTGGGGGTCTGTGGATAATATGAACTGATAAAGTCAGTAAATAGTTTTTTTTCAGATTAAGGTCTTAAGAGTAATTTTTATGTTGTGCCTAATTCATGTGGAACTGTTTAACTATCCCTAAAGCTATATAACCATCAGTTCAGTTCAGTTCAGTTACTCAGTCCTGTCTGAATCTTTGTGATCCCATGGACTGCAGAACCAGGCTTCCCTGTCCATCACCAACTACCAGAGCTTACTCAAACTCATGTCTATCAAGTTGGTGATACCATCTAACCATCTCTGTTGGATGTTCTGTCATGCCCTTCTCCTCCCACCTTCAATCTTTCCCAGCATCAGGGTCTTTTCCAATGAGTCAGTTCTTCACATCAGGTGGCCAAAGTATTGGAGTTTCAGCTTCAGCATCAGTCCTTCCAATGAATTTTCAGGACTCATATCCTTTAGGATTGACTAATTGTATCTCCTTGCAGTCTGAGAGACTCTCAAGAGTCTTCTCCAACACCATAGTTCAAAAGTATCAATTCTTTGGCACTCAGCTTTCTTTACTGTCCAACTCTTACATCCATACATGACTACTGGAAAGACCATAGCTTTGATTAGACAGACCTCTGTTGATAAAGTAGTGTCTCAGCTTTTTAATATGCTGTCTAGGTTGGTCATAGCTTTTCTTCCAAGGAGCAAACATCTTTTAATTTTGTGGCGGTAGTCACCATCTACAGTGATTTTGGAGCCCAAGAAAATAAAGTCTCTCATTGTTTCAATTATTTCCCCATCTATTTGCCATGATGTGGTAGGACCAGATGCCATGATTTTTCTGAATATTGAGTTTTAAGCCAACTCTTTCACTCTCCTCTTTCACTTTCATCAAGAGGCTCTTTAGTTCCTCTTTACTTTCTGCCATAAGGGTGGTGTCATATGCATATCTGAGGTTATTGATATTTCTCCCAGCAGTCTTGATTCCAGCTTGTGCTTCATCCAGCCCAGCACTTCACATGATGTGCTCTGCATATAAGTTAAATAAGCAGAGTGTCAATATATAGCCTTGATCTACTCCTTTCTTGATTTGGAACCAGTCTGTTGTTACTTGTTGGAACAATTCTAGCTGTTGCTTCTTGACCTGCATACAGATTTCTCAGGAGGCAGGTCAGGTGGTTTGGTGTTCCTATCTCTTGAAGAATTTTCCACAGTTTGTTGTGACCTACACAGTCAAAGGCTTTGGCATAGTCAATAAAGCATAAGTAGATGTTTTTCTGGAACTAATATATACATATTAGTCTGTTATTCTCTTAAAAGCAAGTCCTTAACTTGAATACTTCTCCAATATGAGAGTAAAGCTATATTTTATTTTATTTTTACCTAATCCCTCAGTAACTTCCTGTGGTTTCACAATCTTTTTTGTAAGCAAACAGTTTTTACACTGTGGCGTTCACTGTTCTAAGCTCTTAATACACATTAATTCTTTTCACTTCCATAAAAAGTCTTTGATGTAGATACTATCATTATCCCCACTTTACAAACAAGGTATTTGAAACATCAAGGAGAGATTAAAATAAGCAGTTAGCAAGCAGAAAAGCCGGGATTTGGACTCAGTTAGTCTGGTTCAGGAGCCTTACCTCTTAACCTCAGCTCTGCTACCTGTTGTTGTTCAGTTGCTAAGTTGTGCCTGAATCTTCACAAACCCATGAACTATAGCATGCCAGGCTTCCCTGTCATTCACTATCTCCCTCTCACTATCTCTCACTTTGGTCAAATGCTTGTTCATTGAGACAGTGAGGTCATCCAACCATCTCATCCTCTGTTGTCCCCTTCTCCTCTTGCTCTCCATCTGTTCCAGCTTCAGGGGCTTTTCCAGTGAGTTTTCCTCTTCACATCAGGTGGTCAAAATATTGGAGCTTCAGCTTCAACATCAGTCCTTCCAATGAATATTTGTGGTGGATTTCCTCGTCATGCTAAAGCAGCCTTTCCCAGAGGTCATTCCTCAGAATATTCTATCATGGGGCACTGTGATAAAACCTCTGTATCCAAAGTAGTTTAGCAAGTATTTAAGACCATATAAACTTTGTATTATTTCCTATTGCTGCTGTAACAGTTGCCTCCAACTTAGCGATTAAGAGGCTTCCCAGGTGGCTCAGTGGTAAAGAATCCACCTGCAGTGCAGGAGATGGGGGTTCAATCCCTGGGTTGGGAAGATCCCCTGGAGAGGGAAATGGCAACCCACTCCACTATTCTTGCCTGGAAATCCCATGGACAGAGGAGCTTGGCAGTCTACAGTCCATAGGGTTACAAAAGAGTTGGACATGATTTAGCAACTAAGCAACAACAACAGTAG